>NC_081405.1:550021677-550374177 GCF_030272615.1 Cryptomeria japonica
TTTAATTGAATAAAATGATTTATTCATTAAATGGATATAGTGAATTTAATTTAAATAAATTGAATAATTTATTTAATTAAATAGAAGAATGTGGATAATTTAATTAAATTGAATTTAATCAAATCGAAAAATGAACATAAAATATTCATTTAGAAATATGATCATTTTTATACGTCTACATTTTGCCCCTCTTTGAAGTGACGTGTGTGCACATGTTATTTCAAAGAAAATGATGCCTTATCATGATTTATGATCAAATGCAATTTGTGTCGCTCTTTTATTTGCAAGTTGTGCCCCAGATTTGATGTGTGATGCCCCCTCGGGAGATGAATTAGTTTTAAATTTTTTTGATTTAATGTGATAAAGTTCGTATGATGTGTAGGATGTCGTGCCTGTAAAAGGTGTGTAGATTGATTCATCTCCCGATAAGTTATATCGGTTTTGGTATAGGGGAGATCGCGACCATATTACAGGTCCAGTTGGCTAACCCTAATTTCATTTTCCTCTTATAAAAGGAGAAAAGGGGTCAAATTAGGTTCATTTGTGCTTTGTTGATTGTGAAGAAAGAGAATTTGCTCTGGAGAGAAAATGCCGATTCCTTATCATAGACACTGTTTCGAGCATGTTCGGAGGTACCGGAGGCCTGTAGCACATGGACCACCAGTAAGTCAACGTTTTTGACCTCTTTTTGACTTTTTGTTTTGTCATTTTTAAGCGTTTTTTAATTTTCAAAGTTCGGATATTTCGTTTTAGCGCGTTTAGTGTCTGTTATAGCGCATACGCATTGTAGAGTAGCGCATCAACTTAAAATTTAGGGGTCGCATCCGAAAATGTTGGTTAGCGCATAGGATTTTTAGGTTAGCGCGTGCACGTAGAACAATGCATGTAAAGTGGAGGGTAGCGCGTCGCATCCACAGGTTAGCGCATAGGACTAACCTAGCGCATAGGAGCTGCCGGGGTTCGCATAGGGAAGGGGATTTAGTGCGTAGGGATAACCTAGCACATAGGGCTACAAGGGTAGTGCTTAGGAAAGGGGATTTAGCGCGTAGGGATAACCTAGCGCATAGGGCTACAAGGGTAGCGCTTAGGAGAGAGATATTAGCACGTAGACAGAGTCTAGCGCATAGGATAGATAGATTAGCGCGTAGAAGAAATAGCCTAGTGCGTGGGGGTGTTTTAGTGCATTGAAGATCTATTTTAGCGCATCAGAAAAATTTTGCAGTTTTGGCCGAGTTGAAAATGTGTTTTGTGTGCCTGTCGTGTTTTTGATGAATTTACCAAAGATGAGTATTTGTATAACTTGTTGTGATGTGCAATTTTCCAAGTTATGTATAGATATCAATCTGTTGTTGTGATCAGAATATGATGTTTTTGCATGGTCTATTTTAAGTTCAATGTATGTGAAAGCCTGAGTTGTTTTACAAGCCGATATGGGTTGGAAACTTGAGTTGTTTTACAAGTTTTGATATGGGTGGGAAACTTGAGTTGTTTTACAAGTTTATGTGATTTTGGTACTTGAGTTGTTTTACAAGTTTTGATATGGTTTTTGAAGAACTTGAGTTGTGTTACAAGTTGATATGAAATGATATGATTTTGAACTTTGATTGTAGATGAACAAATTGTTTCATGTTGTTGATGTAAGTTTGATTTTGATATCTTTGTGTTGATGTGGAAACTGATATTGGATATGTTTTTGTTTGTCGACAGGAGCGATTGGGTATTGTGCAGTCGAGGGAGAGATTCCCGAGACCATGGACACTGATACCGAGATTGTCACAGGCAGACTTGGACATTATAGAGAGATGTGGATTGTCCTCTCTTCTAGATATGTCTCGATTCACTGTGAACTGGGGACTTTTGACAGCGTTGGCAGAGAGGTGGCATAGCGACACGAACACTTTTCATTTTGCCACTGGAGAGATGACAGTGACACCGGAGGATTGCTACCAGATTTTGCGCATTCCTGTGGTAGGGGCACTGCTACCCTACGAGCAGTCAGAGGAGGGCGGCATAGAGGCACTGTGCCGCATATTTCATGATGAGACTGTCTGTGGATATGAGATTCCTTGGCAGGAGTTTCTGGATTTGGATTATGCACCGCTACCATCTGTATTGGCAGGATTCATTGGGGGATTCCTTTGTCCCGATCGCAGGTCAAAGGGATTTTCAGTGGGATGGGGGCTGGTTCTGGAGCAGATGGTCACACAGGGCTGGAGATTTTCATGGGGGTCAGCGATGCTGGCCCATCTTTATAGGAGCCTTCATGAGGTAGTGTACCTTGGTTACGGCAGTTTATCAGCTGACATGACCCTATTATAGGTATGGAGCACATTCTAGTAGTGAGGCCATTGGCGGATAGAGACAGGCCTGTAGGTGCAGCATACGCCTACAGATATAGAGGTCTAGTTGTCCAGCGTAAGCTGGGCAAACTAGAGCATTGGAGGAGGGTTTTTGATGATATTGATACGGTCACCTGGAGACCGTATACAGATTGCGAGGTATGGGCAGAGGATGGGATAGAGATGCCTTTTGTATTAATGACGAGGTATCTGATTGGGAGGACCCCATTCGTCATTGAGCGGTTTTTGGTGAATGGAGTTTTGCGGTAGTTCGGGCGCCAGCAGGGGATTCCTTAGGGAGCGTGCCTTTATGCACGGAGGCAGCAGGATGTGGCTGATTGGGGGCTGACTATTGATAGTGCAGTGGCGATAGAGGAGTTTACAGGGTTAGCTGGGCAGGTCTGGGACTATGCCCCAGAGATACAGGATGCCGGGATGACAGAGGAGTTCGCCCGTTTGTTTGCTATGCGGGCAGTGGCGAGGATCTCAGATCCAGAGGAGATGAGGCCAGCATTTGATTCGGATGGGGAGAAGGGAAACGGGGGGGATGATGGAGATGATGGAGAGGATGGAGGAGGTAGAGGAGCTAGAGGGAGGCGAGGAGGTAGAGGTGTGGAGAGAGCGATACGGCAGGGGAGGATTGAGAGGGGGAGAGGAGGATTGACTATCGGAGCCGGGAGAGAGGGGAGAGTGACGGAGGTTTTGGCGGCAGTGGGGGGTGAGGAGGAGATGGTGAGACCAGCTCAGAGGAGGAGGGTAGATATACTCCCACCTCCAGTACAGAGGACAGGGCGAGTGGGAGGGGTTCCTCCATCATAGGGACCACTGCGGGTTTGAGTGCCAGGTCATGTGGAGGATGCACAGATCCGGACCCTGCAGATTACCGTTTAGCAGCTGCAGGCGCAGATTTTGACCTATCAGCGATAGATTTCTCAGTTGACCACTGAGAGAGATACTGAGATAGAGCGGCGAGGATGAGCGGAGGAGGCCTTGGCGAGTGTACAGAGAGCAGCGGCGGGTGGTCCATTGAGAGACACCCTGAGAGAGCTAACATGGAGAGTACAGGAGGTTGAGTATTACAGGCGGCATTATGAGGCTGCAGAACCCTGAGAGCGACGAGTGGAGAGCTTCACATAGTCGAGATCGAGTCGATCTTGAACTGCTGGGACACGATCGGAGAGTCGAGATGTTACGGGGCCGGTGAGACAGGACCCTCCTGGAGATCTAGGGGCGAGTGTATTGGGAGCGAGACAGGACCCTCCTGGAGATCCAGGGGTGGGTGCATCTGGAGCTAGACCATCTCCGTCAGGAGATAGTCATACTTGAGAGACATGGTCTCTGTTGTATTTTTGAGCATTGTACTCTTTGTACTGGACACAGTTTTGACATATTTTGTACATTTTCGATCATTTTTGAGATATATATGGATGGCACCATTTTTGATTATGTGATGTGTAGATGGATGCATGTTTATGTGTGCTAGTTCTTTTTCATATGATGATGTAATGTTTACATAGATGATGTAATGTATGATGCAGGATGTATGCTTTTATATGCTGTGAGATGTATCTTGAAAATGAGATGTATGATTTAATATGCGACTAATTATAATATGATATGATGTAAAAAATGATGTAATAATGATGCAAAATGATATGTAATGAATGATGTAACTAATTGTAAAATGATATGCCACTAATTGTAAAATGGTATGCAACTAATTGTCTTTGGAGCATCTCTCATTCTGTATTTGCCATCTGATATAACCATTTATTTGCTTTCTTTGTAAATATCATCATGGAGCATTTATTGATTTTTGGATATGTTGAAAATTTATACAAGCATAATGGTATAATTAAACCATAATAACCTGAGAAAAATTTACATGATATTTGATTTTGCAAGATAGCACAAGCGTCAAGGTATAATTGAACCAGGACGACCTGAGTACGTATTGCGTAAACAGACAAGATTTGATCATTTGTATGCATGAAGTGGAATCAAGCCTTCAGTGATATTCGATGGATCACGTCGCGAGGCAAGTACAAGTGATATTCTTGATTGTGAATACACACAGTACAAGTGATCGCCTCCCAGACAAAAGACTAAGAAAATATTGGAAGTTCCTCATGATCTCTAGCTTTGAAGCTTTTTATGAGATAAGGAGAAGATTCCAAGAATTTAAAAAGTTCAAAATGCAAAATAATCAAGACATTGATGCTATAATGCAACATTTAGTACTTCAGAAAATCATCCATCCTTGAGATTCTTGTGTATTGTTTGTGTTTTGGTTGTTGTGATGAAGCGTAGTTGTGCTTGTTGGATGTCATGCTATTGAGTTTTGCATCTAGTCTTGATGTCTTGAATGTTTGCAAGATTGATACGATTTATATGCCCCTAGCTGAGTGTGCCTCTTGATTGTGAATACATATAGTGATTCCAAGCCATGGTGGAATGTGATAAGAGAATAGATACAGATGGATAGCCCAAGATAGTGACTACGCTAAGTATGTCCTGAATGGAGATATGCTAAGTGTCAGGCGATGGCTGATAGTGTTTTGATGGATAAAATGACATGGATATAGATAGAGAAGCCGGTCTTTCACAAGGGCGCCTGTTTACCAGGTTTTCACCATTTATTTTTATTGTACTTTGTATTTTTGCTTTTTCTGGATTTTTTGATTTTTTTGTTTGTTTTTGGCTTTTTCTGTGCACTAGGCTACCTTAAGTATAGTATTTCTTCAGATGAATGCTGTTAGTTGGATCATCGAGCACATCTCCTTCAGAATTTGTTAGCTGATAGGCACCTGATCCATAGACTGATATGATGACATAGGGACCCAACCAGTTAGGTTCAAATTTCCCTTTCTTTTCTCTATCTTGTTGATTTCTTGGATTTTCTTTGAGGACTAGATCACCAACCTTGAAGTTGCGAGGAATGACCTTGTGATTGTAGCTCCTACAGATGCGTTGTTGATATGCTTTGAGATGAGTATAAGCATGTTGGCGTCTTTCATCTAATAGTTCCAGTTCTTGCAGTCGGTTAACTCGATACTCTTCATCAGGGATCAAACCTTTCAAAGAGACTCTAAGAGATGGAATTTCTACCTCCAAGGGTAAAATAGCCTCTGATCCATATACCAATGAATATGGTGTTGCTCCTATAGGTGTGCGGATGCTGGTCCTGTATGCCTAAAGTGCTAGATTGAGTTGTACGTGCCAATCTTTGCCTGCATCATTCACTGTTTTCTTGAGGATTTTCAGTATTATCTTGTTAGATGCTTCTGCTTGACCATTTCCCTGTGGGTAGTATGGTGTAGAAAACCGATGTTGGATTTTGAATTTTTCACATAGTTCTTGGACATCTTGATTTTTGAAAGGTCGTCCATTATCTGTGACGATTGAACTTGGAATACCATATCTGCAGATCAGATAATTTAGAATAAAAGAAGCAATTTGTTTCCCGGTCACCGTGGTCATGGGAACGGCTTCTATCCATTTGGTAAAGTACTCTGTTGCAGTTATAATGAACTTGTGTCCATTTGAAGATGAAGGATGAATTTTGCCAACTAGATCCAGTCCCCACTGACAAAAGGGCCAGGATGTTGTAAATGGCTGCAGTTCCTGTGCTGGTGTATGTATCAGATTGCCATGGATTTGGCATTTAGGACATTTCTTGGCAAAGTGATATGAATCTTTCTCCACTGTAGGCCAGTAGTATCCCATTCGTAGAAGCTTTTTAGCAAGAGTAGTGCAACTTGAATGTGTGCCACAAATACCTTCATGAAGCTCATGTAAAGCCGAATCGGAATCATTACGATCAAGACAACGAAGAAGAGTACCATCGAGACCTCGACGATATAGAGTATTAGCGGTAAGGGTGTAACGGGCAGCTTGTCGGATAAAGTTACATTTTTGGTTACGGGATTGGTCAATGGGTAAGATATTATGCTTGAGGTAGTCGTATATTGGTCCATATAGCGGAGAATCGGAACCAATCAAGGCATAGATAACATGGGATTCAGAGTGGTCATAGGCGGGGGAGAACAGTTGCTCTACCAGGAACTCATAACGACTCTGTTGCTCAGGAATTTGTAGTAGCGAAGCGATTGTAGCCATTGCATCGACTGCTTTGTTGTTCAACCTTGGTATTTGCTCGAAGGTGATGTGCACAAAATACTGTTTGAAGTCATCCACCATTCGTTTATAAGGTAGTAGCTTGTCGTCCTTTGTCTGATAGTTGTTATTAATTTGATTAATGACCAGTTGTGATTCTCCATAGACTTTTAACTCTGTGATTTTCCATTCTACGGCCATTTTGATGCCTATGACCAGTGCTTCATATTCAGCCACATTATTTGTGCATGGAAACATAAGTCTGTATGATTTTGGCATAGTGTGTCCTTCAGGAGTGATGAATAGAATGCCGACACCTGAACCATGTTGAGTATAGGATCTGTCAAAGTATAGGGTCCATTGTTTAGTAGAAAGAGCGAGTACATCCCTGTCTGGAAATTCAACCTCCATGGTTTGTTTGCCTGGTAGCGGTGCTTCAGCCAACTGATCTGCAATTGCTTGTCCTTTGATGGCTCGTCTTTCTGTGTATTGGATGTCGAATTCACTGAGAATCATGACCCATTTAGCCAATTGGCCTCTAAGAGCAGCTTTGCTGAGTAGATATTTGAGAGGATCAATTTTTGCAACTAGCTTGATGGTGTGTGCTAGCATGTAATGTCAGAACTTCTGAGATGCAAAGACTACTATTAGGCAAGCCTTTTCAATAAATGTATAGTTGAGCTCATAGCCATTCAATGTTCTACTGATGTAGTATATGGCACGTTCCTTTCCTTGTTGATCTTCTTGTGCCAATAATGCCCCCAGTGAAATATCTGTTGTTGAGATATATAGAATAAGTGGCTTTCCGGCGACTGGTGGTACTAGAACTGGTGGATTCATCAGGTACTGTTTGATTTGATAAAAAGATTCTGCACACTTAGCTTCCCATTTGAACGGTACATTTTTGTGTAGCAAATGGTTAAATGGTAGACTTTTATCTGCTAGCTAAGCGATGAATCACCGTATTGATTGAAGTCGTCCCTATAGAGATCTGAGTTGGTTGATATTCCGTGGTGGTGGCATTTCCATAATAGCTTGTACCTTTGCTGGATCAACTTCAATACTTAGCTGAGACTATGTAGCCTAGTAACTTGCCTGAGGTAACCCCGAAGACACACTTCTTAGGGTTAAGCCTAACTTGGAATTTCTCCAATCGATCAAAGATTTTTGATAGGATGCCAAGATGTTCTGCTCTGGTGAAGGACTTAGCTAGTAAGTCATCCACATAGTCTTCCATAAATGTGTGCATCATGTCATGGAATATTGTGGTCATTGCTCTTTGGTAAGTGGCCCCTGCATTTTTTAAGCCGAAGGGCATAACATTCCAACAGTACGTCCCCCAAGGACAGGTGAATGTTGTTTTATCTTGATCTTCAGGAGCTATTTTGATTTGGTTATAGCCTGAGAAACCATCCATTAATGAGAGCATTGCATGGCCTGCTGTGAGATCTACAATTATGTCGATACTTGGCAGAGGAAAGTCATCTTTGGGACAAGCTTTGTTGACGTCTCTGAAGTCAGTGCATATTCTGATACTACCATCTGGTTTTGATACTGGAACGATATTGGATATCCACTCTGCATAGTCAATGGGTCGGATGAATCCGACGTCTAATAATTTTTTTAGTTCAGTTTTGACCATGAGTGCCACCTGTGGATTCATCTTGTGTAGCTTTTGCTTGACTGGCTTAACTCCTGTAGAGATGGACAAGTGATGCATGATAAAGTGTGGATCTACTCCGGGCATATCAGCATATGACCAAGCAAAGTTGATTTGCTGTTCTTGAAAGAAGATGATGAATGCCGATCTTTCTTCCTCTGTCAGAGATTCTGCAAGATGTATATTTCTAGCTGCTTCTGTGGTACCAATGTTGATTGATCGAGTAGGCTCAATCAATATGGGCGATCGCTCATGAAAGTGCTCAGGAAGGGTGTCAAGTCTCCCATTGTTAGGTGCCTTAAAAAGGTTTTCACCCTCCGATGCGTCCTTTATTTTTACTTTTTTATGATCTAGAGCTGCCATTGACTAGTTTTCAGCATTAGATTCGTTATTTGATGCATTTTTGCAACTGAGAGACTTGGCACTCCCTGATTGACAGATATCATTATTTTGTTCACTGGTAGAGTCTGTTTCCAGATTTACGGTACATAGGTAATGGACAATAGACGCATCATCTAGGAAAATAGGTATATCATTTGTTTCAGGTTCGTCCCAATCGATGAGGTCAGCAAGACAAGTGGTAAGGAATCATTGGGTGGATCAAGTTCGGCTACCGTAAGTGTTAGGATAGAGTTTTCATCATGCTGGGTTTTTGGTTTAAAGAAATTTAGGATTTCGTCGAGGTCCTCAATGGTATCATCTTCCACATAGACTTGTTCATAATGTTTCTGTTCACTTTTTCGGAGCGTCATAGATATGTTGTGGTCCAAATTCAAGAGGTTTATCTTCTGCGTTATGTTCTTCCTGAGAAAGGAATATAGAATCAGTATCATTCATGATATCAGTAGTAGCATTGGAGCAGGTACCCCATTCATATTCATTGGAATCTGTCTCATAGGCATCATCCCAGATTCTATCTGTGTTGTAAACAGGGGTGTTGTACGGTGAAAACAAATCTTTGATGATGGATACTATTTTGATATTTTGTGTTGATTTGGTATCAGATCCATCTTCTACTTGCTGGATTTGTTCATAGACTGTGCTTCTTCGGGGAGGAATAATGGTATTTGAAGATGTCCTGATTTGTTCTTGAGATATTGGTGTTTGAATATGAGCTACTGCTACAGATAGGGCCTTCTTATGACTTAGAAGTTTTTCCTGATGTAACTTCTGATCTTGACGTTCCCGTGCCTTCCGGATTGTTTCTGCTGATTCAAAAAGTGCTTCCTGCTAGGATTCTTCTTTGTACTTCTTCTTTTCCTTCCATTGAGGTTTGATAGGTAGGTGAGGCGGTCGCTTCAATAGGAACGTGAGTTTAGAACCCAATCCTACTTTGTTTCTGCTAGGTTGTGAAGGAAGATTTATAGGTTTAGTGACTCCTTCTTTGCATTTACCAATGGGTCCTTTACCGTCATATCCCATTTGCTTCATGATTAAGTAGCCCTTTCCATACATGTGTGTTGGTAGAACAATGTCCAGAGCAGCTGCTCTATGATTTTCTTCTTCATCTTTGTATAACCAACTAAGAATATCTTTGTCTTCTGATTCATGTGCTAGAGTACCCAATTGGATGAAGGTACCATCAAATTTAGTGATGGGCTTAGTAGCCAGTTGTGTTGATGTAGTAGGCAAACCATGCGATCTAGGTGAGGTTGGCAATTTTGCCAAACATAAAGGCTCCAAAGAGTATTCTCCCATGCCTTGGTCTTTGATTTGCATTTTCTGATTGAAGTCTCCCCATAAGGAGTTGGATTTTGCTGTATATGGATCTGATGTTGAAGATTGCTGCTTTTCTCTATTATGAGGAACCAAACTGTCCTGTGCTGCCCCCATTGCATTGCAATGTTGAAATGGATTATGATCAACAGATATGGAGATTTCTTGTCCATCATAAGGAAACTTGACACACTAGTGATATGTAGAAGGGACTACTTGCATTTCATGTATCCAGGGTCGTCCTAACAAAATATTGTAGGTTAGATCAATATCTAAGACTTGACAAATAGTATCTTTTTGTACTGGGCCTACTTGAATAGGTAATATTACTGTGCCTTTAGAGGACCTTTCCTCATCATCATATGCTTTTATGGTAATCTTTTTGCAAGGATCAATAGATTCTTCTGAGAAGCCTAATGCACGGATAAGCTTTAAAGTACAGATATTAAGGCCGGCTCCTCCATCTATTAGGACTCTCTTGACTCGGTGTTTGCAAACAATGACTTCAATATGGAGAGGGGTATTATGCAGATGACTCAATGAGGTATTGTCATGCTCTGTGAAGGTGAGGTTATGAGATCCTGTCATATGGGCAACCATGGCTTGAAATCTGTCTGTATCCAGATTTTGAGGTACATTTGTTTCCAATAATGCTTGCTCCAATATGTCTTTGTGCTTGGGTGATAGTTTCAATAATTCCAGGATAGATATCTGAGCTGGAGTCTTGCGTAGTTGGTTAACCAAGTCATATTGGATTTTTGGTGTGGTAGTTGCAGGTTTAGTATGTCCCTTCAAGACATATTTCTGAGTGCGGGTTGTTACATTGACAGATTCATGATCATGTTGATCTCGGATGGTGATGACATTTACTTGATGATCTTCAGCTGATATATGATTGATAGTGTTATCGTAAATGTGATTAATACGAGCTCCGCGTGTATCATTTGAAGTTGATGCTCCATCTTTGTTGTAATTTGGGAGAGGATTTTTGAAGGCTTCATGATCATTATTTGTTTTGAGACCATCCACCGTTAAGTCACCTCGATCAATCATGTCCTGGATTATGTGTTTCAATTTCATGCACTCGTTTGTTCTATGACCCTTGTTGTGATGGAAATCACAATAGTGTGAATCATTCCACCAAGGTGGTTTGACTGGGGGTTCATAATTGTTGATTGGTGGTAAAGAAAGAACCTTGTTTGCCAAAAGTTCTCTGAATGCGGATTCTAGTGATTATCCCAGTGGTGTGAAGATACGCTTTTGGAAATTGTTTGTGTTGTTGCGTGGATTGTTGTTAGGTCCTGGATTCATGTTTTTGTCTCGATTATTGTTGGTGTTGTTTGTGTTGATTTGTCCTTGATCGGTGTTTTGCGCATACGTATTAGCACTGGGAGTAGCATTTTTAGCATTTTTCGTGTTCTGAGGATTTCCAGATAATGCAAGCACTGGTTGTTTCGATTTAGGATCATGTGGTTCGTTGTTGCCTTCGTTTTTGTTTCGAGTCCAAAATCAAGATTTGTCAAAGTTGGTGTTGTTTTGGTTATTGTAGTTTGATGAATTTGTTCCTTCCTTGTAGAATTTGAGTGTTCCCTTTTTGACACATGCTTCCTCTACTTGAATGCCATTTTCAATCAATTTGGCAAAGGATGGTATGCATTGAAGTTTGAGTCTGTAACTCATCTCGCCATTCAAGTTATCAATGAAGATTTCCATTTTCTCCTTTTCAGGAATATCACGAGGATATCTGGATACCATGCGTCGCAAACGCTGAAGGAATAACATGAATGTTTCATTGTTCTTTTGTTTGGTGTTGCAAACATCTAGCATGGTTATGGCATGTTGGATGTTGTAAGAATAGTGGGTGATGAATTTGTTAACCAATTCGTCAAATGATCTGACAGGTGGTGTAATCTTGGATAACCATTCCATTGTTTGTCCTCCCAGGCTTCTTGGGAACAACCTCATTAGATAAGTGTCATCATGAGCAAATTCAAGACTCATGGTGCAAAATTCTCGAACATGATCCCGAGGATCACTTTTCCCATCATATTTATCAAATTTGGGAACGTCTGAGTTTGGAGGAAAAGGTACCATGTTTAATCTTCTGTCAAATGGATAAGGACAGATTTCATTTATAGAATACCACACTGTTGTCCCTTGTTACATATCTTGTATTTGTCTTTGCAGCATTTGCATTTGTTGAGTAAGAGCAACCAAGGGTGCATTATCTTGCCGAGGGAAGAGTTCTTCCCTTGTAGTTGTTCTTAACTGAAAAGGTGTAGTAAATGGTATGTGTTGTTCTAGAGTTTCAAGTTTAGGTATTTGCATTTCTGGTATACGTTGCTCTGGAATGTGTTGTTCAAAGTTATGTTGTTCAGGTATGTGAGTTTATTCTTCTCGGTTTTGTTCTTGAGATGTATATTGCCAAAATCCAGTTTGAAAAAGATTTGGATCGAAATCTTCAGGAAGTTTAACACCCTTGCTTGTGAGCATCAACAGATATTTTTCCTTGTCATTTTCCATGAGCTTTTCGACAAGTTTTTGGAAGGAAGGATTTTCTTGACATTCCCAAAGAAGTGCGTCAGTAATTTTAGGTTCTTCTACGGGTGGAACTTCAAAAGGATTTGATAATCTGCGATTCATACTTGATTCTGCGAGTGCCTCGCTTTGTTTATCTCATTGAGAGCGAGTGACAGGCATTTTAGTAGAAGCTTTCAGTGATAAAAGGAACAAAAGCCTCTTCGATGTGTCGTTCGGGCATTGGTGGTTCTGGTCGAGATGTGTTATATGTGATGTACTCGTCGGGCAAGAATGCTGGATTGATTTTCCCACCTCGGTTTATCTTTTGATTAAAAGCAGACTTTTGACAGTATGCTCTTGTTTTCAGGGGTTCTTTGTCAAATTCGCTAGATTTGTTTTGGATATAACGTTTGACGTGATGAAGAAATACCCGATGAGATTTGAAGAGTTGACGATTGATATATAAAAACTTATTTCGCTTGATGAATTTGGAAAAGTTAGGTTGTTGTTTCTTCAACGTGATGTTACGATAGAGGTCCTTTCTTCTCAGAATAAGGGGATTAGTCATGCAAGAGTGATCAATGATTTCCTTTGATTGGTTTGGATTCAATTGATTCTTGTTTTGGAAATTTCAAATCTTACTTTATCAGAGTGAAGGCTGCCCCTTCACGATAAAGTGTGTCAAATGATATGGATAAAAGCTTCCCGATCTGGAAACTAGATTTGACGATTTGAGAATTTTTAGACAAGTGTTTGTGAGATAAAAATCTGTAAGATGTTAAAGGATTTGATTGAGACTGATGATGAAAATTTTCTGGATTATGATAGAAGAGACGTCCTCTATTGTGCGATTTGTTTCAGATTCTGACAACTTTGTTTGACACAAATTTAACTTGAGAAAAGTTTTCAATGGTTTGTTTTTGTCACTCTGGTTTGAAAAAAGATGAATTTTTGATGAAAAAGTCTTTTAAAATGTTTTTGAAAATTTCAAAAATTCTCAGTTTCAACTCTCTGTTTTTCAGCTTTTGATCACGCGCTAAAACAGAGATTAGATGCGCTACTTAATTGCTTTGATGCGCTAAAGGAATGAGCACAGGCGCTAATCTGCCCCAAGATACGCGCTAAAATTTGAATTTTGAAAATTTTTTGTTGACTAGTGAAAAATCTACGCGCTAGACTGGGCTTCCAATGCGCTAACTGTTGGAAAAGATGCGCTGGATTATGATTTCTACGCGCCAAGCTGTTTCTTTCACGCGCTAAAGTTAGGTCTGTTGAAAGTTGTTGTTGAATTTTTTGAAAAAGTTATGCGCTACACTGGGCTTTCTACACGCTAACTGTTTTGTTGTATGCGCTAATGTATGTATTCTACGCGCTAGGATGTGGTGGCCACGCGCTAAAATAGGACTGTTGAAAATTGTTGTTTGAATTTTTTTGAAAAATGACGCGCTACACTGGGTTTTCTATGCGCTAACTGTTTTGTTGTACGCGCTAATGTATGTATGCTACGCGCTAGGATGTGGCGGCCACGCGCTAAAATAGGACTGTTGAAAATTGCTGTTTGAAATTTTTTGAAAAATGACGCGCTACACTGGGTTTGCTATGCGCTAACTGTTTTGTTTTATGTGCTAATCTTTGATTTCTACGCACTAAGAGGTCGCTGAGATGTGCTAGACTGTGTTGTGGATGCGCTAAAAGATTGTATACTGATTTACCTCAGGATTGAAACGCTACTGTTTTAACTGCACGCGCTAATTTGATGTTTGGATGCACTAATAGAAGTGTTCCACGCGCTAAGATGTTGCTCTTATGCGCTAGACTGCCCTGTTTTTTCTGTTTAGGAGTTTGTTTTGTGGATTTTGAATTTTGTTGAGAAATTTTCAAGTGTGATGGATGATTTTCTGAAATAACAAATGTAAGCACGGCACACAAAGTACAATCATTTTGCTTAATCTAACAGAAAGTGTATATTCTTGCGAGGATGTGTTCAAATCCCCAATGTTTTAACAAGTTTGGATACAAGACACTTCAGAAAGACTCTTTATTCAAGGGTCATCAATAACATCATAGCCCACTAGTCTCGATACTCCGTTAGCTCAAACAGTCGTGTCACCCCCTAGGGGGCGCCCGTTTTTTTGCCTTTTGCCAGAAGTTAACCCAAAGTGAATTGCTTCACAATTGAGTAGTTATCTTGGGAGATATATGGTGAGTAATCTTGGGGGCGGATTCTTCCCCACCCTTGCACTATGATGTTACAATGTTTGCTTACTGACTCGGCTCAAAGTTTCTAATTCTATGGTTCGTAATCAGGCTTCCTGTTCGACCGTCAGTGATAAACTCCCTCAAGAGGCTTCCCAACCTTTAGAACAAAGGCTTTATGTATCTCGAGGATACTGGGGGAAGGCTAATCACTGCGCGTTACCGTTGAAAAGGACTTTCGTCACTTTCCACATTTGATTATAGTGGGTTGGAATTCTTGGCGTCAAAGTCGTTCCCCACTTAGGTCGTTCCCTTCACACCGGCCATAAACGACTTTAAGAGTTGATTGCAACTCCTCGGGAAGGCAGGCCTGCTAAAGGATGTATATACTTTGAAATAACTGAAAGCAGTAAGAGTGGTCTGGATTTTTGATCACCCAGTTAAGGGGAGAGCATATTCCTACCACTTTCGAGATAGAGCAATCAATTGTTCTTTTTAAACCTCCAATTCAGTGATTTGCTAACCTATGTAGAGATGTTGCTCCACAAAAACATGATGTTCTTTTTAATCTTAAAGAAAGATTTTCTGATCTAGAAAAATGGAAACGGTCAACAAAGCAAATTTTTCGTTTTGGAGGTCAACAAAAGAAATCGTTTTTTTTTGTTTTTTTTTGGTTGTTTGTAAAAATAAAATTTCTCGCTCTACTTTATTATCTTATTTTTTAATTGTTTATTATGTTATTTTAGATTGTCACATCTTTATTGTTTTAGTCTTCTGTATTTATACATTTTCTTGAATCCTTTTGTAGATTATTTATTATAGTAGATTATAAATAATTTAATTCATATTTTATTATCTATTATATACTTTTTTCATTTCCTTACAGTGTAAATTATATACTTTCATGTTAGTTCTTTGTTTCTATTGTTTTGATTATTTATTGTAGTCGAATTAGGTGTTTCAAGTGTGTGTATGCGTGCGCGTGTGTCCGTGAGCATATATGTATATGTGTGTGTGTGTGTGCCTGTGTGTGTAATATATATACATATACATATATACATATATATATTTATATGTATATGTATATGTGTATATATATGTGAATGTATACACATATATGTATATATATATATATATATATATTATATATATGTTATATATATACACATATATATACACATACATATATACATACATATATATATATATACAAACATATATACATACATATACATATGTTGTACATATATATACATACATATACATATACATATACATATACATGTACATGTATATATATATATATATACATGTACATGTATATGTATATGTATATGTATATATATGTATGTATACATATACATAAATATATGTGTATGCGGGAAAAGTGGGCGAATAAAACTAAATATATGAAAATATTTCTAAATACTAGTCCACACACACACACAGGACTTCTTGATGCAAGCTATAGAGTAACGTATGTGTTACTCAGCTTCCCAAGGAGGGTCCCATGGTTCTCTATCTCATAATGTCCCTCAAACCAACATTTTTGCTCTCAGATCACTGAGCAAAATGGTTTAGGGATGGCAAATATGAGAACGAGAGATGCTTTTGCTAAATTTAGTATGAAATAGATGTGAAGCTATGTATGATGCTAAAAATGCAATAAACTAAATGATAAGATGACAAGATTAGTATGAATACTATCCTAGCATACTATATTTAGTCTTTGATTGAGCTAAAATGATAAAGGAAGTACTCTAACATGCATATTTAGTCTAATTCCTGATCTAAAAGAGGCTAAATGATGAACATATATGAAATGAAAGCTTGAAAGAATTTGAGCATAAGTATAATGCTTCAAATTTGAAAGATGATTGTTTAGAATGGAGGAATGAGGGCTCTATTTATAGCATAAACAGGGCAATAGATGGTCAAGATTGAATGGTTTAATCAAGGGCCAGGTTTGAAAGTTGGGGATCCATGTGCACAATTGGCACCAGTGAAATGGTGACAAGTGTCAACATAAGATTGGGTTGAAAGAAGGGGTTGGAGGCATTAAAGGCCTGAGAAGACCTCATGGTTATCTAAAGGCTAAGGGTCAAGTCTAAGTTAGGCTTACCCACTAGATTAGGAGTTAATCCAAGGATAAACCTTTGTGCAAATGATTAAGAGATAATCATGGTCAAAGCATTAAAGGCCTGATGAGACCCTTGGGTTGGATAGAGGTTGAGTCAAAACAAATGTTTTAACCATGTGGGAAGGTTTGAATTAACCATTAATGGTTATTGGAGACTTTAGGGATTAAGTGGTTGAAGGTTGGAAGCCTTTAATGGTTTTCAAAGACTTTAAGGGTTTTAGTGGTTGAAGGTTGAAAACCTTCAATGGTTATCAAAGACTTTAAGGTTTTTGAGAAGTGACTTCCCTTTGCTTAGGGATGTGACAAAGTTTAGGGGAGGGTTAGGTTAATTAGAAGCGATTAGAAGATTCTAGAAGGGATTAGGAAGGGGTTTGGGATTTTGCAAGTGGATGGAGGGATAATAGGATTTAATTGAATTAAATGATTTTATTCAATTTGGTTGTAATTAAATAAATTTGATTTATTTAATTTAGGATAACTATTTAATTAAATTTGAATTTAATTAAAAGTGGATAGGGGGATTTAATTGAATAAAATGATTTATTCATTAAATGGATATAGTGAATTTAATTTAAATAAATTGAATAATTTATTTAATTAAATAGAAGAATGTGGATAATTTAATTAAATTGAATTTAATCAAATAGAAAAATGAACATAAAATATTCATTTAGAAATATGGTCATTTTTATTCGTCTACAATATGTATACATATATTGCTGGTAAACAGATTTGTTGCTTTAAGAAATTTTCTTGAAAAACTCTGTTTTGCCCTGTAATTAGCAACAAAGCGTTCACAACAGTTGAAGAATCACAAAGAAATGGTAATTCTTCTCTACGTTTGAGAGGGGCAGCTCCCTCGTATAATGGGGGTATGTGGATTTTTCAAAAAGAATAATTAAAAAACGAACAATATAGAAAGATTGGATGCCATATAGGTTATGAATCTAGATTAAAATAAATTCCATATAATCAAGTTTGAGATACCACAACTTGAAATAAACTTCTTCACATTCAATGTTAAAGGGAAAGCATTAGGTAATCATCAATTAAACATAAGAACATTGATAATAACCCATGAGAATAAGTTGAACACACATCCAAAATTGATCTCTATTTCTTAATTGCTTAAATAACACTATCCAAGTCTCAAACTTTCAATCTCATCCCATACTTTTTTTCGATAAGACTTGAGCCTTTTATTCTTAGTCTGATATTGACTTCTCACCTGGTTGACAACTAGTTCAACATCTCCCATAACTTGCAACTTCTTGATTCCTTTTTCTTTGGCAAATTCTAAGCCTAGAAGAAGAGCTTCATATTCTGCCATATTATTGGTAGTATCAAATGCAAGCTTGTAGGCTTTAGGAAACTATTCCCCTTAAGGAGATATCAACACCACACCAGCACCTGAACCGAAAAATGAAGAACTTCCATCAAATTGCATTACCCAAAGTTCTGAGGATATGTCAGGAGCTAGAATTTCAGGTACATTCTCCTTCTTTGATGAGATCATATATGTACCTGGGCCAGTCTCAACATATAATATTTCAGCTCTTGGATCATCAGATTTGAGAACTATGTATTTGGCTTGGGGTTCTGGGTCCAATCTAACTTTCTTGTTGCCAAGAGGTATCAAGGCATGTGACCAATCTAATTGAATCTCTCCACCCAAATCTTTACAGAAACTACGGCTTAAGAGCATACCATAGCTGACTGGAATATCGGCAACCAAGATGTTAAGTTTCAACTTCTTTCGAGGGTGAGCAGCTAAAACAACTTGAGCATCCTTAATTTGTCCGGCCAAGGGTACTTGCTTTGATTCCATTGAGAACACTTTACCAGTAGGTTTATTTAAAGATAGGCCTAGTGCATGAGCAACTTTGGAAGGCATTACGTTATCAGATGCACCAGAATCTATAATATAGTTACTCAACTTACAACCTGCAATGTATAAGGAAATATAGAAAGGATCTGGCTTATTAGAAAAGAAAGTAGCAACAAGAGATGATTCCTTTGAAATGAACCCCTCTTTCTCATCCTCATCAAAATTCTCTCCTAATTTTTGATGTACGTCTGAGTGAGGTTGCTTGAAATCCTTTTTGATACAATGCACCAATTTATCCAATTGCTGCGGATTCTTCTTAAGATACTCAAATTGAGAAATTTGCACCTTAGTCTTTTTACAATATTCAATGAAATCAAAAGAATCTTCAAAAGAGGAATCACCATGTTCAACTTCTTTTTCAGTTTTTCTTGATGACCCTAGTTCTTCTTTACTTTGTTTCCTGGAAAGAATTTGCTTAGGAACCTCATCCACCTCTTTATCTTTTGTAGCTAACTTAGCTTTCTCCTCGAGCTTCTGGCGCCAATTCTTTGTAAACACATTACATGAATGATTATTTATGTCACTATCTTTGTATGAGAGACTTGGATAGTATTATTCAAGAAATTAAGCAATAGAGATCAATTTGGATGTGTGTTCAACTTATTCTCATGGGTTATTATCAACGTTCTTATGTTTAATTGATGATTACCTAATGCTTTCCCTTTAACATTGAATGTGAAGAAGATTATTTCAAGTTGTGGTATCTCAAACTTGATTATATGGAATTAATTTTAAACTAGCTTCATACCTTGTATGGCGTTCAATCTTTCTTTATTGTTCATTCTTTAAATTTTTGAAAAATCCAAATACCCCCATTATACGAGGGAGCTGCCCCTCTCAAACGCAGAGAAGAATTACTATTTCTTTGTGATTCTTCAACTGTTGTGAACACTTTGTTGCTAATTACAGGGTAGACTTGGATAGTGTTATTCAAGCAATTAAGCAATAGAGATCAATTTTGGATGTGTGTTCAACTTATTCTCATGGGTTATTATCAATGTTCTTATGTTTAATTGATGATTACCTGATGCTTTTCCTTTAACATTGAATGTGAAGAAGTTTATTTCAAGTTGTGGTATCTCAAAATTGATTATATGGAATTTGTTTTAAACTAGCTTCATACCTTGTATGACGTTCAATCTTTCTTTATTGTTCGTTCTTTAAATTTTTGAAAAATCCAAATACCCCCATTATACGAGGGAGCTGCCCCTCTCAAACGCAGAGAAGAATTACTATTTCTTTGTGATTCTTCAACTATTGCGAACGCTTTGCTGCTAATTACAGGGCAAAACAGAGTTTTTCAACAAAGTTTCTTAAAGCAACAAATCCATTTACCAACAGATTTTTGGCGACTCTGCTGGGGACAAGGACCGAAAGGGATGATGAAGGAACCCATAATATTTGGTTGACAAAGGTCAGTGTATTATTGATTGGGCAACAGAGTCAAAAGGATTGGTGCACTACTTTACATGGAACAAGGAGGGAGAAACAAGCCAAAAAGGAGAGAGAACAACACACACACATAAACTAAAGGGAACAAAGCCAAAACTCCTAGCTAAGCTATATACAAGACGAAAGGCAAGTGAGCTTATGGATTATATAATTTTAAGTGTTGCCCATTATAAGGAAGAGGCATATGTGTGCCATCTAAGTATGCCAGATAGAATGAATTTGTACCACAGACTTGCCTGATTTGAAAAGGTCCTCTCCAAAGTGAATCAAATTTACCATGTAATCCCTTTGGTTCTCTTCATTTATCCCATAATAGGACCAAATCACCAACTTGAAAAGATCTTTCCCTTGCTTCCCGGTCAAACAGTTCTTTCACTCGCATTTGATGTTCTTTGATTCTATCCACCACTGTTTCTCTTTGTTCTTCTATCTTGGTTAAGTACAATATTCATTTTTCCAATGCATCTTTAAACTCATGATTTTCGACTACTTCTTGCAACTTAAGAGAAGCTAACTCCAATGGAATAGGTAATCTAGCTTCCGCACCAAAAACTAATTTGAATGGAGACATCTTGATAGCCTGCTTCTTCGTTGTACGATCAGCCGACAGTGCTTCATATAGATGTTTATGCCACATTCTTTGATTTTTATCGGCTAACTTGCAGAGAATAGTGATGATATTCTTATTGCTCACTTCAGCTTGACCATTTCCCTGAGGATAATAGTCAGATGCATGTGAAAGTATAACTCCATACTTGTAACAGAAAGCCGATATTTCATAAGAGGAGAAATTGGTAGCATTATCGGTGATGATTTTCTGCGGAACTCCATATCTTACAAGAATGTTTTGTTTGATGAAGTCACAAACTACTTCTGATGTTGTTTGTCTAACTGGAGCTGCTTCAACCCACTTGGTGAAATAGTCAGTGGCTACCAAGATGTGTGTATGACCCACACTGGAATGAGGATGAATTGGATTGATAAAATCTAGTCCCCACTGCTAAAATGGTTCTTCAATAATCACAGGTTTCAAAGGTAGGGCAGCAAGTTGTACTCTTCCCTTGAATTGTTAACATGCGTCGCATCTCTTTACCCACTCATCCGCATCTTTGAACATTCCAGGCCAATAATAGCAATGTCTTAATATTTTGAAGGCCGTTATTGAGGAAGAAAAATGCCCCCCACAGGCTTCATTATGAAAGAACTGAAGGAGCTTCTTTCTTTGTTCTTTGTCTACACACCTGAGAAATGTGCCATCTATTCCTTTTTTGTAAAGAACATCACCCCAAATAATATATTTAGCAGCTTTTAACTTGATAGTCTGTTTCTCCCTAGGGGTGAGATGAGCAGGACATTCTCCATATGTGAGAAAATGTGCTATGTTAGAAAACCACTCATCCGTGGTGCTGACAAATAAAACCAAAGGTAATTCAGACTCTTGAGCAATATTCCCATTAGAATTATTCTCAGCTATTAACTTACACAACCCACGCCCGTGAACAAGCTTGGTTGGTTTGATATCGATATCATATTCTTGAACCTTTGCAATCCAAGAGGCTCGCTTGTTCATACCAATTTCTTGTTGTGTGAGTATGGTCTTCACTGCAGTATCTGGGACATACACTATAGAATGAGAATTTAGAACATAAAAGCGAAATTGCTTCATAGCCTTGACCACTGCATAAGCTTGCGTTTCAACTGGAGAATACTTCAATTCATGCTTTTTCAATGGAATACTCATAAAAGAAATTGGTGCTTCAATGTTTTCATTATGATGTTGGGTCAATATTGCGGATAATGTAGTGTCAGAAGCATAACAATATACATTGAAATCTTTGGAGAAATCTGGATAAACCAATGTAGGTGCATCCACAACGGCTGATATATATGTATATGTATATGTATGTATATATATATACATACATATACATATACATATACATATACATATGTGTGTGTGTGTTGGCATATGATGAAGCAGTGACAATGTATGTTGTCATTGATGTTAATAAGTGAACCGATATGAACTAGTATGAAGAATGGAAGTGGCTATAGTTAATCGGGATGGAGTGGATGGGTGTTGGGGTTCGCTAAGTGTGACTACCAGTTGGTACTCTCTATTTAGGTCTAGGGTTTCTGGTTTGGCTTATGTGGTGCAATCAATGACATTCTATGATGAGTTAGTTAAAAGATAAGGATGAGATCATGGTTCCATGTGAGATAAGGATGAGATCGTGGTCCCATGTCAGTTATGTGCATGTGAAGCATTTCCTGGAGGATCTTGTGCATGAAGATCGAATGCATTGAATGTCTACCTCGGGAATGTGTGATGTTTTAAGCGGTATATGAAGAGCGTGTGATGGGTTACTGATTTCCAGATGCGGTGAATATTTTTACAATGCAGAATGACTTGAGATCTATTTTAGATCGCTTCATTCTATGTAATGGATCTAACAGTCAGGATTGGACCGCTTGTAATTATAAACCTAAAATTTTTAGGGTTTAGGGTTTATGCTATCGACCTAATTGTTGTTTATAAGGTCAATGATGTTTGTTATTGTTTGTGTTGGAAAATGATGTGTTTGTGTCCGCATGTTGAGATGCTTGCCAAACCAGAGTGTGGAATCTGCAGAGTGTGATTGTAGAGGAGAGGACCTGAAAAAGATCTGCCTTAGCAAGTAGTGTTGTTATCAGATCAAATCTTTACTTGTTGACTTTTAACCATTTCAATAGAAGGAAAATCCCTTGACCGGGTAGCTTTAACAGGCTTGTTGCAAATCCTCTAACCAGGTGACTCAAGTTCATTGAGTTCTTTAAATCCTCTAGCAAGGTAACCTTTAACAAAGTTTATAGCCATCCCTTAACCGGGTGATCCCTAATAGGATCAGTTCCTAACAAAACCTTATTGTAAAGTCTTTAATTGGAGTAGGCTCCTAACAAAGAGGACTTCAAAAGAGTTAAAAACAATCTTGTGGGTATTCATCCCCACTGTGGTTTTTCCCATTTGGGTTTCCACGTGAAAAATCTGTGTGTTATGGGTTGTGAGTTTTCATGTGATGATTGAGTAGTTTTTTATTAAGTTAGTGATGCATGTAGTGCTAAATGATTATGGTATTGTTGATACAACTCATGATTGATTATATCAGTAAGTAGTCATCAAGATTTAAGATCTATTAAAAGTTGTTTGAAATATCTATATTTAACTGGTATACTCATGGTTAAGTTCAGTGGTGAAGACAACCGGTCAACATTATTTTAATATGATAAAGTGTTGAGAAAGTTTTTGTCTATATTGATTCACCCCCCCCCCCCCCTCTCAATACTAGTTAGGGTATTATTTGTTCATCATTATTCATCAATTGGTATCAGAGCAACTCCAAGTCCTTAGTGATATAAGCTTAACCACTTGAGGCAAAAGATCATGCTTTAATGATGAAGAGGGAAGGTCCTAAGTTCAATAGGGATAACTTAAAAATATGGAAGGACAAAATGAACATCTATATCAAGATTTTGGGTGCTCAACACTGGAGCTATGTTGAGAATGCCTATGTAATCCCCACTGGCACTCTAACCAATGATCAAAAAAGAGAGATTCAAGAAAATGGGCAAGTCATGGAAGCCCTTATTAGCAGCCTGTCAGATATTGAGTTCATTGATGTATAAGATAAGGATAATCCTAAGGATGTATGAGAGACACTGGAAACCATTTAGGGCAGTGGTGAGTATGTCAAGCAGGCTAAGGAGGAAAGCCTCAGAGGAAAATTTGAAGACATGAGGATGGTTGAAGGTGAGACCATTCAGCAATATGGCATAAGGATCAAGACTATGGTTGGAGATATCAAGAGCACTGGTGGAACAATTGATGATGCCACCATTGTCAGTAAGGTTCTGAGATCATTGTTACTAGTCTATGCAATCAGGGTTGCTGCTATTCAGGAGCTAAGGTCTATTGATAAGACAAAGGTATCTCTAGACTCTATCATCGCAAAGTTGACTACATATGAATTGAATAGCTATGATGGTAGTGTTCAAAAGATAGAGTAAGCCTTTAGAGAATCTATTTCCTCCGCACTAACCAGAAAAGGAAAAGAAGTCAGCACCAGTTATGAATCTAGGCCAAATAGAGGAATGGATGATGAGGAGATTCTGATGGAGTTTGAATCTCTTCTTGCCAAGAGACTTCCAAAAAGGCACCATAAAATATAGAGGTAAGCTTCCTATAAAATGTTTTTCTTGCAATAAGATAGGACATATAGTTGTTAACTATCCTAATAATGACAATAAGGATAAACCAGAAAGGTTTAGAAAGTATAAAGGAGGAGGTAGGAGAAATTGTCTTGTTGCAGTAGATGAAGGTGTTACCGATGAAGAATCTGAGGATGAAGAGACTGAGGACATAGTCTATGTAGCTATAAAGGAAGAGGTGTCTAATCAGAAAGCCCTTGTCTCTCGCATTGATAACTCTAATGAGTGGATCATTGATAGTGGTTTTTATCACCACATGACCAGTGACCAGAGAAAAATTATGTCTCTGGAAGAATATGATGGAGGTGTGTCTAGTTTGGCAATGATGCACCTTGCATGGTGAAAGGAAAAGGATCCATCTCACTGAATGGAAAAAGAAATGCGAATGATGTCTACTGGGTGGAAGGCCTTAAGAACAACCTTTAAAGTGTTGCTCAGTTGAACGAAAAAGGACTCATTCTGGAGTTCAAAGGTGGAGTCTGCAGAATAATTGGAAAGAGTGGTGAACTTATTACCACCAGTAAGCAGACTAGAGGAAACCTATTTCAGTTGAATGCCAAGATTAGTCAATACCTGATGGAAAAATTTGATGACAGTTGGATATGGAATAGGAGACTTTGTCCTATGAATTTTGATAATATTGTAAAGGCTAGTAAGATCAAGGTAGTAAGAGGATTGCCTTTGATGAACAAACCAGAGAATGCTTTATGTAGAGAATGTCAACTTGGGAAGATGTCTTCCTCAACATTCAAAGGTAAGTCTTTTTCAGCAGAGAACCTACTTGATCTTGTGCACATCAATCTGTGTGGTCCAATGAAAACTAGAAGCATTTAGGGAGATTGGTACTTCATGATTCTTACCGATGACTGCTCAAGAATGATGTGGATCACATTCATGAAAGACAAGTCTAAAGCGTTCAGAAAATTCAAAGCCTTTAGAGCATTGGTGGAAAAGGAGAGCGATAGAAGAATAAAATGCCTAAGGACTGATCAGGGAGGTGAATTCCCTTCTGATGAATTCAACAAGTATTGTGAAGAGAATGACATCAAGAGGTAGTTGTCTGCCCCAAGGACACTATAGCAGAATGGCATAGTAGAAAGGAATAACAGGACTATAGTTGAAGCAGCCAAAACTATGCTGATTTAAGGAAAGGTAGCTCACACTTTTTGGAGAGAAGCGGTGAGCACTACAGTCTATACCATGAATCGGTTACTCATCAAGAAAGGTAAAGACAAAACCCGCTATGAGTATTAGAATGGGAGAATTCCCAATGTGAGTTATTTCAAAGTGTTTGGCAATGAGTGCTATATTAGGAGAGGTGAGCATCTGAGCAAGTTTGATGCTAAATGTGATGAAGGAATATTTCTGGGATATTCCACTAAAAGAAAAGCTCTAAAATGCTACAACAATAGGACTTAGAAAATTGTTGAGAGTATCAATGTCAGGGTTGATGAATCCCCCGAGGAGCCTAAGGAAACCTGCAACAAGCATGTGAAAGATGAACCAGGTGTAACCTTTTGGGAACCGGTTAAGAAGGAAACAAGTTGCAAACACCAGAAAGACCTTAGTTTTCCTATACCAGTAGAAGTTGCAGCAGGTGAAGAAGAAGATGAAGTGGAAGAAGAATAGGAAAAGCAAGTAGAACTAGCCAAGGTCATTCCTAGGTATGTAAAACTACATCATGATCTGAAGAAGATCATAGGAGATAAAGATGCAGGGATACTCACAAGGAGAAAGGTGAAAGAAAACTCTTGCATGATTTCAAAATTTGAGCCTAAGACCACTAGAGAGGCACTTATCGATGAACACTAGATAAAGGCAATGGAAGAGGAGTTGTACTAGATAGAAAAGAATGCAACATGGTCCTTGGCACCCAAACTGGAACACAAGAATGTAATAGGTACTAAATGGGTCTTCAGGAATAAGTTGAATGAAGAAAGCATAGTGGTTAGGAACAAGGCAAGACTTGTATGCAAGGGATATGCTCAGGAAGAGGGAGAAGACTATGGAGAAACCTTTGCCTTAGTGGCTAGACTGGAAGGTGTCTGAATTCTACTTGCATTTGCAACATTCAAGGGATTTAAGGTATACCAGATGGATGTGAAGTTTGCATTCTTGAATGGAATCCTAGAAGAAGTGTATATCGAGCAACTAGATGGATTTGCTTTGTCAGAAGATAGTAACATGGTGTGTAGATTATACAAGGCCCTATATGGATTGAAACAAGTACCAAGGGCATGGTATGAATGGTTGCACTCTCATCTTATGAAGATAGGATTTTAGAGAACAAGTGAGGACAACAACATCTACTTGAAATCTGAAGGTGATCAGATTCTGATCTATGAAGTATTTGTAGAGGACATAATCTTTGGAGGAGATGATGAAATGAGCCATGCATTCCTAGATTAAATGAAGAAAGAGTTTGAGATGTCTTTGATTGGAGAGATAAAGTTCTTCATTAGTCTACAAATTCGGCAGATGAAGGAGGGTATCTTCATTACCTAATCCAAGTATATCAAAGAGGTATTGAAGACCTTTGGCATGGGGGAGAGCAAACCAGTTGGAACACCAATGGTGACCGGCTGCAAACTGACAAAGGAGGATGATACAATGTTGGTGGATGAGGAGGAGTACCGGTCGATGATCAATAAGTTGCACCATGTGGTGCACAATAGACCAGATATTTCTCATGCAATGGGCATAGTAGCCCATTTTCAGAAGAGTACAAGAGAATCCCACTTGGTAGCGATAAAGAGGATTCTTAGATACATGAAAGGGATAGTTGATTATGGATTGTGGTATCCATACAATGGCAAATTTGGTCTTAAAGTGTTTACCAATGTAGATTGGGTAGGTAATATGGACAACCGGAAGAGCACAACTGGTGGAGCATTCTTCCTTGGTGGAAGACTAGTCTCATGGATGAGCAAGAAGCAGAGCTGTATTTCCCAGTCTACAGCTGAAGCAAAATATGTGGCAGCATTTATGAACTACACTCAGGCAATTGGATGAAGCATGTACTGAATGGCTTCAATGTGCCTATATATGAACCGGTGAGTATTTTCTATGATAATACTAGTGCAATCAATATTTCCAAAAATCTAGTATTGCATGCTAGGACAAAGCACATTCAACTCAAGTATCATTTCTTGAGAGAAAAGGTTCAAAATAAAGATGTTGTATTAGAACATGTTTCCAGTAAGGAGCAGCTAGTAGACATATTCACTAAGCCCTTACCAAATACTGCACTTACCTATTTGAGAGGTGAATTAGGGGTTTTGCCCCTTCATGAAGTAAAATAAAGTTGTGTGCTCCACATCAGGTAGCTACTACCATGTCAGATCTTATAGGATTGATGTGTTGAAGGATGCTACTCCACAAGGGGAGTGGCATAGTGGAGCTTGGAAGCTTGTGCCTCCACTTTGGCATTATTGTCAAAAGGGGGAGAAGATATCTGATGAAGAAGATATATTGTTTGGGGAGAAGATATTAAGAATGTACACACTAACCAGTCTAGATGGTGGTGGTAGTGATAGTTTGAAACTAAACTAGATGTTGCTAAGCAATGATACACTGAGTATTGCCATCAATGCCAAAGGGGGAGATTGTTGGCATATGATGAAGTGGTGACAATGTATGTTGTCATTGATGTCAATAGGTGAACCGGTATGAACTGGTATGAAGACTAGAAGCGGCTATAGTCAACCGGGATGGAGTGGATCAGTGTTGGGGTTCACTAAGTGTGACTACCGGTTGGTAGTCTCTGTTCAGCTCTAGGGTTTCCAGTTTGGCTTATGCAGTCCAAACAATGACATTTTGTGATGAGTTAGTTAAGAGATAAGGATGAGATCGTGGTGCCATGTCATTTATGTGCATGTGAAGGATTTCCTTGAGGATCTTGCGCATGAAGATAGAATTCATTGAATGTCTACCTTAGGAATGTGCGATGTTCTGAGCAATATATGAAGAGCGCGTGATGGGTTACTGATTTCCAGATGTAGTGAAGATTGGAGGATGCAGAATGAATTGAGATTTGTTTTAGATTACTTCATTCTATGCAATGGATCTAACGGTCAGGATTGGACTGCTTGTAATTATAAACCTAAAATGTTTAGGGTTTAGGGTTTATGCTACCAACCTAATTGTTGTCTATAACGTCCATGATTTTTGTTATTGTTTGTGTTGGCAAATGATGTGTTTGTGTCTGCATGTTGAGATGTTTGCCAAACCAGAGTGTGCAATCTATAGAGTGTGATTGTAGAGGAGAGGAGCTGAAAAGGATTTTCCTTAGCAAGTAGTGTTGTTATTAGATCAACGCTTCACCTATTGACTTTTAACCATTTCAATAGAAGGAAAATCCCTTGACTGAGTAGCTTTAACAAGCTTGTAAATAAAATAGAAACAACAGAAAATATACCTTTACATCCATAATAAGCTTGTCTGCATTGTTTTCCTATCTTCCATGATCTTGTGTTTGATGATGTTGCTCTCAAATTGATTGTGTTGCACTTGCACAAGAGCTTAAGGAAGAATGTATGTGGTTATGATGATGTATTCTTGTGATGAGGTATGCTAGAATGATTTTGATAGAATGTAAGTATGCTCAAGATATGTTATAAGGAAAATAAGAGGAGGAAGCCTCTTTTATAGAGATCATCCTAAAAAAGGAGGGTTTGGATTAAGAGGTTAAAAATGAATGGTCATGATCACATAGGTGAAAGATACTGAGTAGGATTGAAGGGTAGGTGAAGATGAAGGGATGAGATTAAGAGATGGAAAGGTAAAAGATAAGAATGAATAGGATTAAGAAGTTAAATTGAAATGAAGGGATAATATTGAGGAGTGGGTAATTTTGGGAGACATGTTGTCATGTAGATAAGAAGAAAAGGGTAAATGAATTAATTAAATAAATAAAAGTATTTATTTAATTAATAGAGGAAAGACTAGATAAATTAAATAAATAAAATATTTATTTATGTAATTAACAGAAGATATTAGGATACAATAATTAAATAAATAATAAATATTCTTTTAATTAAAGGAAAATTTTAGGTGTCTACATTTTGCCCCTCTTTGAGACAATGTAGTTTATTGCATTGTTTCAAAGAAGATTAAAACATAGTGGGTAGGAAATGGATAGATAGAAAGGATAGGAATGAATGGATAGATAGAAAGGATGAGGGTGATGGAATCTTGTGCTTAATATAGTGCTATATCATCATTGAGCTTATTATGGCAAGTGAATGCAAGCATCTAGATATGATAAATTCTACATGACCAATACCATTTGCAAGAAGTGATAAGACAAACTGCAAACAACAATCAAATGATAAAAATAATGATCCATCCCTACTTCTCTAATCACTTGGGGATATCCTTGAGTATCATATGACCATGATACAAGACAAATCAAATAAAAGATAAGACTCACTAGACCAAAAAAGTCAACAACCATTTAGATCTTCTTGTCAAAGTTAAGTGTATTTGTTAAAATAATGTTTGATAGGATGTCAATAGTAGGAAAGATGTATCAATAGGACATGACATCTGATAGGTTGCATGTTCTAGGAATGATATAATTGTAGAGGCATGTTATTTGATAAAAACGCTAAAACTAATAGATAGTTGATTGGTAAGGTTGCAGACTAGCTTAGTAGTTTTCTCGTTGATCCATGATTTGTTAAACTCAACGTTTTGTGTAATGTTTTGATTGTGTTTGTTCATAGTGTCAGTGTTGTAGCAAGAGACACTTTATTATGGCTTTTGGATTTTTTGGGGGATTTTGAAAGTTTTTATTTTATTTGGATTTTAAAAGTTTTTTTTTTTTTTTGTTATTTCTGAAAGTTCTTCACATAATTGGTTGAGGTATAAGCCATATATCAGGATTCATTCTCAAGCAAGATGCATTTAATTTCCCCTAGTGTCTAGCAAGGCATAAGGCATTATGAGCAGGATGAATGAATTTCTATAATGGGAATGGATAAGTGAAGGATGGAGGCAACTTATTATGGAATTGATTTTGAAGGGCTACTTCATGATAGGATAACATGGTTTTCAAGCTAATGGAATAGATACATCAATCTAAGACAATGGCAGGGTGCATTAAATGACATGTGGTTAAGAAAGAATGGACATGTCAAGAGGTTTATGAAAACATGTTTTGCATTTTGTGTACCTGACTTTGATCAAGATCAAGGGATGGATGGATAGGATGGAGATAGGATAAACAAGATCAAAGGTGATAATGGATGACAAAAATACCAAATCAATAGGATAATAGACATGGATTGAAGGGCATTAATAAGGAAAAGCAAATAGGATGCATGATTCTTTTGGAGATCACTAACCTTGTCAAGATTAAAGGTGGTAAAGGGGATATGGAGATGGATAGAATGAATGAGGGATAATGGAGGATGAGGGATAGTGAAAGATGAGGTGGACATGATAGGATGGGTGAAACTTGACCTCAAGTTTAGAGTACAAGAGGATAATGGATTACACATGATGCCTCTTTTCCAGTTTCATGGTACTTGCCGAAGGCACCACAAGAGGTGGATTTCACCATTAGATGGATTATTTCTTTTTACTTATTTTTTCTTTTTTTCTATTTTTTTCTTTTTTTCTTTTTTCACTTTTTTGGAAGATAATCGATGCATGATAGGAGATGGAGGAAGGAATCAAACATATTTTTCTTTAGATAGTACCCCTAAAAGATGTGCTATAATGGACCCTAGCTATTGAAGATATTCTCAAAGATGTTGGTAGGGTGATGGAAAAGGGAGATGAAATAGATGATGAGATGGAATGGAGTAAGGATTTATGCAAAAGATTGGATAGGAGGGATGGAAGGATAGAAGAAAGGTGTTGGATGATGGATGGGGTGTTGGAATATTTGTGTAGGGGTGGACAAAAATGTTGGCAAGATCAAATTTGGTACACACCTTGAAGGATGGTGGAGCGATGGAGGAAAAATGGATTTTGGAGTTTGATATTTTGAAGAAGTGGATTTGGATTTTGGAACGTAAGAACCCAAAATGGATGAAGGAGATGATGGTGTATTTAAGATAGTGAATTTTGGGACAAAGGAACCCAAAAAAGATTTGAAAGGTGGGAGATGTTTAGATGGAGGAGTGAATGAAGCCTTTGAAATAGCAATCTTGGATGCCAATATTGATTTTTCTTTAGAATGCAGTTCTTCTATGAGCATCTTGGGAATCAACATGGTTTTTTATTTTTGTTTTTTCTTGATGGACCTTTGTGGCATTTTGGATATATATATTTTTGGATAAAATTATCTTTCTCTTTTTCATGTATTTTAGATGGGACATATTGATCTTTGAACATATTTGGATTTTTGGGCTTATAAACTTTATGTTTGACATCCAAATTGCTTCCAAAGGAATTGGGATTCATTAGTGGATAGGATTGATATGTATATCTCTTGGAGGAGTTGATGTAGGTGGATGGTGGGAATGTTCTCAAGGATGTGTGCCTTTGTTGATCTTAATTTATGATAGGGTAAGTGGATTGTCTATTAGGGGTGATATGGATAATGGATGGAGGATTTGGTTTAGGGTATACGGACCTAAAATGGATGGAAGGGATGAAGGAGGATGTGCATGTTTGGGTTTAGAAGGACAAGTGTGAGTCTTATTAGGGATACCAACATTTTGAGAGTGATCTATGTAGCCAAGGCCATGACAATTAAAACTTTCTTTTATATCGAGGGGTTCCAATATACCTTGTTCATGGATGCCTAACCCTTTTCCTTGATAATGTATTCTTTAAAAAAAACTTTTAGCAATGGGATACTTGTTTCTTTTGAAATGAGATACAAGTCCATTTTGAAGAGGACATGGTATGGAAGGAATGATAAGGTCACAGAGTAAATTAGATCAGATAAAAGTGGAGGACCCAAATTGATAAGTAAGTGTTTTATGAATGGCTTGGGTATGACCAATGGGATCTTGAGGAGGATAAGGATCATGAGGGGGATTGGGATAGATATTAGGATCTTGAGATGGATATGGAGAAATATGACAAGGAGACAAAGGAATATTTTAATCTTGACATGGAACATAATCATTGGATGGAGTGAAAAGGGTGCTTGCTCTGGAGTTTGAATAGGGTCATTGGAAAGGATGGAAGTGATATCATGGCATTTCTTAGAATGTGGATAATGAGGATAATTTTCTCTTGAGATGAAAGGGGGTCCTCTTGAAGTGAATAAAAAGGGATGAGGGGATCATCATAAGATTCTAGGGAGATGAGATCTTCATAAAAAAATGGATGGGATGGAAAATATTTGGGATCATGATCTTGATTCATCTTAGGGATTTTTTATTCATACTTCAAGGATTATCCACTTGAAATGGGTTATGATTTTGGATATGCATGGGGGATTCTAAGGTGGAGTCCATGTTTTGGCATGATGCAAATAAACTTTGAATTGGACTCTCTAGAGTGGTTTTGACTAGAGAAGTGGAGCGCATGGTGGTATTGGTTCTAGGACTTTTAGCTCATGTGAAGGATTTTTTAAAGAATTGGATTACCTTGGATTTATATAGTGGAGAGCCCTTGAGGGTATACTTTATAGGTATCATCATTGGGTTCATTGTTTAATGGAGATGGTGGCAATTGTTGTTGTAAAGCTTTAGGGGATGAAGAAATAGTGGGAGAAATGGAGGTTACTTATGGGCTAATTTCTTCATGGGAGGTAGATATATCATTGGTCTAATTATAATTGGATGAGCTATTTCTATACAAGGGTAGATGATTTTGATCATGATTGAAAAAATTATCTTAACACAAGCCTAATTCCTCATTAGGTGAATTATTAATTATTGGAAATTGACACTCATCTGGTTTAGTTGTGTTGTCATTGATGGCAACCCATATCACTTTGGGTTGGACACTTAACTAGTACTCACTGGTATTCATGATTCAGTAACTGGCATTCAAGGGAAACCAGCAAACTAGGAACTGGTATATGAGGTCGACATAGGAGAGCAATCAGTGACATCGGTCATGAAGTTTAATGCATTTATTTTTGTCTAGTCTGACATGTAAATAACTTGTAATATCATTGTAAGCTGATAGAAGGCATTTATGTTTATGTTTGGGAAGGGTATTTAAGTCAATCCAGTTAGGTTATTTTGAATATATATAGATAGATAGAATATATAGCGATGTGATATTATGCAAGCGAATTTGATCGACTGAATACGAATATAATATTATGTTTCCGGTCTTGATTATTGGTTTAGAGGTTTGGGATGTGAAGTAAGTTACCAGTAAGGGAGGACACTATGGAAACCGGTACAGAAAGTGCTTGTACCATAACTCATCCAGCATAGTTGATGCATTCTCTAAGTTCTAAATTTTGTTTGTAATCCAGTATTTGGATCTATAGTCAACGAGGCTCCTTTTGTGATGAGTAGTGCACTCTAGGCTGTTGGCCTTCCTGCATGTGCAAGCCCCTATTATAATATTTATTCATTTGGGCAATGGATAGTTATTGTGGGTCACCAATCCCACCGTGGTTTTTCCTCTTTGAGTTTTTCCACATATAAATCTTTGTGTTATGGTGTATGTTCTTGTGGCTGCATCATTTCTACTTGTTGTTATATTCTTTTATGGTTATCGGTTATTGAAATACTTTGTTAATAAGATTAAAATTGGTATCACCAGTAGAACACTAATTCAACCCCCCCCCCCCTCTCAGTGTTCTTGGATTCCAACAATTGGTATCAGAGCCTAGTGGCTTGGAGTAAGTCAAACAGCTTAAGGAAGATCCTAAATCTGGAATCCATGGAAACGAGTATGGAGAAACAACTTTAAGTAGTACTTCAAGACTATGATGTTGAAAGGATTAAGAACTTGAAGTTGCAAGATCAGTTGAATTCTAAAAAGGAATTCATTCTTATCCTACAGGAGAGGTTGTCATCTTCTCAAGCTAGAAGGAATGAGCTTTTACAAAATTAGGATGATGAAGAGAATAATGCCCTTAAAGAACAATGTCAGAAGCTGAGTCATGAGAATAGTGTCATGAAGAATGAAATGCAAGCCTAACTATGAGGATGTCCAAGGAGATTGAAGATCAGAAGAAGAATGAAAAAAATCTTCGCAAATCTCTGAAAGACAGATCTAAGGAATGCTTTAGGTTGGCACATGAGAATGATATGTTGAGAACTAAACTAGTGCAATCCCAAAATAATGAGTAGGAGTTGGAAAGATTGATAACAACCCTAAGAGGAGATCTAGATATTGCAAATGAATATAAAGACAAGTTTAAGGCAAGTTCTGTAAATCTTGATGAGCTATTGAAGGATCAAAGGCACAAGGGAGACACTAGAGGTCTTGGATTTGAGCATGGAGAAAGCTCTGGTACTAAAAATGAAGTTGAAGCAGTCAATCAGAAGGAGAATCCACCTGTCAACTAGAAAGCACTAGTAACGCAACCCAATGCACATAAATTCAATGGTAGATGTTTTGTTTACAATAAATTTTGTCATATGGAAAGACATTGCAGAAATAGAGTAAATTAGGATAATAATGTAGTTCCCGGTCAGTGTTCAAATTGTAAGAAGTATGGTCATAGGGCAGAAGATTGTAGAATGAATGTGAAATGTCATGCATATGGAAAGTTTGAACATATGGCTAATCAATGCAGGTCAAGGAATGATCAAAGATACAGTAAGGCAATTCAGAAAAATAATGTCACTTGCTATGCATGCAACAAAATAGGACATATTGCTAAATTTTACAGAAGCAAGAACAATCCGGTAGGAAATGATGAGAAAGGAAAATAGAAGGTTGATGATATCCGGAAGGAGCATGAGAAGAAATGAGTTAGGAAATCTAAAGATCAACTGATAGAAACAAACAACCTAGTTACTCAACCAACAAAGAAGAATGTTCTTGCACCGGCAAGAAACTCATCCGGTAACTAAGGCATTAGCCTTAGATGGAGGCAAATTAATGATAGATCTTGCATTACCCTTGGTAGTGGTCTAAAAGCTTGTTTTAGATCTTAGAGAAGTCAATCTGAAGGTTTTCCGATACTGAGATTATGGATTTTGAATCTGGTATGATAGGTCAACACGTATTTATGTCATTGTGAAATTAGGGTTTTCACATAATAAAAGGGAAATATTGGTTTATTTCTGATCACACAACATTCAGAGAAAAGAAGAGAAAGTTTAAGGCAATTCAAGGTGATCAAGAGCATTTACAAGTGAATTCCAGTGCATTTAGAGCAGATTTTCAAGAGCTTTCACCGGCGAAGGTTGTGAGGTATTTTATCAGTTTCTGAGATATCTTTTGTTTGCAATGGCTTTGAGATCAACCCCCAATTTGGTAGGTGTGGCTACTCCTATTGTTGTTGACATTGAGGATCATCCACACCCGATTTTAAAGCAATGCCCTTAGATTGTGAAGGTTGATGATTTAGTCAACACGTTCTCTAGGGTTCCAGACGGAGTTCTATATATTGAAGAAGTTTGTGCATATATCCACTGCACTCTGGAGGATTTCGGTTCTTCTAAAATCAAAATAATGTACATGACAAATCTGCTGGATAGGAAGGGATAGATGAAATTGGAATTCCAAATTCTAAAGGATCAGGGTTTCACACATTTTGGAGATGTCAAAATTTGAAGATGAAATGATTCGGTATGTGTTGAGCTGTGTCCACGGTAAATTCATGTGGCTAGACCGACCTTACAAAATCACCAAGGAGGTTATTCATGCAATCACCGGTTTGCCCCAGGCTGGTTAGAATCCCCAAAAGAAGAAAATATCTAACAATAAGGTGGAGAAGTTAACTGGTGCAACTTTTGACAACTGGTCAATGAGGATAAGCACTATCAGAGACAAAGTTGTTCAATTTGCAAGAATGATCATCGGTTACAAGGTAACCCAATCTAATTGATTGAACTCTGTTTCTAGTTCATGCATATACTATTCTCATCAAATGGTCAAAGAAAATGATAGGTATGATCTCTGTCAATGGATGTGTGAAGAGATAATTTTAAACCTAGGGAAGATTAAGGGTAAGAAGAAAGGTGTTTTCTGATATGGCAACCTTTTTTTGCTTGATGCTTTTCTTTTTGAATGAGTTACTGGGATCCGGTAAACACAATGGGTATTTGATATGCCAATAGGGAAACAAATCAAAGATGTTATAAGAGGTTTTGGATAGGACAAGGAGAGAGACTCCATTTTATGGGGTTATTTAAAATCATTTTAGAAGACAATGAAGAAGAGAGAGAGAGAGAGAGAGAGAGAGAGAGAGAGAGAGAGCCTAAACTTATTGTTGAATTGTACTCTATAGAAATCTTCTTTATGGTTAAGAAGGATGAAACATTGATTGAGGCAATGCAACCACGAAAGGTTTGGATGATATTGAGATGGGCTATGAGGTTGATGTTGAGATCTTGGACTTATATGCCAAGACTCTTATTGATGCCCCGGTTGATGAAGCTGAGAAAACCTTTGGGACAACAAAGAAAAAGGAATTTGTGGTTCAGATAGGTTTCAACCAAAAGAAGAGAGAAGGAAAAATCAAGAAGTTTGGGGAAGTTGTACAGAAGATGTCCTCTGAAATCAAGCAGATCATTGGACTAGCAAAATGATCATCTTCGGTAGCAGTTCAGACTCCACCGACAACAACAGCCGACAAGGGTATATTGAAGAGAAAGAAACTAAAAACTTATATTGCCCTTGTTGAATCCAGTTCTAATACTGATGTTGTGCCCCCAAAGATTCCCCAAACTTACATCAAGATATAGATGAAGAAGCCCGAGGAAGGAAATAAATAGAAAGTAAAGGTCACCCCTCCGATAGCACCAAAGAAAATTTTGAAGGAGAGAAAACCCACAAAGAAGAGGAAATTGGTTAAAGAGTCTACTTCTACTCCCAACAAGAAGAAGAAATCAGATGTAGATATAGCTCTCGAATCTGATAAGAGTATTGAAGTCATTCCTCCTCTCTCAGTTGCTGAATTTATAGATCAAATAACTAAAGATGGAATTTTGAGTAATAACCAACATTACTATGTACATATGGATGACAAGGAACAAATGGAGATTGAGGAAGCAATTTTTTTATGCCTAGATATATATAAGAAGGTATTAGTTGATATTGAAAATCAAATACCAAGATATTTATACAATAAGCTAGATGCTAGGAGATTGTTTGTGGTTGAAGAGGATAAATATATAAAGATGCAAGAGTTATTAATGGATTGTGGTGCTATAACTGATGAGGAAATGCAACAGTGTCTAGAATATGCAAATAAAATAATTTTTCAAAGTAGACACCGACATGTGAGTCTCATGGTAGGTAGAGTAAATGAAATAGTTAAGGAGACTCATGAGGCGTGGTTAAAATTCTTTATAGATAAACCTGATTTCTTTACTCCACCGGTATTCCCACCTAAGTCTGGTATTCAAGACATTTTAGTTGATGGTAAGGGGAAAGGTATATTGGGTTTGGATTCACTAGTTTTGGAATAGAAACTAACAGAGGATATTCCTCCAGCAGTACCACCTGTACATAATATAGAGAAACTGATATATAACATTGAAGTTGTACATGATAAGTAGGATACACTGGAACAAAACATTCCAAATGTAGAGGTTATTGATGTAGATACATAAAATAAATAGGTTTAGGATATTGAACCTCTAGCAACAAATGTACATATAGAAGAGGCTAAGGTTGAGCAGGTTACTGCACCAAGTGGCGAAGCCACCAGTGCTAGTCAACAGGTTGGAGAGTCTAGTCATTCATTATTGGCACTTCACTCATCCAGTCAAGTTGATTTTGGATAGAAGAATATTAAGCAGCTGAGTAGTTTTGAATTGATGTTTTTTGCAGCTCAAAAATTAAGGAAGGAAGGATCAGAAGACAAGCAAGTCATTGAGCAGGCCATTCCAATTCTGCAGCAGCTAGTTCCTAGATACACTAGTCTGGTAGCTAGCCCCTTTGGTAGCCTTAAGAGTTTGACATAACATATTGCAAAAGAGTTTAAAACTCTTCAACATATATCAAACTGATAGTTAATAGAGAGGTGGAATGCAGCTAGGAAGGTCACCTGTGACAATATGATCACATCAGACAAGGTTAAGATGTCAGTGGAACTTACAAAGATTTATGAGGCTCTTAATCAATGTAGTTGTATATATAGGTCTTGTACTAACACCAACAAACTTATAGTTGACCTGGATGTAAAAATAAAGTGGCAAAAGCCCGGTTGGAACATCTAGCTAAAAATTTTGATGGTACTTAGTCATTGACCAACATTATTGATGGTCAAATTGTGGTTATAGAATCTGAGATATCAGCCTTAGAGGAAGATATGGACAGATTAATCCGGTGAGCTAGGGAGTTGAGAGGATTGGTTAGTCCTTGGTTGAACACTTTGTTACTCCATAAGAGGGAAAGTATAGAATTGATGGATAAACCCACACCGATAGATCTAACTAAAGAATAACTTCATGCATACATTCTTAATGGGTTTGTATCTATTTTGGGAACATTGAAAACTGGTTGGGATACTTAGGATTTTTGAAGAGTTCTTACCTGGATATATTCAAGTACATCTAGATCTAGTAAACACATTTTGTTTTCATTCATTTGCCCTGACCTTTGTCATAGATGTCAAAGGGGGAGAGGTTGTTGTGAAAAATGTTAAGGGACATAAGAAGTAATGTATAGCTTAGGGGGAGTAGGGTCATTTTTGGTCATCAGTTTTGGGAGGAACTGGGATAGCACTTCAGCAATTCATTTTTCACATGTGTGTTGCCATCAATACCAAAGGGGGAGATTGTTGGCAATTGACACTCATCTAGTTTAGTTGTGTTGTCATTTATGGCAACACATATCATTTTGGGTTGGACACTTAACCAGTACTCACCGGTATTCATGATTCAGTAATTATCATTCAAGTCATCCGGCATTCAAGGGAAATCGTCAAACTAGGAGCTAGTAGATGAGGCCTACATAGGAGATTGATTCAATGGGTCTACACGGAAGCAATTAGCGACATCGGTCATGAGGTTTAATGCATATATTTTTGTCTAAGCTGACATGTAAATAACTTGTAATATCATTGTAAGCTGACATAAGGCATTTATGTGTATGTTTGGGAAGGGTATTTAAGTCAGTCCAGTTAGGTTATTGAATATATACATATAGATGGAATATATAGTGATGTGATATTATGCAAGAGAAGTTGATCGACTAAATGCAAATATAATATTTTGTAGTTGGTCTTGATTATTGGTTTAGAGGTTTGGGATGCGAAGTAAGTTACCGGTAAGGGAGGACACAATGGAAAATGGTACAAAAAGTGCTTGAACCAGAAGTCATCCAACATAGTTGATGCATTCTCTGAGTTCAGAATTTTGTTTGTAATCCAGTATTTGGATCTGTAGTCAGTGAGGCTCCTTTTGTGATGAGTAGTGCACTCTAGGTTGTTGGCCTTCCTGCATAAGCAAGCCCCTATTGTAATATTTATTCATTTGGCCAGTGGATAGATATTGTGGGTCATCAATCCCACTATGGTTTTTCCTCTTTGAGGTTTTCCACGTATAAATCTTTGTGTTATGGTGTATGTTCTCATGGTTGCATCATTTCTACTTGTTGTTAGATTATTTTATGGTTGCCGGTTACTGAAATACTTTGTTAATAAGATTAAAATTGGTATCACCGGTAGAACACTAATTCACCCCCCCCCCCCTCTCAGTGTTCTTGGATTCCAACATTAATATGTTCTTCAGTAGTAATGTTAGCTTGATCAATAAGGTCTTGAATGATATTTTTAACCTTGTTGCAATCAAAAGTTTTATGTCTCATGTTCCTAATGTATTCACAAATTTCATTATCATTCCACAATGAGGGTTTGACTATAGATTCAAAAGGCCTACCCTTAGGAAGTGTAATTATCTTGGATGCAACAATTTTTTGAAAGGAGGATTTGATAGGTTCACCCAAAGGTGTAAATTTTTGCAATGATTGATTCATAGGATTTGATTTTGTCCTTTGGGTGTTGACTTGGTTGTTTAAAGTACTAAGTGTGCATGTGGATTGTTGGTTGGGTATAATTTTGTTTTGGGGAATGTAGTTTGGATGTGTGACTTGGGGGTTTGGCCTAGATGCTTTAACTTCCATAATCATGTTTTCAAACCAATCCCTAAAGTTTGGGTAGAGGTTTTATGTGTTTGTGGAGGAGGTGTTATGTTGTGAGATGGGAGGTATGTAGTTTTGGTTGAAGGTTTGAGACATGTGTGAGTTGGATTGATATGTTATTTGGAGCTAAAATGGTAGGGTCTCATATTCTCTATCAATTGGAGGGATAAACTCTTCACCTTTCCTACAAAATATGTAATGCCAATCCATGATGTTCGTTTGAATTTTTCTTGGTTTTTTACAATTTTTATGTTTTTAATGTTTTTTATGTTTTTTTGGATTTTTAATTAAATATAAAAAATGCATGAAAGAAATGCAAAATACAAAATCATATGGCTCAATTTGGATGATGTGTCCTTTTTTGGATTCATGTGAGGAAGGTGGTCTAAACTTTCTAGCACATATAACACAACAACAAGCCTACTCAAGTGGCAGTATTAATCCTTGCATACACAAGTAATGATGGCCAAAAGGTTAAACTTTAGGCTTTACATGATCAAATAGGGGTATCCTCTATATACCAGAAGGGTATGTGAGGCCTAAATTTTTGAAATGAAGGAGAAATACTACCAAGCAATTAGGAGGAGATGGTAACCCACTCTCCACCTTCACTTATATAAGCTATAAATTTTTATAGGCTTAGCCCAAAGTGACCATATTTCACTTCCAAGAGACATTCATTTTGATTCACCCTCGCTATTTATACTTTTCTAGAACATGAGAGTTGAGGTTGTCCCCTAGAGTGGGTTCTAAGAGGAGGTCATACATAAGTGATCTTGGGGATGAGAAGACACTTTTTTCATTTTAAGCCCAAATCAAAATGTGAAACGTTGATTTTAATCCCATTTTCTATACATGGAAGACACACCAAGTAAGTTGATCTAAAGAAAGAAATGATTTTATGATAAATGAAAAAGATTATGATCAATTTTAGAATGAAAATGAAAAGGTTTAAAACAAGTGTACCTTTATTTTAATGTTTCCCCTTTGTGTTGAAACCCTTTGATCCAATGATGAGCTCCAAGCTAGCTCTTTATCACCCTCAAATCCATGTGTGTGAAAATATGCCAAAAATGATAAACCAAAGCAAAGAAATGTTATACATAGGTTGATTCATTATGATATTACAACTGATAATAAAATCATTTCAAGCATGATAAATTAATCTTATTTGGTCAAAATTAAAAATACAAAAAAACAGACCCCCCTTACAATTCTAAGAGCTTTCCAAAAATATAAGAATTTCTGAAAAATTCATTGATTTGTGCTCACAATTTAATTTTTATGAAAAAACATAGAAAAAAAAGTATAACTCCCTCAATTATAATCCAAAAACTATGAATTTTGGACTAAAATCTCCTTATATCATCTACAACATGAACTAAATTTTTTGTACAAAAAACCACAACTATTTTAAAGATATGACTAAATCTTTGCAAATCCTAAGCTTGCATCTCCAACCCTGAATGCAAATGATTAGTCTCCAAATTTTGTATAAAATAGCAATATAAGGTTAGGAAAATATTCAAAAATACATATCCAATAGAGATCCAAGTCCCATAGATCATGCCAAAATGTTTATGTCAAATTTTGAAACCCATTTGTAAATTTTAACTAAGATCAACCACTAACCCTAGATCTACAAACTAATTCAACATAGCATTAATAGAGAATTATAATGCAATGTAAATAAAAAAATTAAAACAACAAAGATTATACCTTTACATCCATGGTAGGATTGTCTCCATTGTTCTCTTGTCTTCAATAATCATGTACTTGATGTCTTGATCTCATATTTGTGTTGCACTTGTACAAGAGCTCGAGAAAGAATGTAGTGTCCCTCCCTGATTCATCTTTTGTTTTGTACATCGATAGACTTGTTTAGACTCTTTTGTGATGTTCGATTGATACTCATGGATTGATTTATATTTCTGATGCTTATAGATGATGCTAGACATTTTATATTGATATCTGACACAATATGATACATTATATGGATGATGGTATAGCTTGGATTATTATGATGGATGGAATTATACCTAATGATTTATATGCACTCATTATTCATGGATGGGATATATTGCTTATGATGACATGATGATATCTTGATTATATTGGATATATTGATGATATGAAGTTGTTGTGATTGCATTACTATTGTATTCATGATAGATATGATGTCATACCACTCGTTGCAAGCATCATATGCTGTTGTGATTCTTTTCACTTGTCTGATTATTTATGATATATGTAATATGTATATTATCATGTGAATATTGGTGGATGCAGGATTGCAGGCACTAGACATCGACTCACTTGGTCTCATAGGTATGAGCATGTCTTTATCCCAATGGCAAGTTGATCATGTTGGATATTGTTGAGAATTTTGTTGGAATGATGTTTTGTCATTGATGTCAACATATTATTCTATGTATTCCAATGTTGTAGTTAGATTAAATGAGTTGGTTTGGTTAGTGTGTTGCAGATGAGTTGTTGTGGTTTAATGGGTTTAGAGATACTTATCTCTAGTTGATTCAAAAGAAGTTTTAGTGGTTTGCATGATGATTTTATTGATTCGTGTGATTTGGTATTGTGGTTTGTGCTCCACATTGGTCCAGAATTGCTATATCTTGGTTTGTGGATTTGGCTAAGTGTTTGGGATGTTCAAGTGTATTCTCAATTCAGATGGTTTGTGATTTAGATGTCTGCAAGTGAATCTTTTAGTTTGCCAGATAGTATGGCGATAAAGTTTCTAGTAAGTGCTGATGTTGTGGTTGTTTCTGTGGTGATTCACATTTCTTGTGGATGTTTCTAGATTGTGTTATATCCACGCCATTGGTCCTCATTGATCGTTGTGCGTGGTATTGATCATTTTATTGATCCTGTGGTGGTCTTTTTATTATGCAACATTTATGGTGATTGCAGTGTGTTGCGGATAATTGAGGCATAATTCTTGGAGGTGCCTCATGTTTGCAGTGGTGATTTGGGTCCAGACCATGTCTTAGCCAAAAAAATGTTGGTCCACATATGTTGTAGCATGTGAGGTTATTATTTTGTAATTTGTGTTGAGGGTTTACCTAACCTTGAAATACAGGTTGATGGTGATAAATTTTCTAGTAAGTAGTGTTGTTGTTGTTGTTTTTATGGTGATTCACATTGCTTGTGGATGTTTCTAGATTGTGTTATATCCATGTCATTGATCCTCATTGATTGTTGTGCATGGTATTGATCATTTTTTTGATCTGGTGGTGTTCTTTGTATTATGCGAAATTTATGGTGATTGTAGCATGTTGCAGATGATTGAGGCATAATTCTTAGAGGTGTCTCATGTTTGCATTGGTGATTCGGGTCTAGACCATGTCTTAGCCGACATTTTTTTGGTCAACATATGTTCTTGTAGCATGTGAGGTTATTATTTTGTAGTTTGTGTTGAGGGTTTACCCGACCTTGAAATACAGGTTGATGAATCATATAAATACATGTAATATTAATTTGAGAGATGTATCTACCTGTGTGAATATTGTTTTGATCTTTCAATTGAAAAGGAGAACAACTAAGAAGTGTGAAAGAGTGCCGAAGTCTGAAGGGTATAATTTGTATATGTGTTCTTAACTGTAACTATAATCAGGCATTAGGAGATGGTATTTCATCAGTTCATGTAATTCAAATTGTTGTATGAATCTTATAAGGTATTGAGCCTTCCTCAGGGTTATAGCCCTTCTTACAATTGAGCAATGAGCTCTAGGCAATGTGCCTGAATGTATGTACATTCCTCACTATAATATTTCACTTACTCCTAATAGGGTATTATCTCATTGTGGGTAGGTTCCCACCGTAGTTTTTCCCTTAACCGGTTTTTCCACGTCAAAAATCTATTGGCAACAACAATGAAAGAAAACTGAGAGCGGCGAGTGAATTAGGTTTCACTAAATTATACAAATTAAGCTCAATCTCAGATCTGATCAACTGCAGCAAGAATAAAGATAGAGATAATAACAACAACACACATAACACCAAGATTTTTGATGTGGAAAACCCGGTTAAGGTAACAACCACGATGGGAACCTACCCACAATAAGATGATACTTTGCAGTACTACGTGTAAATATTACAATGGGGAATGCACATACATTCAAGTACACTCCCTAGATCTCACTGCTCAAAATATGATAACCTAGAAGGCTCCAACCCTCAGGGAGGGTTCTCTACCTTACAATAATATTTAGACTACAATCTGGAATACATGAACTACAAAGATAGCATTTGCTAATGCCTGATTACAATTCCAGTTAAGCTCATATGGTTGCCCTTCATCAATCTTTGCTCAATACACCACACCAAAAGATGAATTTTTTTGTTCACACATAAATCACTCTCTCATAATGAAAACTCAACAACCACATCAAAATTACATGAATCTAACACCTATGTATACAATTCATCAACCTTGACTACAAGGTCGGCCAAACCCTCAAACCTTAATTACAAAATTTCATCACATGATACATAAATCAACCATGGAACAAATACAATGTCATAAACAACATAACATGGACCTAAATCAACTTCTCAAACATGCATCACCACCAGAGATCTCGCCGAGATCAACTGTAACACATTACACCACCAAAATACCACATAAGACAAAGAATATCACTGGACCCATAAGATCTTCAATAACTCACACAAGGATCAATGTGGACTACCAAAACAAATAGGAAATGATCAGGAAACACCAACAATCATGTTAGAACCATCCGCAATAGTTGCACCAACACCACTTATTCAAATCTTCATTGATCAATACGCTAACACTCAAGAACACTTAATAGCAGCAATTCAGACTAGAAAGATATCTTGCGGAGAACCAAATCATGATCCATTTGAAATGAAGGTACACACGAACATCCAAAAATAATCTCCCAAATCCATAACCAAAGATATGATCATACCAAAGCACGATGGATCAAATACTAGACTCTGCCAACCAGTGAACAAAAGGACTAAACCTCAAACCGGATCAAATGATATGATTGAGTAAACCTTTAGATGAATGAAACCAATAAGGAATGAAGTATTTATAGTTGATTTAACATCCAGAATAGATAAACCAACTAGATCAACTCACTGCAAACATTGAATAACCAAACAACTCTTTGCAACACCAAAACATAGGAATATGTTGACATCAATGACAACAACATATCCTAGCAGCAATAATATCCAACAATCTCCCCCTTTCGAATTTATGGAAACATATGGATGTGAAAAACAATAAATGCAAAGGAATGAATCAATACCAGCAAACTGCAGAAAACTCTCAGTAAGATCAAGAGCACAAAGCTCCAAAGATAAAGCAGTTTTTTCACATGCTTCTCTCTCCCCCTTTGACAACAATGCCAAAGACAAAATAGAAATCATGCTTCTCTCCTCAAAACTCATCGTATAAGAAGGAAAATATCTTCCCCTTAGGATAAAATCACAACTTTGGCCATTTGAACAACACACTAACCACTCTGGCTGAGTAGCAGCATCAATACCACTTATTCAAATCTTTAGCGATCAATACGCTAACACTCAAGAACACTTAACAACAGTAATTTGGACTAGAAAGATAGTTTGTAGTGCACCAAATTATGAACCATTTGAAATGAAGATACACATGAAAATCCAAAATACTCTGCCAAATCCGCAACCAAAGATATGATCATACCGGAGCACAACGGATCAAATACAAGACTCTGCCAACCACTGAACAAAAGGACTAAACCTCAAACCGGATCAAATGATATGATCAAGTAAACTTCCAAATGACTAAAAATAATAAGGAATGAAGTATTACTAGTTGATTCAGCATCCCAAATAGATAAACCAACTAGATCAACTCACTACAAACACCAGATCACCAAACAACTCTATATGGAACACCAAAACACAAGAATATGTTGGCATCAATGACAACAACATATCCTAGCAGCAATGATATCCAACCAAATCTTGATGTTATGTGTGCTATTCATGTGGTGATGTTTTGATCTTTCATTGCTAATAATAAGATTTGAGTTTATGTTTAAGTTAAGTAAAGTTTGTGTGCAAACTGATTCACCCCCCCCCCCTCCTCTCAGTTTGTTGCATTGTTGCCTACAATTGGTATCAGAGCTATATCCTCTGAGAGAAGCTTGACTAATTGAGCAAATTCAAGATGAAAACCTTTTATTTTAAGAAGGATAGTCTGGTGTTTGATGGAACAAATTATACTCTCTAGAAGAATCAGATGAAATTTCATTTGAGATGCATCGATGAAGACTATTGGAAGATTACAAAGAATTTGTACAATGTTCCTCTAAATGGTCCTACATCTCCGGATGAGATTAGGGAACCTGAATTCAATATTAGAGTGAAGGAAGCATTGTTGAGTGCCTTGTCTAATTCTAAGATGACTAATGTGATGGATTTGTAGACTTCTCATGAGAGCTGGAAGAATCTAGAGACTCTGTATGAAGGTGATAGTCATGTGAAAGTTGCTAAGTTGCAGAGCTTGAAAGGAAAGTATGATATTCTAAAGATGGGTGAAGATGAGAACATTGCCTCCTTTATGTAGAAATTTAATGAGCTGGTATTTAATATCAGATGTGTTGGTGGAGTATTGGAAGAATTTGAGATTATTGCTAAGGTGGTGAGATCCTTGCCTCTAGCTTACAAGAACAAGGCTGTTGCTATTCAAGAAATCTGGGCTATGACAGATGTGACTAGAAACATGTTGATTGGAAAGCTTGTTGTTTTTGAGTTGAATGAATTCGATGAGGCCCCTCCTAAGTCTGAATTTGCATTCAAAGCTACTGTATTCAGGAAAAAAAAATATGATCTAAGAGAAAGTTCTACAAGGGTGTCTAGATATGAGAAAGAGATGAGAGAGCTTGAGGAAGAAGATAGAGAGCTTGAAGATCATGAAGCCTTGATTGCTATAATATTACCTAAAGGTGTCGATAAGTATAAGGGTAAGTTACCTCGTAAATTTTTTTCATACAATAAGATAGGAAATTTTGCCTCAAGGTGTCCGAAAAGAAATAGAAATCCTAAGAAGCCATTGAAGCCATATAAGCCTAAATATTAGAAGAAGTGTTATTTTGCTGCTGATGAAGGTGTGATAGATGATGAGTCTGAGAAAGGAAATTCAAGAGATGAATGGGTGTTCATTGCTATCGAGGAAGATGATCCCCTGACTACTGATTCTCCTAGCTGTATTATTGAAGATAAATATTTAGTTACTAAAGTTGAAGAGAAAGATGAATGGGTTATTGACAATGGTCGCTCTCATCATATGATAGGTGATAAGAGAAATTTTGTGAGTATGGAAAAGTGTGATGGTGGTGTAGTAAGGTTTGGAGATGACAAAGCTGGTATAATTTGTAGTAGAGGTTTTATTTCTCTTAATGGTAAGCATAACACTAATGATGTCTTGTATGTTGAAGGAATAAAGCATAATTTTTTGAGTGTTGGATAGATGGTTGATAAGGGTTATGATTTGAAATTCAAGAATGAAAAATATAAGACCTTGAGTAGTTTTGGAATTGAGATTGCATCAAGTACACAGACTAAAGTTAGTATCTTTCACTTGAATTTTGGTGGTAAAGTTGTTTGATTGGTTAGATTGATGAAAGTTGGTTATGGCATAGAAGGATGTGTCATGTGAATTTTGATTGCATGGTTAAAATAAGTTCCACTCAAGATGTAATAGATCTACCTAATATTCTAACGCCTTCTAATTCGGTATGTAAGGAATGTCAGTTAGGAAAGTAGACATGAGTTTCTTTCAAAACCAAATAGTATACTTCTAATGGAATATTGGATCTTGTGCATACTGATTTGTGTGGTCTCTCTAGAGTGAGAAGCTTGCAAGATGATAGGTATTTCATGTTGTTGATTGATGACTATTCAAAGATGATGTGGGTTACATTCTTATAGGAGAAGTCTGAATCATTGGAGAAGTTCAATATTTTCAAAGCTATGGTTGAGACAAGGACTAGTCTAAAGCTGAAATGTCTGAGATCTGACAAAGGTGGTGAATTTACCTCTGGTGAGTTCAATTCCTTCTATGAAGATCATGGGGTGAAGAGATAGTTATTTTCTCCATGGACCCCTCAGCAGACTGGTGTAGTGGAGAGGAAGAATAGTATAGTTCAAGAAGCTGCTATAACCATGACGATTGAAGAAAATGTTCAACATATCTATTGGAGAGAAGCTGTGTGTCATGCCCAAACTTTCGGGCACAAATGGAATAATTTTTTTTTTTTAAATACTTAACTTAGAACGACTTACTTAATTAAAATAATGCAAATCTAGTTTGGTCTTAACTATATTTTGTGTGAATCAAATAATTAATTTAATTTGGTGATAAAATTAACTAAGTCATCAGTGAGCTAATATTTCTCCAAAAGAGTTATCCCTAATCTTCCATTAATAAATAATTAAAGTCTCAAACTTAACAATTAATCTCAAATTTAAATGATCAATATTTATCTTATAGTTCTTAAATTACAGTGGGTCTAAAATTGATTTACCCTAACTCTTTGATTAATAAATCTATTAAACAAAATATCCATTAATGAAAAAGTGTCTAATAAATTTCAAAATAAATGGACCAACAGGGCACTACATAAATCATTATGTTTTCCCAAGGGTTTATCCTACCCAACGTTTCAAATTCTTCTCACTAAATGCTCCTACATTCATTTATTAATTAAAAGAACATTCCTTATTTTACAAATAACTATTTGATCCCAAATAAATATAGAAATTAAACTACTATATATATATATATATATATATATATATATATATATATATATATATATATATATATATATATATATATATATATATGCTTATGAATATATTCTAAAGAGAAGAGGGGGGTTTCTATTTTATTTTATTAATTTACCTCCATCTATATATATATATATATATATTTTAAAATCCTACTAAGCCACAATACTAACCCTAACCCCTTCTTATACACTCCCACACACACACACATCTCTTATTTTAAAATCTAAGGGTGCTTGCCCTAACCCGAAACTAGGGTTAGGGCAAATATGTTAACATCTATTATCCTTTTTTTGAGTGTTATGTGTGTGTGAATGACTTTTTTTTTTTTTTTTGTGTGTGTGTGCAGGTGTGGGCGCTCGAGCTTCATCTCTCGGCGAAGCCGAAGTGGAATGGAGGAGAGAGAGAGAGAGAGAGAGAGAGAGAGAGAGAGAGAGAGCCGAGCGGGGGGGGGGGGTTTATTTGTTCGTGGGCGTGGGAGGAGACAGTGCGGGAGTGCCGCGGGCTGCGGACAACGCCGCCCACGGTTGCGGCTCCCGCAGTCTGTGGACGTCGCCGCCCACAGCTGCGGGTTCCGCAGCCTGTGGAAGGCACCGCCCACAGCAATGGCTTCCCGCAGCTTGTGGACGTCGCCGCCCACAGCTGCGGGCTTGCGCAGATTGTGGGCGTCGCCGCCCAAGGCTGTGGTCCCCCCCATTTTGCCAAAATGTTATTTCTTTTTTAACCCCCTTTTTTTTATGTTAAAATAAAATGCAAAATGCTTTTTTTTTTTTTTTTTTCTATTTATATATATATATATATATATATATATAAAGGTAAGAAAATATATATAGTTTTATTTTTTTGAAATTTGCAGATTTCACATATAATGAATTATATATATATATATATATATATATATATATATATATATATATATATATATATATATATATATATATATATATATATATATATATATATATATATATATATATATATATATTGAATGACTTATTTAGCAAGTTTATCAGTTTTTTTTCCTCTTTTTTTTGTATTATTAAATCTGTAAATACACCACTATTTTTTTTTTATAAACAGATTTTCAGAATAACATTTAAATGAAGAAAATATATATACAGCTATATATATATACATATATGTATATGTATATACATATATGTATATACATATATATATATATATATATATATATATATATATATATATATATATATATATATATATATATATATATATATATATATATATATATATAGATTATCATTTATAACTTATTTAGGCAAGCTTATGAAATTATTATTCTTGTATATCTTTAGAATGCATGCAAAGATTTTCCTAATACTATTTGTAGTTTGTAAAATGGGGAAAATATTTTTTTTTTTCTTAAAAAAAAGTTGAAGAAATATATGTTGAATATTCTGTTTTTTTTTTTGTTTAAAACAGCATTCTGCAACTAACATTTACAATGCATCCTAACAGCAACTTAATATATATTCTTTTTTTTTATATAACGAAATAAACTAAAACTAAATGCTAATTTTTTTGAAAAGAAATAGACTACTATAATAAGATTTATTTCTGCTTTAAATGAAAAAATAATGATAGTTTTATTCGTAGCAGCATTACTATAGCTAAATGAACATGTAGAAACAAAATTAATTTCATTTGCCAAATAAACATAAATGCAACAACATCATTTCTTTTTTTTTTATGAAGATTTAAATACAAACTAATTCATTTCTTCTTCCCTTTTTGCAATACTAACCCAAGTAGGAAAAATATATTTCTTTGGCAAATTTAAGTACAAGGTAAATAAGAATACAAATGGGTTTGAAAACCCAACAAATATTTCCCTTCCATAGGAATATGATTAACATAAATACACTTCTTTTCTTGAAAATAAATACAACATAACTCACATTCTTTTTTTTATACAAGCTACAATATTGAATACATTTTTTTTTCTTTAAAACTTTTCTGCAACACAAAACAACAACAAAGCTCTTTATTCTTTCTTTTCCCATCCCAAGCAACCTGCAATAAAAACACAACTTGACCATGGAGAGCTCACCTCCCAGCCTAGGCTTACTAGAAGCCACCCCCGAGCTTGGAGAACCAAGCACTAAATGGGTTACAAACAAACAAACAACACAACAACAAAGACAAACACTCAACATGCATCTTCCCATCCCAAGCTACACTTTCACCACATTTTGTGATGATCATTCCACGGGTGGAAGTGGACCAAGTACCATTGGGGAGAATTGCAAGCATAATACAAATCAAGCCACCTCATGGCAAAACAAATACAACAATTTTCACCTCCACACCTTATGCCCCCCTCAAAGGCATAAAAGCCATATTTCCTCCCCTTATGACCCCCAAATGCATACACAAGGCTATGCAGCAAGGGTCACAAAGGACACCCTTGAGATCACTCTCCATAAGGAGAGCCTCTCACCCAAGGCTGTCATACTCCTTCCACCCCAAGGCCATCCTACTCTCCCAAGAGTAGGAGGCCTTGGACACTCCCAAAACAAGAACACATAAACAAAGAACATGGGAAATGAAAACTTACATTTTTCTCCTACAACAAAATTACATAAACACATCTCATTTCATGCAAGCATTTCTTTCTTACAAAAACAAAATAAAAAACATAAACAAAAGAAAGTGAAACCAACCTTAATCTGCTAATAGGTATGTTAGATTTAGTTGGGGATGAGCTGCCCAAATCCACACAAACTTTCCTCCAATCTTTCCCAAAAATTCTATTCTACAACTAATTTTCAAAACAAATGCATAATCTCCAACAATGGAGAGTGGTGATTACTCACTAAGTCCCTAATCCATGCCTAAAAAAGCCTCTCACACACTTCCCAACCCCTTGGGTGAGGTGAGAGTTCCCATTGGTTGCTCTTCCCAACCTCTTACATGTTGCTAAAAATGGAAAGGGAAAAGGTGAGAGAGGATGGGGAAGAGAGTTTGACATCAAAAGGGAAGGTTGTCTATCCTAGGAGGAACCTTCTAAGTTGAATTTTTGGTCACTTTGGGAAAACCACTTTTTGAGGTGACTAAACAGTCACATGAGAGTAGTCACATGTTTAAAAATACCCCTAATTCATAGGTATACCCTTTGGACCTTTGGAAAAGCCCTAAAACTGACCCTAGGAGTCCATTTAACCCCTTAGAAACCCAACTGAAGTTAACCTACGGGTCAAACCTGAGTTGACCACTCCCAAGACTCCCTACCTAAGGCAAATTTGGGACCACACTCATGTGTTTGAATGGCTTTGGTAGAAACAAAACTCCCTCCAAGAGACAAGTCAAAATCAATGACACTAATCATCACATGTGTCAAGTGACACAATAAAATACAATATAAAAATCACACATGGAATTTGTCTCTTGCAGGATTACACATATACATAAAAATCAATTTTAACACTCAAGCATCATACACTTCACAAATAAAATACATTACAAACGGGGTGTTGTCTCTCCAAATAGACAAACCCTGGCTTAACAAACGTACATTGGTCTAGGTTTGGTTCTCCATATAAATTCCATGGTCACATGGATAATTTTCCTGTGCATCTCAATTAACACATTAGTAATTCCAAATAATCACCATTATACATAATTAGATACATGGATTTCATTGCACATCAAACACTCATACATTTGGCAACAATAATTCAATATCTCATTCATTCAAATTCGATTCCACATAAGCAATTAACATAATTCTCAAAATTGAACCATTCATAAAATAAGCATCATTTTTCTATCATCAAAATGAAGTCCTGAAATTCCAATAATGACATTCACCATTTCAAAGTAATTCTATTCTAGCAACATATAAAGTTTCATAATCATCATGCATAAAATAAAGCATCAACATATGTCAAATGTGATCCAAATCATGGAATCATGTAAGTTCTAAATCCATAAAGCATAAAATAAAGCATCCATAATAGTCTCAATATGCAAATAACTGAAAATATCAAACTGAGTCGGGGTAGGGCCTCACATTGTGAGTACTGCAATGTATACTTTCAATCGAGTTCATATAAAAGGTGATACTAGTAACACTCCTTATGAGTTATGGTTTGGTCATGGTCCTACAGTTAGATATTTTAGAATTTTTGGTAGTAAATTCTATATCAAAAGAGATGAAGATATAGGGAAGTTTGATGCTAGAAGTGATGGAGGTATATATAAACAGATTTTCAGAATAACATTTAAATGAAGAAAATATATATACAGCTATATATATAGATATATGTATATATATATATAGGTATATATATATTATCATTTATAACTCATTTAGGCAAGCTTATGAGATTATTATTCTTGTATATCTTTAGAATGCATGCAAAGATTTTCCTAATACTATTTGTAGTTTGTAAAATGGGGAAAATATATTTTTTTTTCTAAAAAAAAAGTTGAAGAAATATATGTTGAATATTCTCTTTTTTTTTTTGTTTAAAACAGCATTCTACAACTAACATTTACAATGCATCCTAACAGCAACTTAATATATATTCTTTTTTTTTTTATAACAAAATAAACTAAAACTAAATCCTAATTTTTTTGAAAAGAAATAGACTACTATAATAAGATTTATTTCTGTTTTAAATGGAAAAATAATGACAGTTTTATTTGCAGCAGTATTACTATAGCTAAATGAACATGTAGAAACAAAATTAATTTCATTTGTCAAATAAACATAAATGTAACAACATCATTTCTTTTTTTTTCATGAAGATTTAAATACAAACTAATTCATTTCTTCTTCCCTTTTTGCAATACTAACCCAAGTAGGAAAAATATATTTCTTTGGCAAATTTAAGTACAAGGTAAATAAGAATACAAATGGGTTTGAAAACCCAACAAATATTTCCCTTCCATAGGAATATGATTAACATAAATACACTTCTTTTCTTGAAAATAAATACAACATAGCTCACATTCTTTTTTTTATACAAGCTACAATATTGAATACATTTTTTTTTCTTTAAAACTTTTCTGCAACACAAAACAACAACAAAGCTCTTTATTCTTTCTTTTACCATCCCAAGCAACCTGCAATAAAAATACAACTTGACCATGCAGAGCTCACCTCCCAGCCTAGGCTTACTAGAAGCCACCCCCGAGCTTGGAGAACCAAGCACTAGACGGGTTACAAACAAACAAACAACACAACAACAAAGACAAACACTCAACATGCATCTTCCCATCCCAAGCTACACTTTCACCACATTTTGTGATGATCATTCCACGGGTGGAAGTGGACCAAGTACCATTGGGGAGAATTGCAAGCATAATACAAATCAAGCCACCTCATGGCAAAACAAATACAACAATTTTCACCTCCACACCTTATGCCCCCCCCCAAAGGCATAAAAGTCATATTTCCTCCCCTTATGACCCCCAAATGCATACACAAGGCTATGCAGCAAGGGTCACAAAGCACCCCCTTGAGATCACTCTCCATAAGGAGAGCCTCTCACCCAAGGCTGTCATACTCCTTCCACCCCAAGGCCATCCTACTCTCCCAAGAGTAGGAGGCCTTGGACACTCCCAAAACAAGAACACATAAACAAAGAACATGGGAAATGAAAACTTACATTTTTCTCCTACAACAAAATTACATAAACACATCTCATTTCATGCAAGCATTTCTTTCTTACAAAAACAACATAAACAACATAAACAAAAGAAAGTAAAACCAACCTTAATCTGCCAATAGGTATGTTAGATTTAGTTGGGGATGAGCTGCCCAAATCCACACAAACTTTCCTCCAATCTTTCCCAAAAATTCTATTCTACAACTAATTTTCAAAACAAATGCATAATCTCCAACAATGGAGAGTGGGTGATTACTCACTAAGTCCCTAATCCATGCCTAAGAAGGCCTCTCACACACTTCCCAACCCCTTGGGTGAGGTGAGAGTTCCCATTGGTTGCTCTTCCCAACCTCTTACATGCTGCTAAAAATGGAAAGGGAAAAGGTGAGTGAGGATGGGGAAGAGAGTTTGACGTCAAAAGGGAAGGTTGTCTATCCTAGGAGGAACCTTCTAAGTTGAATTTTCGCTCACCTTGGGAAAACCACTTTTTGAGGTGACTAAACAGTCACATGAGAGTAGTCACATGTTTCAAAATACCCCTAACCCATAGGTATACCCTTTGGACCTTTGGAAAAGCCCTAAAACTGACCCTAGGAGTCCATTTAACCCCTTAGAAACCCAACTGAAGTTAACCTACGGGTCAAACCTGAGTTGACCACTCCCAAGACTCCCTACCTAAGGCAAATTTGGGACCACACTCATGTGTTTGAATGGCTTTGGTAGAAACAAAACTCCCTCCAAGAGACAAGTCAAAATCAATGACACTAATCATCACGTGTCAAGTGACACAATAAAATACAATATAAAAATCACACATGGAATTTGTCTCTTGTAGGATTACACATATAGATAAAAATCAATTTTAACACTCAAGCATCATACACTTCACAAATAAAATACATTACAAATGGGGTGTTGTCTCTCCAAATAGACAACCCCTGGCTTAACAAATGTACATTGGTCTAGGTTTGGTTCTCCATATAAATTCCATGGTCACATGGATAATTTTCCTGCGCATCTCAATTAACACATTAGTAATTCCAAATAATCACCATTATACATAATTAGATACATGGATTTCATTGCACATCAAACACTCATAAATTTGGCAACAATAATTCAATATCTCATTCATTCAAATTCGATTCCACATAAGCAATTAACATAATTCTCAAAATTGAACCATTCATAAAATAAGCATCATTTTTCTATCATCAAGATGAAGTCCTGAAATTCCAATAATGACATTCACCATTTCAAAGTAATTCTATTCTAGCAACATATAAAGTTTCATAATCATCATGCATAAAATAAAGCATCAACATATGTCTAATGTGATCCAAATCATGGAATCATGTAAGTTCTAAATCCATAAAGCATAAACTAAAGCATCCATAATAGTCTCAATATGCAAATAACTGAAAATATCAAACTGAGTCGGGGTAGGGCCTCACACTGTGAGTACTGCAATGTATACTTTCAATCGAGTTCATATAAAAGGTGATACTAGTAAGACTCCTTATGAGTTATGGTTTGGTCATGGTCCTACAGTTAGATATTTTAGAATTTTTGGTAGTAAATTCTATATCAAAAGAGATGAAGATATAGGGAAGTTTGATGCTAGAAGTGATGGAGGTATATTTCTTGGTTACTCTACTAAGAGTAAAGTCTACCGGTGTTATAATAAGAGATTGAGAAAGATATTTGAAATTGCTAATGTGAAGGTTGATGAAGGAAATGTGAGACAAATCAGATCTTGTGGATATGATTCAAATGATCAGGATGTCAGTGTAGATAAAGGAAAGCAAGTGCAGAACCAGAACCAAGTGCAGACTATTTTGAAAAAGGCTAAGAATCAAGGAGAAGGTGCAAATGCTAGTATAGAAGAAAGAGGTTAAGAGTCTAAAAAACATGAAAATTCTAAGAGTCCAGGGTATGTAAGATTGAATCATTCAGAAAATCAAATTCTTGGTGACAAGAATAGAGGTGTGATGACTAGGAGAAGGATTGTTAAAGAGTATTGCTTGATTTCTAAGATTGAACCTAAAGATGTTGATAAATCTTGTAGAGATGAAAATTGGGTTAAAGCAATGAAAGAAGAATTGAATCAGATTGAAAAGAATAATACATGGATTCTTGTTCTAAGATCTAAGGATAAGAATGTAATTGGAACTAAATGGGTGTTTTGGAATAAACCGAATGAGCAAGGTGAATTTGTTATGAATAAATCAAGATTTGTTTGTAAGGGTTATTCTCAAATGGAAGGTATTGATTTTGAGGAGACTTTTGCTCCGATAGCTATAATTGAAGTTGTTAGATTATTTATTGCTTATGTTGCTTACAAATATTTAAAAGTGTATCAGATGGATTTCAAGTCAACCTTTCTTAATGGTGAGCTGGAAGAAGAGGTCTACATTGAGAAACCAAATGGATTTCAGTTCATAAAAGAAGAAAATATGGTTTACAGATTAAACAAAGCATTGTATGGTTTGAAGCAAGCCCCAAGAGCTTGGTATGCCAGATTGGATGGGTATTTGATGAAGCTTAAATTCAATAAAGGTATTGCTGACAGTAATTTGTACTTCAAAATTGATAAAGATAACATCTTGATTGTTGAATTTTTTTTCTATGACATTATCTTTGGTGGAAATGATGGTTTTTGCAAGAAGTTTGTTGATGCCATGCAAAATGAGTTTAAGATCTCTATGATTGGTGAGATGAAATTCTTTTTGGGATTGCAAATTACTCAGTTGGATAAAGGTATTTTCATATCTCAGTCTAAGTATGTGAAGGAATTGTTGAAGAAGTTTGATTTTGGATGATGAAAAGCTTTTTGGTACACCTATGGTGACTGGATGTAAGCTGACTAAAGATGATTATTCTCTAAAAGAAAATTAGACTAGATATAGATCTGTGATTGGTGGATTGTTGTACTTGACTCAAACTAGGCCTTATATTATGCATGTTGTTTGTCTTGTTTCTATATTTCAAGTTGATCCTAAGGAATCTCATGTTGTTGTTGTGAAAAGAATTTTCAAATATTTGAAAGGGACTGTTGATTTTGGTTTGTGGTATCCTACAGATGATGATTTCACTTTGAGTGTTTTTACTAATGTTGATTGGGTAGGTGATGTTGATGACAGGAAAATTGCTAATGGTGGTGCATTTTTCTTGGGTAAGAGATTAGTTTTCATGAGCGAGTAAGAAGGAAAATGCTATATCTTTGTCTACTATAGAAATTGAATACATTGTTGTTGCTAGAAATTGTATGCATGTGATTTGGATGAAGTGGATGTTGAAGGATATCAGAGTTATTTTTTATGAGCCTACTACTATATATTGTTATTATTCAAGTGCTATAAGTGCTATAAACATTTCTAATAATATGGTATTGCATTCAAAGACCAAGCATATATCAATCAAGTTTCATTTCTTGAGAGAGAAAGTGAATGAGAAGGAAGTCGAATTGGAGTATGTATCTACAAAGGAACAGATTGTAGATATCTTCACGAAGCCTTTTCCTAAAGATACTTCTGAGTATCTTAGAGAGAAGCTAGGGATGATCACCCCTCTTGATGAGAACTAAGATGCATGGAGTTGGATCAGTCTAGTGAGCTTCACAAAGATATTTTGTGATCTGGATTGATGAGTGTGGCTTCTACTCAGGGGGAGTAGTCAGTGTTATGGTTCAAATGTTCACATTTGTGTTTTTTTTGATAGGGAGAGAAACTCAAGATTTGTGTTGTATGTGTCTTTGGTATTGTTGTCAAAGGAGGAGAGAAGCATGTGAGAAACTGCTATATCCTATGTTGATCTAAGGGGGATATTTTTTAGAGTTATGGGTTGTTGATTTCTTTCTTTGCATTGATTGTTTTTCACGTTCATATCATATGCTGCCATCAATGCCAAAGGGGGAGATTGTTGGATATTATTGAGAAGTTTGCTAGAATGATATTTTGTCATTGATGTTAAAATATTCTTTTGTATTCTAGCGTTGTAGTCAGATTAAATGAGTTGGTTTGGTTAGTGTGTTGTAGATGAGTTATTGCAGTTTAATGGGTTTAGAGATACTTATCTCTAGTTGATTTAACAAAAGTTTCAATGGTTTGCATGATGATTTGATCGAGTTGTGTGATCTGGTATTATGGTTGTTATTTAGTTGTTCATGTTATTCGGTATTTTGGTTTGTGATCAGCATTGCTTTAGAATTTTTATATCTTGGTTTGTGGATTTGGATGAGTGTTTGGGACATTTAGGTGTGTCCTCAATTCAGATGGTTCATGATTTGGAAGTCCGCAAGTGAATATTTTAGTTTGACAAATAGTTGAGTTGATCTTCTTAAGGTTTGATATAATGGTGATAAAGTTTCTAGTAAGTGGTGATGTTGCGGTTGTTTTTGTGGTGTTTCACATTGCTTGTGGATGTTTCTAGATCGTGTTCTATCTGTGTTTTTGGTCCACATTGATCATTGTGCATGGTATTGATCATTTTCTTGATCTAGTGGTGTTCTTCATGTTATGTTACATTTATGGCGATTGTAGCATGTTGCGGATGATCGAGGCATAATTCATAGAGGTTTTTCATGTTTGTGGTGGTGATTTAGGTCTAGACCATGTCTTAGCCGACATTGTTTTGGTCTGCATATGTTTTTGTAGCATGTGAGGTTATTATTTTGTAATTTTTGTTGAGGGTTTATCTGACCTTGAAATGTAGGTTGATGAATTGTATAAATACATGTAATATTCATCTGAGAGATGTATCTGCATGTGTGAATATTGTTTTAATCTTTCAGTTGCAGAGGAGAAAAGCAAAGAAGTGTGAAAGATTGCATAAGTGTGAAGAGAAGAATTTGTATATGTGTGCTTAACTAGAGCTGTAATCAAGCATTGGGAGATGTAATTTTATCAGTTCATGTAATCTGGATTGTTGTCCAAATCTTGTAAGGCAGTGAGCCTTCCTTAGGGTTGTAGCCCTTCTTGTAATTGAGTAGTGAGCTCTAGGCAGTGTGCTTAAATGCATGTGCATTCCCCATTGGAATATTTCAATTACTCCTAACAAGGTATTATCTCATTATGGGTAGGTTTCGACCATGGTTTTTCCCTTAACTGAGTTTTCCACATCAAAAACCTTAGTGTTATGTGTGTTATTGATGTGGTGAAGTTTTGTGCTTTCATTGCTAAGAATCATATATGAGTTTGTGTTTAAGTTAAGTAAAGTTTGTATGCAAACCAATTCACCCCCTCCCTTTCAGTTTGTTGCACTATTGCCTATAGATCGGAGGTGACATGAGTTCCTTATATACACTCTAAGCTTAAGTTCATACCCTTGTCAGTTAGTGTCTTGGTGAGTGACATCATGTTAGCATCATGTGGTATGTTGTCCGGCCCTATATTAGGTTGCCTCATGGAGTTGTAATTATTTGTTAAATTAATAATTAGTCAATTCATGTAGTTTATTAAGTATTAAAATTAAATTAAGGACATCTAACATTAATATTTAATATTTAATGTATGATTATTATTATTATTTAGGATTTATTATTTATTAATGTAATCTATTTCATAGATTTATATTTTATGGTGCTTTTATATTATTATTATCTTATGGTTTAATGTATATTTGAATATTTATTATTTGAGCTTTTGATTTATTGGATTTATTATTGTTTGATTATTATTGATTTTATATTATTGAGCCTTGTGGTTTAATATTTAATTGGGGTGTTTATATTATTACCCATATGGTTTATTTAAGCATTGGGATATTCTTATTATTTAATTCCCACCCTATTTAATGATTGGTTGTGAGATTTGGGGAAGGTAAATAATAATGTTTTATATTTTCCTATCTAGATTTTGAGCGTGGTAGGCATGATTTATTATATTTTTGGTTTATTTTGATTGCCTGACATATTTCATAGTTTTGAATGAAATTTTAATTATTTGGTTCTATGAGAATATTTGGGGATTCCAACTTTTTGGAGAAATTTTTGTATTGCTGAATATTTTGATTGCTTGAAGCTTGTCTTTGATTTGGCTGGATTGTGGATTGGATTTGCGCTTATTTGAATTCATTTTCCATAACTTCAGTATTCTTGGTTGGAGGCTTATCCTTCTTTGCATTTTTATTTTGAAAAGATTTTCTATGAAAATATTGTTTGTTGAGAGAAATTTTGGAGATTTGCTATATAGTTAGATAAAAATAAAATGTGTATATGAGACCTTGGGATAAAATTATTCTATATAATTTTGATTTAATATGGGTAACAGGGATTGATTCTGTGACTGTCGTGAATGGCACTAATACATTTAGCCTAAAATTCCGATGGAGGTTTCTGACGGAGAAGGTATATTGTGATCAAACTTGATTTTTTTTTGAAAAAATGCCGGATTTCATCGGAATTCCAACGATAATACAATGACATTAGGGTTTTTTTAGAAAAAGTTCCTATGTTCGTCAAAATTTCGACGACCGCATGCATTACTTAAAAAAAAAAAAAGACCAAGTCATTTCATAAATCCCGCCTCTTTACAAAATCCTGCCTCTCATTCGTCCCGCCTCTGTAGCGATCATTGGTGTGACAAAGACGGCCGCAGCGGGGAATGGGGGAACGAAGTGCCACAGGCACAAAGTGCCAAGGGTTGGCACATAACTAGCGAGGATGACCGCAAGGGAGCCCAAAATGGGTTGTGTAAACGGCGACGCCCGGGCCTCCATCAATAGCAATAAGAGCTACGGACGGAGGAAGAAGTCATCTTTGAGAAAGAATTATGGATGCACGTGCTCTTGAGGAATGGTATTTTTGCAATGAAATTTTCTTGAACTTGTGCTACAGTTGTATCGACAAAATTCCTTGCTAGTTAGGGTATTAGAACAGAATCAAGAAAATTTTCGGTTCATTTTCGTTACATTATGGTCGGAAAATAAATCTATATCCTGATACAAGATTGTAATCTCCTCCCCCATCACCCCCATTTCTCCCCATGTAATACTTATCCAGAGAATCCAAACAAAGAGGTAGACACAGCGATTGGCCAAGAGCAGGAGATAATATGTAAGTTGGAAAATATCAAGGCCACAACTAATAATTTCCATGAAAATAACAAGCTTGGAAAGGGAGGATTTGGCGTTGTATACAAGGTAACATAATCCTTAGTGGCCCTCTTTTCTATAGTTCCGAAAATGGTTATAAATTTATAATCAGTTATAAACATAGGATTAATGAGTTTTTCTTAGTGGTCCTCTTTTCTAATCTCGATTAATTTATCAGAACAAGTTTTAAGCAGTATTTTACTCAATTTATACTTCTGGAATCGGTTATAAATTCATAGTGAGATATAATCATAATATTATTGTGTTGTCTTTCTGTCAGGGGACAATGCCAAATGGAATGCAAATAGCAGTAAAGAGACTTTCCATTCAATCAACGCAAGGAAAGGAGCAATTTCTAAACGAGGTTAAGCTGGTGGCGAAAATACAAGATAAAACATTTTTTTTATATTATATATCTCATCAAGATGAGTATTAGTGATTCTAGTTTAGGTATGGAAATCTTTTGCGAGAGGAAATATTGTGGATGTGATTGACAAAGCAATAGTAGAAAGCATATCCAATGAGTAAGTTTTAAGATGCATTCATGTGGGCCTTTTATGTGCACAAGTAGATGCATTAATTCGGTCGTCAATGATCGATGTACATGCAATGCTTTTAAACTCTCCAACCTCTAGAATTATAGGCACAAATTCAACTACTTCACCGATCACTCATTCAGTCCATCCATCTATTAATGATGAAACCGTAACAGATTTAATTCCTAGATAATCTTGTTTATTCTTTGCACATTAGAATAATAATAAATTTAATATCAAGTAGGTAGTGTTTTTTACAATTTTAATTATGTAATACTTTATCATTATATATCAGTGAGTCATATGAACTCACACTTCATGATTAGTATGTTATATCTCCAGTTAGAATATTAAGTAATATTTCACTAAATTTCTCACCTCAAAAATTTCTCCACCTTAATGATAGTTAATGTTAAGGATTGAATGAAACAAACTCTTGTTCATGGATCACCTTCTTAGCCTCCTATGGAAGTCATTCTTTGTGTGGTCTACCATGACCATAATCAGGGTCTTAATAAATGTATTAGATACTCTCTATTATCAATAAGAGAGTTATCATAATATAGTCATGGCAAGTGGTTACAAATAAGATTAGTGGGTCCATAGTTCCCCCTTGGTTTGTACTTAGAAACATTATCATTTCTTAGTTGTATGGAAACTACAAATTCATGCATCTAGCCAACAATACACACTAGCTATTATATGATTCCACTAATGAGAAAAGCCTAGTCAATCTTATAGTTTGTGGAAATAGTCATGTCCCTCATATAGAATATCTATATATGGAGTATTCTTGCCTATAGATTACCTATTATTTTGCTTAATAATGTGATTATTTCACATACATCATAAAAGTGCCCTTCTAATATGTTTGTGCATCAATCTTGAAACCATATTTTTATTAACCAACCAATGATAAGAATTATTTTAAACACGCCTCTATATTTGAATCCCACTAGCTTTGATAATCAACCATAATAACCTTAACAATGCATCGACGACAACAATGCCTAATAAATCATCAATTGTCTTAGGTGAATCTAGCCAAAGCCAACCCATCAAATCCACTAATCTCCCTTGCATCCCAATCATAAAATTTTATGGTTTTTGGAACAAGCTTGGGAGATTTAGTTCTTCCTTTGCAAATCAACATACCCTATTTTGGTTTCCCAAATATTTACTAAATAACTTTGAAGATAAATTGGGAAGAGAATCCATCATATAGATATTTCTTTTCAACAGCCTTAGAGGACATTGTTTTGTCCATCATTTATTATAATAGCTAATACCCAATTTTTTTATAAGATAACAAGCAAAACCTCCTCTTCACAAACTATGTTTTCCTTAATAATCCAAGAATGAAAAAAGGAACCCACATAAAAATTACTTACTCCCTACCATGAAGGCAAAAGAACATTCAATTTAAAGATAGATATACCAAAAGGAAAGAAATATCACCTCAAAATCTATCTTGAACTTATACATTGAATCTATACACACGAGAATCCCCTTAATAACTCTCTCACAACTTTCAATGCTAGAAGAATGAGTGTTTTCACAAGACTTTCATACTATGATATTTATATCAAGATTCACTTGCATAGTTTTAGAGTCAAGTTGACCCATTCTCATGAGTATTTTACATGAACCCCTCATAAGAATGGACCACTTAGTACTCATTTCATCAAAGTGATGCTCATAGTATTATTGAAAAATTGTATTATTGTTCCAAATTTTGTGGATATTTAGGAGACACAAATAAAATATAAATGTAATCATTCCATATTTTTGTAGGAGATATTGGAATGAGACTAATAGGAAGAGTAGTAAACATGAGTCACAATGAGCACTTTAGAATAAATCTAAACATTATAAGGAAGAGTAGCTTGGAAAAATAGAAGCATAATTTATTTTCCAATATGCAAGATTATTACTTGGGAAAGAATCTTGAAAGAGGATTGAAAAGATTCCTTGAGCTAACATTGTCTCACTTATCCAAAATTATGAGGAAGGATTCATTAATGAAATGGTCATTAACAAGATGGAGAGAATAATAATTAGGAAGAGATAGATTTCACATGCTACTAGGTGACTAGATTGGAGAGAAACTAGAGGCAAATAATTTAGCTTGGCCATGACACAAAGTCTTAGAATAGACGCCAACCTTGGTGAATGGAATGAAAATCCCAAACAATTAATGAGTGGTGAGACAAGTAGAGGCATCTATAAATTTTGTTTTGAATATATATAAAACAAAGAATAAATGGGACTAAAACCAAGGGAAATGCACATGGAAAGGATATGATGAAAATCAAAATAAATAGTTTGAAGATAATATTAGTTACCTAAAGGATATTCCACTTGATTATTTGGTATATCATAACTATTTTGACAAATTTTGAAACCATTAGAGGCACCTTTTACTTTTGTAGATGAGGAATTCATTCATGTTGAAGTTGTGATAGCTTACTTGCCTCTTTATAGACAACAATTTATCCATACGAATTATCATATATACTTGTAACCTCCATCCCAAACCACCTATTTCACTCTTCTTCCTTTGTGTACCTCTTTTATTCTTCCATTACCTCTTCGCTTACCTAAATTCAATCCAAAACATAGTGTATATAGCATCAAAAAAATTCCATATTTGATTAATATTATCCACAACATATCGAAAAGACAAATACCACACTTACTATGTCATCAACCAAAAATAATTTACTTACATATTCAAAGAGTTCAATAATGGAGAAACATCCATGCAGTGCTCTACACATGTCCTTGAAGGTTCAAGAAATACTTATCCTCTATTGGTCCAAACTTTAAATCACTTTCCATGCATGAAAATAATTGCAACCATACACAATTTCCCACCCAATAGATTCTCTCAAACTAGTTTACTATCTTAACATAGGGTCAAGGAAAAGTGGGCCAAAATAGGAATCCAAGTGTCTTAAAAGCCTTCAAGACCATAGTGGTGAGGATTGAATTTATTTCTTTAGTGGTATCTTTCTGTAGATTAATTAGTTGGGGATTCTATTAGGACCTTTTCCTAATTAAAAAAAATATATAAAGATTACATCCCTAAATATTGCATCATAATAGAATAAATTTCTGCAATATTGAGACTATATTCATAATAGATTTATAGTGATGAATAAAGAAATATTTAAGATTATCAAAAAATTGATGTTTTCTTTCTCCCAACCGTCATTGGATATTGGGTGATCTTTGAGGCATTATGTCAAATAGTTCATGTGCCTTATCTAAGATTACATATTTTGCATGCATGTGTACCTGGGCAGTTTCACTACAACATCTATACTCACTAATTACATTTGGTTGGAAGTTTCTAAATCCATTTCAAACACATCTTGTGCATATCCTACAATCTATACTTCCACATTTTCCAAACATGTCAAACAAAGCATTTCCAACCATAAGAATCTGATATTAATTTCCCTTACCTTCTGCTTTGATGGAAGCCCATACTCTGTTCCAAAGCTCCCATTTTGGCACAGGTAGAGAGTACGTTGCCAAATAAAACTGATCGAAATGGAAATCTATTTTTTGCATTGACTGCATTGTGAGGATGCTTATGTATTTCATCGATAGCATAAAGCAGGAAAGTTCATGAGAATATCTCCTTGGGGAGGTATTTTATGATAGTTGCGAGGTAGATGAGAGTTTCTTATGCCATTTGCTTTGTTCTATGCAGTCAAACACAAGAACACTATTTGAATTCAAATGCTAATGGTGATTGTCTTTTTAATGGAAACAGACGGGAAGGGACGTCAAGGGAAGGAATGGGCCCACAACACACCTAAGCAGTCAAAGCTTAGTGTGTGTTGTTTAAGGCTGCCCCATTAAGACATCATAATTGATTGGCTCTTCACTCCTAAGACCTTCAAAAGTCTTTAATGGCTTCATTGAGTCCTTTTGTCTTCCAAATTCACCTGCACCAACTTGAATTCTCCTTCAATGCTTGATTGCCTATTCACTTGGAATTGAATTGATTTTATAACTAAGAGATCACTTGATTTTATATGTCTTGAAAGCATTTTATCCTGATGGCTATAAATTAAAGTACTTTCTCTTCTATCTAGTATTGGTGGAGCAGATCCTTTTATGATATGTAAGTTGAGAATATTTATGAAAGGTCCCTAAATGAATACACTTTAAATTGATTTTAATATACCTTGAAGTGTGCAATATGGAAGGTTTATATTCTTAATCTCCTGCCCATTTCTTAATTTAAAAGATGATATCTTTATTAAATATCTTTATTAACTTGATTTCTCCTTCAATTCTTGATGAATGCTTGATTGCATGTTCACTTGGAATTGAATTGATTTTATAATTAAGAGATCACTTGAATTGTAGGTAAACCCCTTCAAATGATAGGGTAGGCTTCCTTTTATACCTAATATATGTCTTGAAAGCATTTTATTGTGATGGCTTTAAATTAAAGTACTTTCTCTTCTATCTGATATTGGTGGAGCAGAGGTTGCATTGCATCATCCTAGGATACATATTTTCGCAGATACAACACAAGTTAAATGTATCCTAGGTCGATGCAAAGCAACCTTTGCTTCAGAGATCACCAAAAAATAGAGAAAGAACTTTAATTTAATGCCATTAGGATAAAAGTCTTTAATCAAGACAGATAAAATTTGAGTTTGATTGTCATCATTTACTTTGCCAAATTCTTCACATGTAACTCTTGAATCAATTTCCTACTCACAAGAATTTTATTATGTCTCAAATATAGGGAAACAGAAGGCTTCAAATAGAAAACTTGAACATGCAACTAAATCCATTGACTAACCAGAAGAACAAAATTAAGAAACGGTTTGATCATCTGTGAGATGTTGTAGACTTGCAACTCACCAGCTAAGTTTTTGTGAGTAAGAATTTTTTTTGTTTTGGTTATGGTTGTGGTGTTTATAGGGAGACATTTATAAATTTATATCTATTTTCACTATTTAATGGTTTATGGGTTTGTAATGGTAATTTAATGTTCTTTCATAGTTTTGTATATATTCTTTATAATAGCCTATTATATTGATTTGTTCTATTATGCATAGTGGTGTGGGTCAGATGGCTTTGCCGTCGGTGCATGAAAACATTGAACGAGTTCTACTTTTAAAAATTACATGAAACATTTTTAATTTATTTGATTCAGTGTTATTTACAAAAATGATTATCAATGATGTTTTCTTTCTCCAAGAATTGTCTAGGATCTTTCCATCAGATAATATGTAACATCGAATGACTAAATCTTTTCATTACAAATGCTTATTTTATTTAATTATTATCTGAGCGTGAATTAAAATTTATATCTGTATGGAAGCAGAACATACAAGTTGAAGAGTCATGTGCAAGCAAATTTCCTAAAAGAAAGCAAGCAGACATTATCTTGAATGACATGGAAACAAGCTCATCAGCTACCTAGAAGAGAGCAATTGGAGAATGGTAGAGGAAAGTGTTTAAGGGTGATAAATAGATAGATAGTATGCAATACAAACAAACAATGTTTGGAGTGTCTGATGTGATGTCTCTAATTTATGTCCGGAGGGTCTAACTGGTTTTGGAGTTCTTGTGAAACCTATTGGGCCATGCTTGGAGGAAATCAATGTGTCCATGCAAGGAGCACCTTTTTTCTATTATGAGAATGATACTTTTGCACCGAGGGATATTTGGAAGTCAATATCCAAAAATTTCTATAGTGTGGAACAAGAGTTGGCGGACTCGAAGTATAATTGTCAGCTTTCAGAAGACCAAGAGGTTATGTACACAATCTCCCAATAGAAGAGCAATTTCAAGAATTGCCTCTCCCCCCCATGACTATTCGGGAAGCACTTCCTCAAACAGAGGACTATTGGCCTCCATGGGATCAAAGAAAAAAATTAAAGCATAGACTCTAGACGATGTGGTGGTGTCCTTCATGAAGAACTCTACACTATAATTGAAAATTCATGAGGGAAACTGCAAGATGGTGAAGAGAAATAAAATCTTGAAAAGTGGGAAGAATGGATCTTGGTTTGGGTGGGACCAAGTCAGGTAGCTCCTCTAGAGGTTGACAAGATAGAAATCATATTAGGATTTGAAAAAGATCACACTCGTGGAACTTCATGTGCGAGTGATTGATTGTGGTGTTTGGGTAATGCATTCCAAATAGATACAGTTGCATGCCATCAAGACATTACCCATTTGGAATACAATTGTATGTATTTGGAATGCATTACCCAAACACCACAATCGATCACTCGCACACGAAGTTCCATGAGTGGGATCTTTTTCAAATCCTAATATGATTTCTATCTCGTCAACCTCTAGAGGAGCCACCTGACTTGGCCCCACCCAAACCAAGATCCATTCTTCCCACTTTTCAAGATTGTATTTCTCTTCACTATCTTGTAGTTTCCCTCATGAATTTTCAATTATAGTGTAGAGTTCTTCAAGAAGGACACCACCACATCATCTAGAGTCTATGCTTTAATTTTTTTCTTTGATCCCATGGAGGCCAATAGTCCTCTATTTGAGGAAGTGCTTCCTGAATAGTCATGGGGGGTAGAGGTAATTCTTGAAATTGCTCTTCTATTGGGAGATTATGTACATAACCTCTTGGTCTTCTGAAAGCTGACAATTATACTTCGACTCTGCCAACTCTTGTTCCACACTATAGAAATTTTTGGATATTGACTTCCAAATATCCCTCGGTGCAAAAGTATCATTCTCATAATAGAAAAAAGGTGCTCCTTGCATGAACACATTGATTTCCTCCAAGCATGGCCCAATAGGTTTCCCAGGAACTCCAAAACCAGTTAGTCCCTCTGGACATAAATTAGAGACGTCACATTAGACACTCCAGACATTGTTTGTTTGTATTGCATACTATCTATCTATTTATCACCCTTGAACACTTTCCTCTGCCATTCTCCAATTGCTCTCTTCTAGGCAGCTGATGAGCTTGTTTCCATGTCATTCAAGATAATGCTTGCTTGCTTTCTTTTAGGAAATTTGCTTGCAAGAGACTCTTCAACTTGTATGTTCTGCTTCTGTACAAATATAAATTTTAATTCATGCTCAGATAATAATTAAATTAAATAAGCAATTGTAAAGAAAAAATTTAGTCATTCGATGTTACATATTATCTGACAGAAAGGTCCTAGACAATTCTTGGAGAAAGGAAATATCATTGATAATCATTTTTTGCAAATAACACTGAATCAAATAAATTAAAATGTTCAATGCAATTTTAAAAAATAGAACTCATTCAATGCTTTCATGCACCGATGGCAAAGTCGTTTGACCCACATCATCTCTCACCATTGGAATTCCGACGACAACTAATGAAACGCCTGACAAGGATGTTGTGCATCCGATGACACTCCTCTGTCGGAATTTTATACTTTGGAGTCGGAATTCCGACGACAGCCCGAGATGGCGACGGTGTTCTTTCGCGGAATGAGCATCCATGGTGGTCGTCGAAAAGGTTGGAGGTGATGTCGGAATTGCGACGACCACAAGGATAGTTAGAACTTCTGACACAAAGTTTTCGACGGCCTTTTTTGTCGGTAGTGTGATGAAATGTGGTTGGAATTCCAAGGATTGGCCATCAAAATCTTGACCCAAATGTACTAGTGTGGATGTATCCTCTATGCATTGTTGTGGTCGACCTTGTGTTCTTGATTAGACTGGGATTGTATGTCTAGGTCTGGTTATTTTACCTTACTTCGGTGAGAGGTTTTGCTTCTTATGAAGTTCCCCATGCCATTTTATGTTGCCAAGAGATGCTTGTTAGGTCCCAAGAAGCATTTTATTTACCTTGGTTTTTTTATTTATGCAATGGTATAATGCCTTGAAATATATTGTGGTGGGCCCCTTCTGGGTTGGTTTTTACATCATTTGGGATACTTATGTATTTTCTAGGCATTATCATGATTTTTATTTCCATTTTCTAAAACTCTTATGTCTTTGTTTTGTATGTGCTACCTTACTAGTTGAATGCACTACAATGTTTTGTGTATGCACTATCCAATTGGATAATGTGCTACCTTGTGCCTTTCATGCGCTGCCGAATCAGGTACATGCATTGTTTCTTTGTGTAAATGTGTTGAAAAATGTTTCAAATGCACCGTAGAAAGTATTATAAGTGTTACAAAATTGCTTATATGCATTGAATTGTCAGTATGAATGTATGCATTGAAGTATTTGGTGTATGTGTTGTCTTAGCTTGCATATGCGCTATACTGCCTTCATTACTATTTATGGTTGATTTTGATTTTTGGGGTTAGTTTTTTGAGTTGTATCTTGTACCAAAGGCTATTTTCGGGATTCTTGTGTTCTTCTAGATATGATTTTATGTTCAAAATTTGATTATTTGTTTAAGCAAGATGGTTTGCCTTGGTATGTATAGATGTGCAAGCAAGAAGGTTTTCCCTTGCTTGGGATATTTATGTATCTTTGTAATTCTAGCGAGATGGATCATGCCTTGCTGAGATTTTATATGACTATGAGGCTCTTGGTTACTTTTGTGATTTAGCATTATGGCATTTTGGCTATTGATTCATATGTGAATGGTTTTATGTGGATTTGATTGAGCCTCCTTATTGTTGTTATTGTATTGTTGTTTACCCTAAGGTCTTGGAACATGGTTAGGGGGAGTGGCTTTCATGAGTTGGCAAGGGTCACATTGGAATAGGCCACCAAGAGGTTCCTTGTAAGGATGCTTGTGGGTCTAGACTTCCAGGATCTCATTGAAATTTTTCTTGTTTCATCAAGTGATAACCTTAATAATTAATTAGATGGGTTAGGTATTTAGGATTTATCTAAATAAGATAATAACTTGGTTTTGGTGCCCCATCTCATAACCCTTAAGGAGAGACTCGAGATGAACTTGAAAAGGCCATAGAGATGACAAACTGAACTCCCTTGATTCTCAGATAGGTAGAGATGGTTTCACATTTCTATCAAGGGTGTAGATCTCCCTTCTTTGTGAGGGTAGCATGTGATGACACTCTTCCCTATATATGTCCTTGTTCCTTATACCATGATTGTTGATTAGCCTCTGGGAGTTTTATGCTTTTGATTTAGCCTTGTGATGTGATTTGGTTTACTATGTATGTGGTTTCTTTTTAGTTGTGGAGGTTGTGTTGTTGAGTTCCTTTGGTTGTTAGGTGTCAGCCTAGGTCTAGAGTGTGTGTGGGACCTTGTGTCATTCTCTAAAGCACAGGGGGTGGTTCCTTATTGGTTCCACATGGTTGGGTGGTTTGATGCCTTCTTCCATTGGGATGTTCTTTGTTGGATTCTTGTGTGCATGGATATGGATCCTTTATCTCTTCAGCTGTTGGTTGGATTACTGGAGCTTATTGTTCTATACATCATTAAAATGTAAGCCAATGCTATGATATGATTCATGTGGCATTTATATTAGTAGGATATATGAGATAGTTGTATTTGTAGATATGATACTATACATTATCTTCATGTAATTGATATTGTAATCTTGTGAAAGATGTTTAGATACTCTTGTAGGATATGTCATGTAGTGAGATGATTAACCTTAAATGATAATGATTATGGTATTGTTCATATTGGACGACATTTTATTTATGTTCTTATCTTTTAGGTATATTTTATGTATATGATGTTACATTGAGATGTATGGTTATTATTTTTTATGGAAAAGAGCTAGATATGTTGTAGGTGATGTTAGTAATAAAATAATGATGCTATAGTATATGGTGTAAATAATGGGGTTAGGAACATTTGGAATTGGTGTTTTAAAAAATAAATCTAAGGGAAATAAATGGTAATTGGATTATGATGAAATGTGTTTGTGATAGCTTAATTAAATGAATGGCTTATTATGTTTTAGGATGGAATAAATGTTAGGAATGGAGGTTAGAGTTAATTAGTATGTGATGGTATTTTATGATGTTATTGTTTTCATTTTAAAGTAATGGCTTTGAGATACCCTAGGGAATGTTAGATGATGAGTTGTTATTTATTTATGCTTGCGTATTATATTCTTATGATTGTGCTTTATGTAGATTGTGTGCATGGTTGGTGAATGTTTAAATAGATGTAAATGATTATTGAGTTATATGTGTTGCATTGGTTTAATTTTCTAAAAAAAAATCTCTATTTGTTAGTTAGTTGGTTAATATCTCTAGGGCATTTTGGTAGGCATTACAAAGAATGGATGTGGTTGTGATGAGGTATGCTAGAATAGTTTTGACAAAATGTAAGTATGCTCAAGATATGTTATATGAAAAATGAGAGGAGGAAGCCTCTTTTATAGAAATCATCCTAAAAGAGGAGGGTTTGGATAGGTTAAAAGATGAATGGCCAGGATCACATAGGTGAAAGAGACTCATTAGGATTGAAGGTTAGGTAAAGATGAAGGGTGGAGATTAAGAGGTGGAAAGGTAAAAGATAAGAATGAATAGGATTAAGAGGTTAAATTGAAATGAAGGGATAAGATTGAGGAGTAGGTGATTTAGGGAGACATGTTGTCATTTGGATAAGGAGAAAAAGTTAAGTGAAAAAATTAAATAAATACAACTATTTATTTAATTAATAGAGGAAAGGCTAGAAAAATTAAATAAATAAAATATTTATTTAATTAATAGTGGAAGAGGCTAATTAATTAAACAAATACAAACATTTATCTAATTAATAGAAGACATTAAGATAAAATAATTAAATAAATAATAAATATTTATTTAATTAAAGGAAATTTTTAGGTGTCTACGAATCTAATTGTTTCGTATTTAATTATTGTTATCCTCGTTCAGATTATTTGAGTTTTTTCTCTCTTTAGTTATTAATTGATTTTAATTATTTTGATTCTCATTTCCTTATATAGTTAATAAATTCTTACAACTCAGTTTGAGTCCAACTTGTTGCGCTCTTTAAGTCAACTATTTTACTTTATTCCTTCTTGGTGCCTTGGTCCTTGTGTAGCCTCTCCTTCTCTCTCACATCCCCCCATCCCTCTCATTTTTATTTTGTTCTTGGTTTTAAACTAATCCATTTTTTCCTTATGCTCTCTATTATCATCCTAATGATGGATCATGCAATGTGAATCAAAATGTTGATGCAAAAGATTGTAATGCAAGATAATCCATATATAATTTAGCACTAATCTCCATGGATTTAAAAACATGATATCATTAATAATTAAACTAGTCACATTACCCCAAGGGTATCCATCAAATTATGCCATGGTCCTATAAGTATTGGGATAAAAATCCAACATTGTGTCCACATAGGTTGGCTTCTATCCAAACCCATTCACATAAACCAATTAAAAATCATAAAGTGATCAAATTCCATTCACTTCATTTAATTATTATTCATAAACACATCATTTTTTAGAATGAAGTTAAAAATATAGTAGTAATTTTAAACAATATCCTACTTCTAAGGAGATAATAATTTTGCATATTACCAATCATAAAGCTTAGCACATGATTATCCATCAAACATATATAAGGGGAAAACACCATACCATATTTGTTAATAAAGTAACTATTAATTTTCATAGTTGGTAAAGGAAGTCATGAGGATCTCTATCCTAAACTCAAAACAAATCTAGGTAGATATTTAAAGAAAGCATATTGTCCATACATAATAATATTTGTTGACACCATTTAATAATAATGGCTCAATTTAGCATCATCATTAAATCCAAAGTTAGCAAGTTTCTATAATTCATGCATAGCCATGTCATGGCCAATTTTTTTGTGTCCTTTCTTTGAGAAATAGACTACATTAGTGTTTTGAGGCTAACTTATACTTTCCTACACTTAAATAATTGAGCCAAGACACAATATTGTAGCATTTCCCACACAAAACTCATTATTTTCTTTCAAACAAGTATAAAGGCATTGTCATATATGCACATCAAAGAAAGACCATGATAACATAAATGACTAAAATTTCATGCCCAAGGTTGGAGTAAATTTTGGAAGGCCAGGCATCACAAATCCTCCAAGTAGATAAGCTTGATGATGATTTATCAATTTTTATTAGCTCAAACTTATATGTGGGGGCACATATTAATTAAAAGAATGAGTTTGTGCAACCATTTGATACAAATTTCAACATCTAGATAAATTACATTAAAGAGGGAGGATGGCCATGTTTGGGAGTGACCCCACACCTTGGAGATATTCCCTAAACCCTCTCCTACTAACTTGGGTCATAGGGGCATCATTTTCTTAAGTATTTCCTACACACCACTTCCAAATGGGATTGAAGTCTCATGTAGTTCTCCTAGGATTTCAATTATCACGATGAGAACTTGCACTTCCAAAGTGAATATGAATTTTATAGATATTAGATGTATCATTTATCACATATATCAATACAAGATACTGTAGTGTCATAAAATTGCAACCCTGGCAATTTTAACCACATTTGAGGCCCTCACCTTGGAGACATCATCTTCTTTCCCAAACTGAGATCCCTCTCTACATCTTGCCCCATGAAACCTTCTTTTTTGAGCCCTGAGATAGTCTCGGGACCTTTTCTAGGCCCCAAGATAGGGCAAGACAGGGACATGGTGCGCCTGTCCCCTTAGGACATGGGTGTGGCACCCCTCTAGCCCTAAGATGGGTCTTCCTGGTCCCTTTTGCATAATTTTTTCTTTGAGGTTTGCATTCTTCTTTTTCAACCTTCAGTGGATGAAAATTAATCCTCTAGGCATGTATAAAAGGAGAATCAATTCCCTCATTCGACAACAAGGGGATATTGGAACATAATACAAGAATTCAAGTAGAAGGTCTTCATTATTATCATCAAGCATTCAGGCATTCAAGTCTTATTCATTCATCCCTTCAAGCAACATTACCATTTGCAAGCATACATGTGTGTTAGGGTTTTATCATGTTACATGCCATTTCATGCAACACTTGTGATTTCATTCAAGAAGCAAAGCAATCATCATCAATAAATTGCAGATCTACAAGGTATACATTTCCATTGTTTGCGTTCAAGCATTTGCAATTACTTTCTTTCAAGGTTGATTCCTCAACCGGGGTTTGACTGAGGCAAACCCCTATCCATAACCCTTCTTCCCTTCTTTTATGTGTGTAGGTTACAAGTGCACAGCTGTATTTTCATATTTGGACTCCATTTACAGAGGCAGAAAACCCTTTTTGTTTCGCGGAATTTTTGGAGGACCGTTTGCACTTTCAATACAGTCCCAACGAATTTTCTCCACATTTACAAGGCAGATCTATATTAATCTAAATATCTCAGATCCGAAGTTACAATGCGATCCAGAACCGGTAGCTCCTCATTTCACTCATTTTATCTCTCTTTCCTACATAGTCAACAAGTCAACTTTCCCATTTATAAAAGAGGGCAAATCACACTTCAACCCTTGCAATCCACTTGGAATTCACATCCTTGTTTCCCTTGGATTTGGATCTAGTGGATTCAAGCCCCTCTTTTGAATATAAAGTTCCTCCAAGCGAAAATAATCCTAGTGACTTCCTTTCTCTCTCCTAGGTGGGGAGTCACTAGGGTCCAATTTTCCACTTTACATTTTGGTGAACCCGACGTCTCACATTAATTCTAAATTGTCTTTATTAGATCTGATTAAGTGCAATTTGAATTTCAAAATTTTCAATTCCAACTTTGATCTTTTTACAAAATTTAGAGGTTAATTGCATAAAAACCCTAATATTTCATTTTGAGGAAATTAAGCTTGTGAAGAGTAAAATTTTAATTGCTTGTTTCAGATCTGATTTATATTTCAAAATTGCAATTCAAATTTGTCTTTTTGTTCTGAACATTCAGTGGTTAAAAAGCAAAACCCTAATATTTTTAAGATACTTCTATTTTTGACATTTAAGTGCTCATTTGACCGATCTAGACATCTCCAAATCAGTTGTTTTTTTGGATTCGGCAATAAAATCATAATATCTATCATCCTTGAAAATTTCAAAAAAAGTTGGTTGGACTGTGTGCACTTTCAACACGATCTCAAGCTTTTTTCTTGAAATTTCGGGAGACACAATTGACTATATTTTTTTGTTTAAATCTAGAAAATTGGTGTACTTTATCCATTCTAACACCTTCTAAAGTTGAAAATAAATTCGAATCTCAACACTTTCATCTTTTGCATGAATTTTATTAAAAAAGGTCCTAATTTTAGATCTTCTTTTATAGCAAATTAAGATTTCAATTAAGATACTTTCAATGGCAATTAATAAATTGGATTTACTTTCTCTTTTGCATATGATTACATTGTTTTTCACGTATATTCATTACAATCATGTGTCGGATAAGGGTTCCTTTCATTTCATGTTACTTCTCTTCATTCATAGCACTTGGTCATATTGTGTTGTTACGATTTCAAAATTATTCTCTTTTCAATTAGATCTCAAAGCTTTCATGTATCATTTATGTTGAATTATGGTGATGTTAACAAAATGCATTTCCTATGTTAATCACATTAAAGCTTTTTTAGATCCTAACCCTTGTACCCCTCCTAGGGTATTTTGTGTGGATAAAGTGAGACCTAATGCTTTAACCAATGATCTCTTTAAAAAAGAGCCAGCATTGGAAAGCGATGTGGACCCATCTTCTTCTTCTACACATACCCTTGAGAAAGGGGGGCAAAATCAAAACATTAACATTCTTACATCTTTAGATCCTCCTTATTCTCATAAGACCTATCTTCAATGTCAAAGTATATGTAGGGAGCATGATGTCATGCATTTTATTCATGATCTTTCCCCTTTCATAGAAATAACTAAAAATGATCTTCTAGATGATGAAGATGTTCATCCCCAATCCCCCACAAAGCATAAACTTGATAAAGGAAAGGAGATTGTCATTTCACATGATACTCCTTCATCTAAAAATCCTTTTCTTCCCCCTTACACATCATATTTCAAATAAATTCATGATCCTATTCCTCCATCTAGTCAATTGCAACATTCTTATAGTCGTGACTTTCATATAATAACAAAACAAGGTTTTAAAGGAAAAGGAATTGGGAAATTTGAGCAAGGAATTTGTGTCCCTATAAACCCACCTACACAAACTACTAAAAAAGGCCTAGGAAATGATGCTACTCTTTCTATGGATGAATTCCTTAGGCTCCAAAATTTAAAAAATTATCTTCAAAGACAACAAATCAAAAGAGCCCGCAAGAATGCTTCTTCTTCAAAATGTCCTTTTTGTTCATTTCATCAAACCCATGACCATAATGATGATGATTGCCCTAATTTTTAAAAATCTATTCAAGATGGCATAGACAGTGGAAAAATTAGAGTTGTGGATAATAATCCTTCTTCTTCTAACAATCCTTCTCCTTTATGTCAAGACGATATTTATCATCCTGAAAGACTAGCTGCAAGAATCTATTGGAGATTGAAATATGATAAGAACATTTTCTTTCCTCCTCAAAAGAAGAACAAGAATCTTAAACAAGTGAAAGGTATGGAATATTGCATTTTTCATGATTTATATTCACATTCTCTAGGGAAATGTTATGCATTTAAGAAATTTGTTCAAAAGCAATATGATCTTGCACAAATTTCTCTTAAAATTGATCTAGTTGTCTTCCTTGACATCAAAATAGTGCCTTAGCGCTTCTTTTCTCTTCATGTTTCTCCTCACCCTTATCACATAAATAGTCAACTTAGTTGGGGGTTTTTTTATCATTTGTGGTGGTGGTGTTTCAACTTTACATACTTTGGGGCAGCAACATGAAATTCATTTTTCCTCATTCTTTTTATATATTCATCTCTATCTTGGTGCATTATACATTATTAGATCTCTTTTCTTGCATAAGAATCATTCCTATGTGAGCATATAATTGTTCTTGGGTTTTCCTCTTTGCTTGAGAGTAGTTTCTTTAATGAGTAGTGAACTTCTTCCCTTCCCTTCAATCTCTTGAAAAACTTACCTCTTCTATGGTCTTGATTATTTGCAAGTATGATATGCCCCTTAGCATGGAATGATCTCTTGAGAAGTATGTACCCCTTCCTTGCAAGGATTTTTTCCACTAGGAAGGAATATCACTTTCCAATAATCACCTTCAGAAGATGTATAATGTTTCTCCTTGTTCTCCTCACTTGGGGGGGAAGTATTTTCACTCCTCCTTTCCTTCTTTTTATCTCATGTATCACTGTTTCCTTTAGGGGTTGCATTTTTCATATGTGATTATCATTTCTTAAAATGGTATGTTTCTATGATTAATCCCCCTTGGGGAATATGTGATGCTATTTCTCTCTTCTCTTCGAAGATTACCACTTCTTGAGGCACGCCTTTTACATATACTAATGTCTTTCCTTCCATGCATTCATGAAAGTGCATTGTGCATTTGATTATGTTTAATCTATCTCTAGAATATTGTGTAAGTTTTTCTCAATGTCCCTTTGCTTGGGGGGAAATGATCCCTCTCTCTCTTTTTCTAGGGATCCACTTTGCTCTATTTTGTGAATGGTGTGAGTTATATTACTTGATGTCATTCCTTGTGCTAAATTGTTGGTGGTTTTCTCAAGGGTTCTCTCTCATATAAGAGGTGTAAGTCGTTGACTAAAACCTCTTTCACACTTGGTAATGTAAATTTATGATAAATTCACCCATCATTCTTGGGGATAAAAGTGAGTCATCCCTCATCAAGAATCCCTTTTACCTAGGAATAGGAGGAAGGATTGCATTCTTGTTCTCTCCTTTGCTTTGTTCTAGAAGATGTTATATTTGTCTAAGACAATTCCCCTTGGAGGGAGATGTCTTTTGAAGAAATATCTCTTCTCCTCCAAGGATCCCCTTTACACTTACAACAAGATATCTATTTTCAACTATCCTATCCTCTCTTGAAGATTATTCCCTCTCTTGCTTGGATTTATGACATTGTTGCATAACATATATCTTCTTTGCAATGAAGGTAGGTATCCTTATTCTACTTTCCTTAACATATCAACATCAACCTATGTTGACATCTTAAGGGGGGGCACCCACACTGCTCTTTTGTACTATACTTCTCTCCTATATTGTACAGTGGGACATTCTTGGAACCAGAGGGCAGCCTCTAAGAGAAAGATGTCATAACTTTTCTCTTGTACAATGGGACATTCTTGGAACCAGAGGGAAGCCTCTTAGAGTAAGATGTCCACTTTTCTCTTGTACATTGGGACATTCTTGGAACCAGAGGGCAGCCTCTTAGAGAAAGATGTCGTCACTTTTCTCTTGTACAGTGGGTCATTCTTGGAACTAGAGCACAGACTCTTAGAGCGAGATGATGCTTCTTTTTCATTGTACAATGGTTTATTCTTGGAACCAGAGCACAGACTCTTAGAGTGAGATGATGCCACTTTTCTCTTATGCAAGGTCATTATTCTTGGAACCAGAGCACAAACTCTTAAAGTGATACGTCACGCCTTTCTTGACACTTATAGTATACATTCTATACAAGTTGTAGCGTACTTGGGCATAGAATACTATGAGGCGCTTCAAACCTCACTTGCACAACACGCATGAGGTTGGGTGGAACTAATGGTATTCTCACTCTCCTTCCTTACATGGGTCACCTAGATAGACTCTAGGGGCTAGATTTCCATGTCCTTCTCTCCATGGATCAACTACTTTTAGGGATGAGATGTCCATGGTTTCTCTCTTGTTCACCTTTATTCTCATGGATCATCAAGGTGTGTATTCATGTCCTCTCTCTTCTTCCTCTCATGAACCCATAGTTTTACTATTGATGGTTCATGGATGATGTCATCTTTTCTCTTTTATGTGATCACTTGTGTTTATGTGGTGGCTTTGGTCCTTGTGTTTCAACTAGTTGTTGAGACATTTGGGTCTCGAGGTCTCTTCGGCTAGTTCCTTTGTCATCTTGTGTCTTGTTTTTGTTGTGTTTCTTTTGTGCTTTGTTCTGTTTGTGTGTCTTGTTCTTTTTTGTTTTGTGTGCTCTTGCATATGTTTGAGTGAGTTAAGATCCTAAGATTGGGGGCTTTTTGTTCCTCAAGAGTAATGACATCTTATACTCCTTGTGGTATTGCTTCATATCTCTCATCTTCATCTCTCTCTTCTACGTTACCAACAGTAATGGCGTAATCCATACTCCTGCTAAAGTGGGGGCTAAATGTAGTGTCATAAAATTGCAACCCTAGCAATTTTAACCACATTTGAGGCCCTCACCTTGGCGACAACATCTTCTTTTCCAAACTGAGATCCATCTCTGCATCTTGCCCCATGAACCCTTCCTATTTGAGCCCTGAGATAGTCTCAGGATCCTATCCGGGCCCCAAGATAGGGTAGGACAGGGGCATGGCACCCCTTTCCCCACCTCTTACAGTGGCCCTAAGATAGGTCTACTCTGTCCCTTTTGCATAATTTGTTCTTCGGGGTTTGCATTCTTCTTTGTTGGCCTTCAGTGGATGAAAATTAATTGTCTAGGCATGTATAAAAGGAGATTCAATTCCCTCATTCGACAACAACAAGAGGATATTGGAACACAATATAGGAATTCAAGTAGAAGGTCTTCATTATTATCATCAAGCATTCAAGCATTCAAGCATTCAAGAATTCAAATCTTATTCATTCATCCCTTGGAGCAACATTACAACATTAATTTGCAAGCATACGTGTGTGTTAGGGATTTGTCATGTTACATGCCATTTCATGTAGCACTTGTGATTTCATTCAAGAAGCAAAGCAATCATCATCAACAAATTGTAGGTCTATAGGGTATACATTTCCATTGTTTACATTCAAGCATTTGCAATCACTTTCTTTCAAGGTTGATTCCTCAACTGAGGTTTGAATGAGGCAAACCCCTATCCACAAACCTTCTTCCCTTCTTTTCTATGTGTAGGTTGCAGGTGCGCAGTTGTATTTTCAGATTTGGACTCCATTTACAGAGGCAGAAAAACCCTTTTCGTTTAGTGGATTTTTTGGAGGACCGTGCGCACTTTCAACACGGTCTTGATGACTTTTCTCCAAATTTGCAGGGCGGATCCATATCAGTCTACATATCTCAAATCCGAAGTTATAGTGCGATCCAGAACTGGTAGCTCCTCATTTCACTCATTTTATCTCTCTTTCCTACATAGTCAAGAAGTCAACTTTCCCATTTACAAAAGAGGGCAAATCACACTTTAACCCTTGCAATCCACTTGGAATTCACATCCTTGTTTCCCTTGGATTTGGATCTAGTGGATTCAACCCTCTCTTTTGAATGTAAATTTTCTCCAAGGGAAAATAATCTTAGTGACTTCCTTTGTGTCTCCTAGGTGGGGAGTCACTAGGGTCCAATTTTCCACTTTACAAATACATTCCTCGAAAATTATTAGTCTTGATAGAAAAATTCGCTAAGGTAGTGAAGAACTAGATTAACCAAGGAAAATAATGTCACATAAAAAAAACACCAATAAATATAATTTTACTCCAATGAATTAGTTCAATATGCTAAGATGGTGCACTACTAAGAACAAGTGTCTTGAACTAACTCTACAACCAATGGTCCCATTATTTAACCCTCTTTATATTTAGTTGAGCATTGAAATGTCACCCATTTTACATGATTGATGACACACCTTATCTTAGTGTCATATGAGGACAAATTGTATGAATTAAATTCATACAAATAAATTAGGAATTTAATGAAAAAGTTAATATAAAATAAATGTATTCATATCATAGCAAAGGGTAGCAACAATCAAAGCCCATTCACAAAGTGACAATCATATGAAGCTTGGATATAGATCCAAGTTATGTTCTATTAATATGATCAAGCATCACAATTATATTAAGTTATGAATCACTCTCAATTTGAACATATCATGCCTTTATAAGGCCATACAAAACTATCTAAAGTTCAAAGGACTTACATCAGTAATTACAATTGATCAATTATTAGCACATATTCAAGATAGTTGACAATATTATATCCACTAGAGCACCATATATGGAGATATATAGTAATAGTAGCAATATTCCTAATCTCTTGATTTTATTTAGCTTGTGATGCAGCCCAATGTTATTATAATAATTCACTTCATTAATTACATAATGTTTGCACTTGCCACATATAACTAATTATAATCATACTAATAAACTATGCTGGTATTTTTGACCCTATATATACATATGCATAGATAACAAAGTTCAAGCCTAATATAGTTACATAAGTTGTAGTAATATTTGCATCTCCAAGCTACCTTGTAAGATCTTTACTACAACACCCCTTCAAAACTCAAACTTAATGGTCATTAAAAAGGAAAAATCATCATTCAATATTTTGATTCTTTCTTCCCAAGATGATGTGGGTTGCTAGTAAAGACAAAAATTAATAATAAAGCTCCAATTTCCCTACAACCATATACATGTTGGGTTAGCACATAGTGAAATCATGCATCTTTGTTGTGTACTGTGCAAGTTAAAGCCCCTTGCTACCTACTAGATAGCACAAAAAGAAAATTCCTCTACACAAGGCATACAACATGTTTGATAAAATGTGTCTAAGACATGAGATCTCTTGGAATGCATTGTTTACAAAGTATGTTCAAAATGGTTTGTTATAAGACCTTACAAAAATTTAAGCAAAGCAGTTGGTAAGTATAAGGCCAAATTCCTCTATATATAATGATGACCTTAATAGTAGCAATATTTATATGTGGAGATTAACCTAGATTAATTATTTTTAGCTCTAAGAGTATATAATTTAGAATTAAAATTTGTTTGTAGCAAGTAATGGTGAAGTGTACTAAGAGAAATTCAAAACCTTCCAAGGGCAAGTAGATTATACTTAAAACAATGAGAAAAAATATAGTAGTCAACTCTAATGAGTATCAAAGTTCCGACTAAGAAAGAATTGATATCTAGATAAACATTTAAAAGCAATCATGGAGATTATACTTCAATATTACTCCATAGAGTGTTGAGAATATTTCTTAAAAACTAAGAGAATGGAGCAATGGACTTCTAAAGCAACAAACTTTGCAACTTCTCACTTCGTATGTGAACAAACAAAATACCAAGTTGAAGCATGTGCCTTAAATTACCCATTTATTCAAGTGAATATCCAAAAAATTAACTCTTACCTAAGAAGTTCAACCAACTTGTGGATAAATATTTTACTCTCCATTTGACTTGTGAAAACCCAAAACAAAAAAAACATAGTATTTTATCCATTACAACAAAACCTCCTTTGGAAGGTAAATGAGTTTTGTTGGTAGTTCCACCAAAATCAAGAAACTCTTGTATCCATACATGTTGAATGCAAGAGTGTTAAGGCTAAAAATTTGGTTGAAAATAATGTTTAGATGGTCTAATTTAGACAAAAGATTGTGTCACACAACAATTGTCAAACCTCTCCAATGTGTGCATCCCTTCATCTTCTTTGGCCTATTTCTTTCTATGCATAACATCCTGTATGGCATTCCCTATATAATATATTCTTTCTAATAAGGTTCCTCTATTGTTGTCTTGATCATGTACTTATTAATGTTATTAAGTTCCTCTATCCTTTATGCTTTGAGCAATGTACATCCCCAATGCATGTCGTAATCATGTTTTATCTATTATCAGTGATAGTAAATGGACACCATAATCTCCACACCCCGCTTCATGTAGTTCCTCATATTTTATCTATTATCAGTGATAGTAAATGGACACCATATTATCCACACCCCGCTTCATGTAGTTTCTCGATACACTCTCATTTACACTATTTCCTCTAATAGAATTGATAGAAAATGAATGATATCATTTCCAATGCCAAATGCAAAGAACCCCTCTCTACCATCAACTTATTTTGAGATGCCCATACCTATGCCTCCCCTCCATTCATATTAAAATCTATCTCATTCTCCCCCTTTAAAATTTTATTTATGCTTTGATAGATGTACCCTCGTGTTTAGAACAATAGATGTGACACTACTATTATTTGTTTTATCTTAAGCTAACTTTTTAAGAAAAGAAAGGGAATATAATTGACTCGGAAACCAACTCAAATATTTTTTAAGCTCTTGCAAGATTTAGAATATTATAATTTTTAATAATTTAAAAATTTAGTCATGTTTTCTCATTCAAAATAATATTTTAATTAAAGATGAGGTCACAACTATTAAAAATTTCAGAATATTTATTTATACTTTAACTCCTACAGCTACGTGTGGTGGTCTAATAATAATATTTGACTTTTATTTTGAGAGATAAGGTTCATTGAATTTTTTACGCTTAAATTAAAATTTTGGTGACAGAATATTCCGTGGCTAGACAGAATATTTTTGGATTGCCATGCAATTATAACGGTTGACTGTTTTTCCTATTCCACCGGAGTTGGACTTAAAAAACCAATTTTAAACTGTCCCCAATATGAAGACCCAATAATGTAGGGACAAAAATCTTTTTAAAATGAGTTTATTATTTGGGATTATGAAAATCACTAACTACTTAGTAATTCTATTATAAATTTAATTGGGATATTGGTGTCATAAATGATATTTTTTTATTTTGTATATTATTGTAATGATAAAATGTATTTTTTTTTTTTTAATTTGTGATTATTTTAAGATTAAGTGTTATAATGTTATTTATTTGTGAATTTGAATAGTCTAATTTTGTGTAAAGTAGGGTTTTTTTTTGTCTTATCCCATCTATTTATTCATTATGCATATTCTTATACACTTATCTAACTTCATCCATTGTTCACATATTCTAATGTATTTGTCTTATCCATACATTTATTATAGATTATTCTTTTATTATTGACATTCTCATGACACATTATACAAAGGATAGAAATATATGTTCTATGGAAGTCTTTTTTTTACTGTTTTTTGTATCTTCTATCCTTCATGGGGTTGGTTAGTGTTCTTCTACAAATATTATATGAGTTTATCATTTATCCATGAGCCTAATAAAGATCACGTGGATTGTGATGATGACGAGAACATACATGGTGAGGTAATTTGGTGGCTACACGCCATGGAAGTGTTACAATAGTTACCACAAGCCATGATCTTGGTCTTAACACTATTGCAGGAACCATTGCTGTTAGATCTTATTCGATCACCTTCATTTTATGATCCAAGAATTTATTTGAATATCATTTACACAATGGCAATAAAACACCTCAATTTATGCTTTAAAATAAATGTAAATCTACACATTCAATATAGGAGCATATGCATGGCTAAAGAGTATCGTGTTAGGAGAATGTGTTTCCTTATAACACAACAACAATCCTTTCAAGGTATTTTAAATACAACCACTCTTCATCTATATTAAAAAAATTATAGGAAGTAGAGGAAAATGAAGTGAAATAAAAAATATAATCCTATAGATTTCATGATCATTTTAACAAGTACCTTACTTTTCTTGTGAGCATAGATTCAACCTCAATTGATGGACTTGACCCTCTATAGCACAGATAGTATATTCTAATTATGTGGTAAGTTGAGTATTTCCATAATTTATTTATTCTTTCAATACATCATAGATTCCAAATTATTCATATATATCATTCGTTCTTATATCATAGAGTTAAGTGCATTTACTTTCCATTGTTGCAAATGTTGAAAAGATATATTCCCACCTCATCAAATTTATCATTGGGCACCCAAATCCCTCCTTTAGTGGATCTCAACTTAGCTTTAGAGGGATTTGATTATGCCACCTCTTTGTTGGTCTCTCCTACTCCTATTATTCATCCTTCCTCCTTAAGTCCTCAACTAATGTTCAAAGAAAAATAATCTTCCTTAGGTAGTGCATATCCCTCAATAAATTTGGGTTATTCCTTTACATTTTGGTGAACTTGATTGAGCCTATAGAACTCATCCTTACTCTAGGATTTCTAGTCAATATTAGAGCTTTTGAGATCAATCAACTCTATTTTTTCATATATTTTATAATATTTCTTATGGTTTGATATACACTTTCTTATTTATTACAAATTAGAGTATGGTACATACAATTTGACCTAGACCTCTTTCCCCAATCTCCCACCCTTAGCTAACTTATCATCATGACATCCTTTGAGGCTTATTGGATGCTTGACATACATTATCAGATCTTGAAATGTTCATATCTTTCGTTACACATCATCACTCTATCTTGGATATAATCATGATTGTGCATTATATTATAAATAGAGATATGTGTATTGTTGAGGTCTTAATTTATCATGTATTGTCTTACCCCTTCCCCATGAAGTTGGTTAGTTCTCATCAATTCCTATTAGATATGCTTCTATCGTTTATACATGATCTTAATGATAATCATATAGATTACAATGGTGATGAGTATGCCTAATTGTAATCTACCTTGTGATGAACCTTGTAGGATAAATGAAGAATATGTAGTTTTCCCTCCTTTATCCACTCATAATATTTTTGCTTCTCACAATGATATTTGTTCATGTCAAGTGTATGACATATCATAACCCTCTTAAAAATGATGATGTGAAGCATGATTATCAATAGTCCACATCTCATGTTGAATTTATGGATACATATGTTTCATTGTGTTATGTAATGCCTCTCACGTTTGCATTTTGATATCATTATTTTTTATCCTTTGTCAATATTGTATATGATATATTGGATTGTGTGTATTATCATTCTTTCGTATTAGCATCCACGTGGTACATCCTTTGATACAATTATAACATTTTGAGCATATAGATGTGATGTACTTGTCATGGTAGTTCAGTATACATGATAGATTCAGTGATTGATTATGCTTATGATGATATGATTATGTTATGATGTACTGACTATGTTTATATTGTTGACCTTGATTGAGGAATTTATACGTGTTTCAGATATGATGTATATGTACAAGTACCTTTGATGTTTGTTAAGTGATATAGGTACTGGGCATCAAATCCACTTGGCTTCATAGGTTTGTGTGTACCCTTCCCAATGATGGTAAAGGGGAGATAGCACACTAGCCAAATATCACCTAATGTCCTACCCACCGTACCCCATTGAGGTGATTTCCATGTGTTTATGAGTTTACATCCTAGCTACCATAGTGGTATTGTCTAAAATATCCTATTATCCCCTTGTGATGGACTAGTAAAGATTGTTTGTGCATATTTGCTTATTTGTATTTTATAATCAAGTTTAAATATGAAAAATGTGTTTTGATTTGGTTTTTTTGCAAACTAATAGTTAAAAGAATTAAAATAATGCCTTATGTGTATTCATTATATTCACAATTGCATAAATAATCATGGGGTTTTGGGGAAATTGGAAATAAGAAATATATAAATTATTATTTTATAATATTTTTAAAAGTGAATAGTAATGGAGTTATATAAGGTGGAATTAGAGTAGTTTTCAACACAACTTATTTTTGTATTTTCTTGCTCCAAAAACCCTCTTGAATGAAAATTTGATTCAGTGATGGGGGAAGAAATATTGAGAAAAATTTTGTGGGTATTAGCTCATTGGATTTGCATTGGGGGATTTCTATTCCTACTCAAAGGAATCATTCATCTATTTAGTGTGTGCAAAAAGGTTCAAGTTTGAAGATTTGATGAAATTTTGAAGTAAGATCTTAAATCCTCTATTGTTTTTCATCCTTTTTTATTTAAAAATATTTCACTTGATTTTTATATTGAATTCAAATACTTCTTTAGTTTAAACAAAACCATTTTATTGGTTCAACAAAAGGATTTCAACAAATTTTGAGAACCTTATCTCAAGAAATGTTATAATGCTCAATTTTAATGGAATGGATTAAATGTGAAATTTAATGTGGAAATGTATTGTTGGGTGAGTAGGAACCAAAAGGGTATCCTTAGATTTTGAGTTTTACACTTTGATTTTTTAGTGATCTTCAATATTTATCCATGGTCCTAAATGCATTATCCCTACTTTTGGGCATTTTTTATGATATGTTTCAAAGGTGGAATTTTATGATTTTGACATGATATTATGATAGTGAATGATGGAAAACATATAAGAGATTTAAAATTTGGATCAAATGAGTATTTGTGCATAAAATGTGAATAGTGACAGTATCTAATCTTGTTTTGAGTTTCATTTTGATTTCCTCATTTATGTAGAACAAGGTGAGCCTAGGATTAGGTACTAAAGTGGTTCTAGGGAGTGACTCCCTTGTTTATGACCTAGAGTGGTTTGTAGGCTTGATCATTGTGATTATCGTTGCCTTAGTTGTAACAAAGTTAAGTAGTGAACCAACTTCCTACACTAACCTTGAGAGGAGGGTGATGCAAGAATTTTACAGATCTTTACGACAATAACAAAAACTTAACAAAAATAAACATAGAAACAATACAAACACAATAGAATCCAGAAAGAACAACATGAAGATATAAACATGAATAGCATACATACCACAACATTGTGATTTACAAGGGGAAAGCCCTTTTGGTAGAAAAAACCCACACTTCAAAAGTTACCAAATATATTATTTGGAAATCAACATGTTATAATATACTTTTAGAGAAATCTTCTCACATGAGAATTACCCACACAAATCTAGAGGCAACTAAATAGCTATCAGACTCTCACATACAACCTCTGCCTCACACAAATAATTTATAGGAGATATAACACATGAAACTATCAAACAATATTACAAAACCATTAGCTAAAACCACTCAAGAGTGGCACCCATCTTATCTCTAATACAATATGACCTAAGATATGTTAATATACAACCAACATGTGTAACTCCCTTTTACAACTCATTTATGTGTCCAATGCGTTTTAATATTTCCTATTTTAGGAGACCCAACTTTTGAAGGCCATAAATTTTGAACTAGGTGTCCAATTGACTGATGAAAAGGCACAAGGATGATCTCAATCACTAATGAGGCCTTAAAAAATCACAATACCTTTGGGCTTACAAACCCCTCACAAACCATCATACTCGAGTTCCTAGGATGCATGATAAATAAACTTCCAAGGGCAACAGAGGGTTAACACATGAATTCCAAGAGTCCATTGACATAGGCATGTTCAAGACACTAGCACAAACCCCAAACAACTTATTCCAACCATGGCATGAATTGGAAGCCAATTACAAGGTGTCTTCTTCCACACAGTGCACTGAGGCCTAGTAGCCCTCCAAGTGAAGTTTGCATCCAAACAAAGGTCTTAACCATCTAAGGAAACACCATAGAAGTAAATATGGGTTTATTTAAATAAGATAAGCCACCCAAAGAAGTTTTGAAAATGTTTCAAAGGATACTTATGACTGTCCTAAACCTATCATTGTTTTAGGCTTGTAAAATTAGGCCTTCAACACAAGATTTACTCCAAAGATCATACAAACTCTCAACCCAGGATACTAGCACCCATTTCAGTTTCCACAAGGCCTTCTCCATCATATTTGGGCATCCAAGGGGCCACTTTTTTCTTTTGCACTTCCTTTTGTAGCCTTATGTCACTTTTCTAGGCTTGTCACATGAAGATGCCAAGCCTAGGGCTTCACAAAACTCATCCTCCTGCCTTGCCACTTTGAAAAAATGAAATAACATACAAAAACCTATCATTCCAATAGGTTTCATGATCAAACCCTAATGGAATGAGGAGAAATCGTGTTTTTATTGTTCAAACCCTAGGCGGGGAGGATTTCTAGGCAATTTTTAGTAAAACACTCACCAAATGCACAAAGATCAACCAAATCGCAAAAAATTGGTATTTAATGAAAGATATCTCATAGGGATTTCCAAAAATTCAGACCTCACATTTTGATATATCCATACAAGAAAGTTAAGAACGTTGCAACGAGACTGTTACGGAGAAATCTAGGAAGTTGCAGTCAATAACACAACTATAACTCTCAAAATACTTAATAAAAATTCATGAGACCAATTCCAAATGAATGGTAACTCTTCCCTTTTTCATAATATGTGACTCTCATTCCATAACCATACTGTACAGATTCACACCATGTACAGGAACATAGAAGTTTTAGAAAAATTATAGGAAAACTGAGTTTTTTGTATTGTTTATCACTCCAAAAATCATCAGCAACTTGGCCTCTACCCATATGAGCCCTTATAAATAATTTGGATCGTCTTTCCAGCTTTCCCCAACTGAATTTTAAAAGTTGGTGACCATTGGGACCCTTTTACAACAAAACTGGAAAATGTTGCAAAAGTTGCATAGCAACTTTTGACAATTTTTAGTCAACACATCAAAATGACTCAAAATGCGTTCCTAACCACTAATCCATGTCAAAATGGATCCAAATAGAAAAAAAACACCAACTACAACCATTTGTGACCCCCTTGGAATGGTTTGACCAAGGTTGACCCAACTAGGACCTAGTAGGACTACAAGGCCTAAATTGAGCCGAAGACCTTACAATTGAAATGAACTGATTAAAAATGATTATAAATGACATAAAATAGTCAATAGGAACTTATTACAGCAAAAAAAAATCCAAAACCTTCACAAGGTGACTTTGGGAAACTCTAAGACCCTAGGTGCTCCTGTACCATACACCTGAGGAGAGAAAAATCTAAAGTCCCATTTGAGATTAGTTGTTGAACAGAAGTCCCATGCTGCTTGATGTCATATTCAATCATCCATATGGAATCTTCTTTAGGAAAGCCTTTCCATTTGACCAAATACTCTTTATAGACCTTCCTCCTTGATCTTTTCACCTTCTTGGTGTCTAGGATGCTTTCAAGCTTCATGGGTTGGATAGGGGGTAATTCCTTGATCCAATCTTCATCTTTAGGAGTTATTAGACCTGCATCATCACTTGCAACCAGAAAATGTTTAAGAGGATAAAAATATGAAACATTAAAGATAGGATATATTGCTACCCCATGAGGTAACTCAATCTCTAATGCATTTTGCCCAAATTTATGGACCACCTTGCAAGGTCCTATCTTATTCATCATGAGCTTTGTGTACTTGCCCTTACGAAGCATTGATTTCTTCAAATGTGCAAGCACTAAGTCACCAATTTTAAATTGAACATCTCTTCTTTTCAAATTCTCCCTTTCCTTGTAGTTTTGTACATTCTTTTGATGAATGTATTTCACTTGCTAATGAACATCTCTCATGGTGATGGCAAAACATTCCCCTTGAGTACTCCTCCTCTCCATACCTTGCAGATCTCCCAACTCACAAACACCTCTTGGGTGCATACCATACACAACCTCAAAGGGGCTTCTTCCTATACTTACATTCATGGAGTCATTATAAGAAAACTCTACCCGAAGTAGTAACAAAAACCAAGACTGACCATGCTCCTTAGTTGACATCTTAGTAGGTTCCCCAATGACCTAGTAACCACCTCTATTTGGTCATCCATTTGTGGATGGTAGGAAAAACTCAAAGACAATTTTATGCCAAGCTTCTTCCACAAGGTCCTCCAAAAGTGACCTATAAATTTAGAGTCCATATCAGAGACTATAATCAAAGGAAAACCATGTATCCTTACAATTTCTCTTAAAAACAAACCAACAATGTTAGATGCATCATAAGGTACATTTACATGGAAGAAAAAGAACAATTTTGCTAAATCTATCACCAACCACAAAGACATTGTCAAAACCACTTTGTGTTCTAGGTAGTCCCAACACAAAATCCATACTGATGCTTTCCCAAGGCCTATTGGGAATTGGTAGGGGTTGATAGAGCCCTGAATTTGATGAAGTTCCCTTGGACCTCTAACATATAGTGCAATTTTCCACACACTTTCTAACATCTTCCTACATTCTTGGCCAAAAGTAAAACCTCTTAACCTGCTCCAATGTTTTATCAATACCAAAATGTCCCCCAAGACTCCCACTATGCTTTTTATTTTATTAAATTCTCCCTCTTTGAACATTTAGGCACACATAATTGACTCCCTTTTAAAAGAAAACCATTTTGAAGTTAAAAATCATAATACACACCATGAAATGTATTCAAAAATTGATTACAAACCTCATATGGCTCTTTCAAATCTTCATCCTCTTGATACATATCCTTAAGTGCATCAACCCCAACACTTTGTAGTTGTATTTCCTGAACCATGAGTGACCTCCTACTAAGAGCATCTACAAATTTATTGGTCATACCCTTCTTATGCTTGATAATGAAAGTGTATACCTACAAATATTCAACCCACTTCATATGCCTATGGTTCAACTTATCCTGTCTATTAAAGAAACTAAGTGCATGATTGTCAATGAACACTACAAATTCCTTTGGTAATAAATAATGCCTCCACTTTTTGAGGGCTTGAACCATAGCATATAATTATAGATCATAGGAGGAATACTTTCTTTTAATATCATTCAATTTTTCACTAAAAAAAGCAACAGGTCTACCTTCTTGACTTAGGATAGAACCTATTGCTTGGCCACTAGCATCACATTCTATTGTAAAAAAATTATCAAAGTCGGGGAGAGCAAGAATAGGTTGTTGTGATACCTTATTCTTCAAGTATTCAAACCCTTGGTCTTCCTAATGTGTCCATAGGAACTTACCCTTCTTGTCCCCTTTGATGGTGTTAAGGATAGGTGCACATATTTGACTGAAACCTCTTATGAACTTCCTATGGAAACTCACCAAGCCATGAAAGAACCTCACCTCTCCAACTGATCTAGGTGTTGGTAAACTAAGAATGACTTTAACTTTGGATGGATCCATCTTCAAATTGCCCATTGAGATGACAAAACTGAGGTACACCAATTCTTCTTTCAAGAACTCATACTTCTCCAAGTTGATCATCAACTTCTCATCATGTAGCCTCCTTAAAACTATATCAAGATGCCTCAAGTGCTCCTCCTTAGACCTGCTAAACACAATAATTTCATCCAAATAAACAACAAAAAATTTACCAATAAAAGGCTTCAACACTTTATTCATTACTCTCACGAATGTACTAGGTGCATTAGATAAACCAAAGTGTATCACAAGCCACTCATAGAGGCCTTCATTAGTATTAAAGTTTGTCTTTCATTCATCTCCCTCTCTAATCCTAATTTGGTGATAACCACTCTTCAAGTCAATCTTTGAAAAATAATAAGCACCACCTAGAAAATCCATGAGGTCTTCCATTCTTGGCATGGGAAACCTATATTTGATACTTATCCTATTGATGGCTCTTGGGTCAGTACATAACCTCTATTTACCATGTTTTTTAGGAGCCAACACAATAGCTACAACACAAGGGCTTAAAATCTCCCTAACTAGGCCCTTATCCAACAAATCTTCCACTTTCTTGGTTATCTCTTCATTTTGGGTAGTGGTCATCTTGTAGGTAGCTTTATTGGGCAATAAGGATCTTGGTATCAGGTCAATATGATGGCTGATATCTCTGATTGGAGGCAGAGAATTAGGCAAATAATTCACTATTATGCCCCTATACTTGTCTAGCAAGTTTTGTACATCACTAGAGACGATACTTTCTTTCTTAAAGGACAAAACTAATTTGTTTATTGGCTTAATAATTAAGGTGTATCCCTGACCCCATCATAACACTAGGTCCCTCATGATCATCATTCCCTTCTTCTTGTAGAGGGGTAATATTTTAGGTCACTCCATCTTTCAAAATGGCATATTTGTTCTTCTCCCCATCATGCTTGGCTTTCCTATCATATTTCCAAGGCCTTCCAAGAAGTAAGTGGCATACATCCATAGGGATGATGTCACTGTAAAGCGGAAAAATCGAACCTTAGTCGTTCTCCCCTCCCCAACTCCAAGGAGAGAGAAGGGAGAGTCACTAGGGTTGATGGTTTTCACTTAGGAGAGACTTTACATTCAAAAGAGGGGTTGAAACCCACAAGATCCAATCCCACGCAATGCAAGATTGGATTCTATATGAGTTTCAAGGGTTAAGACATCAAGGATACCCTCTTTTGTAAAGAATGTAGATAGAAAGATTGAACTAGGAATGCATGTAAAGTAGGAAAGATTCGCTTATAAATAGAGATAGGTATATGGGATGAAGCTGCGGACCTAGAATTAGCAGTAAAATGTCGAGACGGTGCTGTTCTGCAAATTTGAGCGAAAGTTGACGGGACGATGGCGCCCGGCGTGCACACGGTCCTCCGTAAAATCCGTGAAACGAAGGGGGATCTGTTCGTCTCTGCACAAGGATTCTAGATCTTCAATTGCAGCCGCGTACCTACAACCTACACACAGAAAAGAGAGGACGATTGGGGGGTTAGGGATGAGGGGTTTTCCGTTAGGTCAAACCCCGGTTTTGGAATTAACCAAGAAATGAGAATGTTGTAAATGTAAATGTTTGTAATGTAAACAAGTACTGATACCTTGTTGTAAGAATGTTTGTATTCTTACATGTGAAGGTGTAATGTATGTAGTATGTTGTATGTTGTATGTGATCTCCTCTTCAATGGTTGAATCCTTGTCTTGAATGCAACACTTAGCCTTGAATGGAGACTTAGAATGCTCAATTGCTTGAAGGAAATGCTTGAATGCTTGAATGCTTGAATGTTTGAATATCGTTTCCGCCTTTTTTTTCTACCTCCCAAAATGGAAGAGGAAATGTAGTTTATATACTTGTCAATTAGGGTTGATAGACTGATTTTCCCAACCTTAGGCCGACCAGGAAACATTATTTCCCAATTTGCAAACTTAAAGACCCGAAGCCCCAAAAGAGACCGGGCCCAAAATAGGGCCAGGGACCAGGGCGCTGGGTGCCATGGTCCTAGGGGACCAGGGCGCTGGGTGCCCTAGTACTGAAGGACCAGGGCACTGGGCGCCCTGGTCCCACCTCCCGGGATAGCAGGGTGCAAGGAGGGATCAGGCCAGGGTGCTGAAAAATGCAGTTTTTGATGTCATGAACAAGTTTCGAGGTCTCCATTCAGGTTCCGTGCTGTATCGCCATCATGAAGACCCAAATGCAGTCGAAATTGCAAGTGTCACAATTTTAGGACGCTATAGTCACATAGGACCTTTTCCTTATATGCACCAATGTTTAAATCCACCCAAGATTGCTCATCTACCAACACTTTTTGCCCCTTATTGAGCCATGAAACTTTATATGGATTAGAGTGATGGATTCTCTTCAAATTTCATTTTTTTACCATTTCTAATGCAACAAGATTATTAGTAGAGCTTGAATCCACTACTACCCTACACACTTTAACTTGCACCTTGCAATTAATTTTGAATAATGCCTTCCTTTGTGGGGATTCCTTGGCACCGGGACCTTGAGTAGTGTTCTCCTGATCATCAAACTTTCTCCAAATTCTGATATAACATTCACCATAGGTGAAGTCACACTCTCTCTATCTTCTTGTACCAATTGGTTCCTCCTTTCCCCACCATGGGAACTTGATGCTTGTTTCTTAGGACACTTGAAGGTTGGGTGTCCCACTTGATTGCAATTGCAACACCTACCAAAAAAGGTGTTAGAGCCCATTCCTGGTCCATTGAACCTTCCTCTACCATTTGGCCTCCTTCCTCTGAATCCTTCTCTATTATTTGACTCCCCACCATGTTCATTATGCCCACTAGATTCACCTTGTTGCCTTTGGTACTATCCTCTTGCTCCAAAACTGCCCCTACCTCTAAAATTTCTTCCTCTACCTCTTCCTTGTTGCTCATGTTTACTTGGAAGCACACATGTACAGTCTTAGGGATTAGAAGACTAATTTCATCTTGGATATTGAACCTTAAACCATTAAGGTATATAGCCACCTTCTCCTTTTCATTCTCTACATGTCCAGACCTTAGATTGAGTTTGTGAAACTCCTCAATGTAGGAAGCCACATCCATATCTTTTTGTTTCAAGTTTTGCATCTTTTTGAACACTTGGACTTCATGATCAATAGGTAAGAATTTTCTCTTCAATTTGTTTACCATTGTATCCCATGAATTAATCATGGAATTGTTTTGTTTCGCCCTTTCTTCTTGAGTGTAGTTCCACCATATCAAGGTAGATCCTTTCAATTTTGTTTTGGAAAAGATCACTTTCTTGTCTTATGGTACTTCCTTGTACTCAAAGTAGTTGTTCAAGGCATCAATCCACTCTATCACCTCCTCAACATCCAGCTTGCCTCCATACATTGGGATTTCCATCTTGACATTATAAGTCTCTTCCTTCACAGTCTTCAAAGCATTAATAAACCTTCATTCTGCAAGAGCCATCTCCTCTTCCTCATGAATCACTTGAGGGGTTCCATCTTCACCATCTCCTTCTTCTTCTTCAGGGTCATTGTCACTTTCTTCACCCCTATCTCTCCTTATCTCTCTAGCTTTCAATGCTTCAATCTTATCTTCTAGGGCCTTCAATCTCTTGGCCATCACTGTCCCACTCTTTGGAGGCATTTTGTCTTCACAAGACAACTTTCTCTTCTTCACACACCACCAACTTCTTTTAGCAATCAAAACTTGGCTCTAATACCACTTTTATGAAAAGGCTCAAGGATGATCTCAATCACTAATGAGGCCTTCCAAAATCACAATACCATGGGCTTATAAACCCCTCACAAACCATCATACTTGAGTTCCTAGGATGCATGATAAATGAACTTCTAAGGGAAGCAAAGGGTTAACACATTAATTCCAAGAGTTCATCGACATAGGAATGTTAAAGACACTAGCACAAACCCCAAACAACTTATTCCAACCATGACATGGTTTGGAAGCCAATTATAAGGTGTCTTCTTCCACATGATGCACCTAGGCCTAGTAGCCCTCCAAGTGAAGTTTGTTGGTATTATGGATGACTTCGTCATGTGTTGCATTGGTTTTGTCATTGATGTCAACACTTATCTTTATGGAGGTCTACATTGTTGATTTGGCCCTATGGTTATATTGGTTTATTGTTGAACCAGCACATTTGTGGTCCCGACATGGATATTGGCTTATGCACAGTCACCGATATATGTTCACCAGTAGGATATATTGTTTACCGAAAGAGATGATGACTTGTTATCATCTGGAGATCATTTGGTTATGTTGAAGACATGGATTGGAAGTTTGGATTTGGTGTTTTTCTTATTGGTCTAATCGGGTTGACAGATTTGCCTTTACCGACAGATAGGTCTAGGTTATGGACCAGTATAGGATATCACATTCCAGATCAGCACGACACGTTTTGGAAATGGTTTATTGATTGGATAATATGTAAATGTATTAAGCCAACATATTGTATCACATCAAGACTTATTTGTAATTGATTTGATTGTAATATCTTTAGTGAGCCGACCTCATCATGTGGTCTTAGGTTTTGTATAAATGATTGTAAGATCTTATTGAAGATCGGGATATAGGATATATGAGTGTGTGAGAATATTGAAGATCATTGTGAAGAGAAGATCCTTGTGTGAATCACACAGACATTATCTGAAGGTTGAAGGAAGGTTATGAAGGTGTTTGGCACTCATGTTCAGAGCTTAAACCGGTACTGAATCCAACATTGCAAATGCTATTTTGAAAAGTACATTGTTATTGGATTTAACCATCCAATTGTAGTCAGTGTGATTCCTATTTTGTGATTGAATAGTGAGATCTAGGCAGTTGGCTTTTCTGCATGTGCCGACCCCATTTGTATACACATACTATCTGTAGTAGTATCATCTAATTGTGGGTAAGGTCTCCCACCGTGGTTTTTCCCCTTACAGGGTTTCCACGTCAAAATATCTGTGTCATATGTTGTGGATGTTGTTTCTCTTTTTGTTTCATGCATTAAATTATACCGATACTGTTATAACTGTTAATTTGTTTACCGACACTAAGTTTAAGCTGGAATAATTTGCATTTGGGTTATAATTTGTTGACAACTGGTTGACAACTAATTCACCCCCCCTCTCAGTTGTCCTTCCCGGTTCCTAACAAAGGTATTAACCATATAAGGACGCATGATAGAAGTTTATATGGGTTTATTTCAATAAGATAAGCCACCCAAAGAAGTTTTTCAAAGGTTTTCAAAGGATACTTATGACTGTCCTAAAACTGTCACTGTTTTAGGCTTGTAAAATTAGGCCTTCAACACAAGATTCACTCCAAAGATCATACAAACTCTCAACCCATGGTACCAGAACTTGGTTTTAGTCTCCAGAAGGTTTTCTCCACCAAATTTGGGCATCCAAGGGGTCATTTTTTTCTTCCGCACTTCCTTTTGTATCCTTATGTCACTTTTCTAGGCTTGTCACATGAAGATGCCAAGCCTGGGGCTTCACCAAACTCCTTCCAAACTCATCCTCCTGCCCTGCAACTTTGAAAATATGAAAAAAAATACAAAAACCTATCATTCCACTAGGTTTCATGATTAGACTCTAATGGAATGAGGAGAAATCATGTTTTTATTGTTCAAACCCTCGGCAAGGAGGGTTTCCAAGCAATTTTTTGTAAAACACCCACCAAATACACAAAACTCAGCCAAATTGCACAAAATTACTCTTGAATGAAAGGTATCTAATAGGGCTTTCCAAAATTTTAGACCACAGATTCTGATTTATCCATACAAGAAAGCTATGAACACTGCAACGAGACTATTACAAAGAAATATAGGAAGTTGTAATTAATAGAACAACCATAACTCTCAAAATACTTAAATAAAAATTCATGATACAAATTCCAAATGAAAGGAAACTCTTCTCTATTTTTAATATGTGACCCTTATGCCATTAAAATACTGTACGGATTCACACCATGCACGAGAATAGAGAAGTTTGAGAAAAATTGCAGGAAAACCAAGTTTTTTAATATTGCTTATCACTCCAAAAATCATGAACAAATTGGCCTCAAACCACACAAGGCATTATAAATAATTTGGAGGGTCTTTCCAATTTTCCCCAACCAAATTTCAAAAGTGGGTGAGTCTTGGGACCCTTTTACAACAAAACTTGAAAATGTTGCAAACTTTTGACAATTTTTAGCCAACACATCAAAATGACTCAAAATGTGTTCCTAACTAGTAATCCATGTCAAAATGGATCCAAATAGACAAAAAAAACTAATTACAACCATTTTTGACCCCCTTGGAATGGTTTGGCCAAGGTTGACCCAATAAGGACCTAGTACGACTACAAGGCAAAATTGAGCCAAAGACCTTATAGTTGAAATGAACTAATTACAAATGATTAGAAATGACATGAAATGGTCCACATGACCTTATTACAACAAAATAAAGCCAAAGCCTTCACAAGGCAACTTCGGGCAACCCTAAGACCCAAGGTGCTCCTGCACCATTGACAAATTGTTTGAAGTACTAGAAAACTTGCAACATTCTCCATCAATGTATAGCTAGTTATGGACACTTCTAGTCTATTTTAGAGTCTCTAAGGCCCACAAAATTGACTCCAAAACTTTCATTCACAACTTTCAAAATTAGAAACTTTAATATCTTCAAATCTGGACATGATCTTACAATGAGAATTTATCGACATTCTTATCTAGCCTATCTAGCCAATTCAAATATTTGGGAAAATTTTTAGACCAATCTATGGTCAAATGGAAAATTACTAAAAATAGTAACCTTATGTATATGCAAGGTTGAGACACCATTTTCCTAACATTCTCCCACTTGCTGAACACCTTGCAAGAGAAAAGGGAGTATCTCCATAATAATTTAATTGCTAGGGGCCATGAGGCCCAGAGACTTCGAACATAACATTTGAACTTATTTGTGCTCACAACCTTAGTTAAAGAATATACAACATTCATTAAAGTCTATATCTTAACTAGGTTCACCCTACCATCCTCGACCATATCTTTGACAAAATGATATTGAGCATCAATGTGTTTGGTTTGGGCATGAAATGCTAGGTTCTTAGCTAGGTAGATCACACTTTGACTATCACAATAAATTGTCATTGTATCTTTTTTTACTCTAATATCTTAACATAATCTCTTTATCCAAATGCCTTTTTTACAGACATGAGTAAACACGACATAATCTACTTCAATAGTGGATAATGTTGGAATCTAGGAAGATTAAGAGGGGGGGTGAATCAGTGTTCTGTAATTTTTAGCATTCTTAATCTATCCTTTAATCCACTTAATACAAAAATAAAAGTAGAGTGTAGAAACAAAAAGAAAATAACCATAACACCAGGATTTTTACATGGAAAACCGGTTAAGGAAAAAATCACGGTGGGATTGAGACCCACGATATTAATATACCTTGTTAGAAGTATAATAATATTACATAAGGGGAATGCACATGCATTAAGGCACACTACCTAGAGCTGACTACTCAAATTACAATAAGGGCTACAACCCCAAAAGGCTCACTACCTTACAAATGATTATAGATAATAATTGGAATGTTTGAATTGATAAACAACATCTACAAATGTCAAAAATAGTTCTAGTTAATCACAAAATACTCTACTCTGCAACACTTGTTTGTTCTGATATTCGGTTGTATTCCGGAGCACAAATCCTTCACTTGTGCATGTGAAACTATGCACAATCATATATATATATATATATATATATATATATATATATATATATATATATATATATATATATATATATATATATATATATATATATATATATATATATATATATATATATATATATATATATATATATATATATATATATATATATATATATATATATATATATATATATATATATATATATATATATATATATATATATATATCTGCAACATCAAATTAGATCTATTTCATGTCGGCCCCAAAATGCATAACACAAATGAAATGTGTTAACCAAGTCGGCTCAATCCAATCCAAAACAATCAAGAAGACCAAACTAAATTCTCCACATTCTTCCCACATATCATTTTAATATCCTCGAATACACAAACAACCACCAAAACTTATCTGCAAGATCTGCATAATGAATCTTCACACGTTGATGTTGATAAGCATTGTTCTACTAAAAAATCTACCTAATAGATCTTCCAATTTACACAAAAGTCAACATCAAAGGCAACGAACCTGGAATAAGGCATATTACACATCCATAAAGCATCTCTGAGATCAGCAAAATAAAATACTTAACACAAATGAATCACCAACCAAAGCATTGTACACTCTATCAGATGACCTGATCTCCTCACCGGACCTCACTGAACCTCAATCAATCTTCCAGTATGAATGAATTTTGAATGGGATGGCATATCTGACATTAGTTGCCATCAATAACAATATCTGAAAAATAATGCAAAGTCTCTTGCCAACAATTTCCCCCTTTGGCATTGATGGCAACACTTAGTGAAAAATGACTAAGTGTCAGACCAAAACCAAAATATACACTGCAACCAAGAATATGACTATCAGACTCCAAAAATCAAAAAATCCCCCTAAGATCAACACTTTTCACTCCTCTATTCTCCCCCTTTGACATCAATGGAAAAGGTAGTGTTTCGGAAACCAAAAATTCAAGCCAAAAACACTATTTACGTATGTACACATAGTCCTTACATGCTCACAAAAATTTGAAGATGCCTGCATAGGAATTTTTTAATGTTTCAAAGTTACTATTCCATCCCTTCTTCAAGCTCTCCAAAACTATTATCAGACCACTAAAAAGATAATCTTCGGCTTGTATTATCTTTAGGTCTGCTGGATCACTATTTGCCAGAGCAATATAATGTCCAACTTAGGAGTAATGAGAGTCCTGGTCATGGCTCAAACTTCTGATTTTCTCAATTAATGATATTACCTAATTTTCACGACTGCTCAATGATGCTGACAGAGGATGAATCAATTGAGATATGCATTCTAGATCATCCTCATGTACCTTGGACCTCTTCTCCATGTCCATATTGAACTTGGACTGTGATAAGCATGATTGTATAAGTTTTCACCTTTGGACAATGCATCTTGCATACTTTTTACGCAAGCATCTAAAGTGACTCTGTCTTTGGCAATCATATTTTTCAAATTGCAGAGCCTCTTTACATTGAATTCATTTTGAACCTTCTCCTCAGTTGCCTTTTCAAAAGTCTCAAAATGTGTCTTTATATAATTGCTCAAACTTTTCAACTGCCTAGAGGGAGTGTCTGAAGTATCCTTTTGAAATGAGGGCATCAACTTTTTAAAAATATCGGTTGCCAAAGTTAGCAACATACTGTCCTCTATATGAGACTTTAGAAGATCCCCATTGGCCTTCTCTTGAGAAAATGATACAAGTTGGAGCTTTTGAATTGGAGACAGAGAAGTGAGGTTAATCAGACCTTGAATAAACTCTAGATCATCAATGACTTGCTTTCTTTTCACTGCCTCTGCAGTGTCTTTTGCCTCAGTCTTAACTTCAACCTTAACCTCCACCTTCTCCTTTTTTGCAATCTTCTCAAGAATCAGAGGGTTACCTACATCAACCGGAGGATTTTTCAACCTTCTCCTTTCCTTCATCTACTTTTAATACTTCATTTGTACCTATTTTATCCTTATCTCCTACAACATCCTCAACCCTAACATTACCCATATCATCAACCTGTACTTCTAGAAAAGAAGTATTATCCTGTGTCTGCACTTCTAGATTGTCCTATGATGGCATGTTTTTCTCTTTTGGATGATATTATTCTTTCCCTTTTACCTGATTGTACTTACTCCTGAACTCATTCTTTTCTAACTTGAGTAATATTTCTATCTCTTCCTTGGAAATTAGTGAGCATAGACTAACTAATACATATTCCTCTAATCTCTCATCCTCTTTATTTGCAGTTTGTCTCCTAGCATCCAAAATTTCATACAAGCTCTTTGGTATGACTAACATAAGTTCAATTAGAGCCTTACTATATACATTAAAGTACTCTATAGTATCTTCTTCTAAAGTCCTTTTACCGAATTCATCAAAATTATCATACCACTCTGATAGTGGCTTCAAGTTACCATTCTTTACAATCTAATTCACAATTTGATCTAAAGACATAGGAGCCTTAACTTCAAGTTTACCTTTCTTTCCAAATTAACTTCAATTTGATTAGATGACTTAGATTTCTTACCAAATTTGGCTCCACTGGATGGTTTCTCTTTTGCAAATTTGGTGGCTTTAGGATCTTTAGCCTTAACCTCCTTTATAGCTTCATTTGAATCGATTTCCTCATCATCCAAAGTCACAAGTATGATTGTCTTCCTCTTCTTCTCACTACCATCGACTGGCTTGACTAAAGATTTGGACTTTCTTGCAGACTTTGTGGAGGAGGGAGATGTGCTTATGGTTGCCTTGGCTTAGGCTTAGATGCTTCTGGTTTAGTCTTTTTCTTTTTGTAGGACTAGAGGAGGGAGATGCTTCTAGTTCAGATGCAACTTTGGGAGTCAAAGAGTATTTTAGTAAGGGCTTCTCTACATTCTTGACAACTATGCGATCTTGGATCTTGGGTGCCATTGTCGATTTCAGATAAAAACTAACAAACGATCCTTAGGGTTTCAGGATTTTCAAACAACTGACACTTTATACTTAGTAGATAATGGCAACTAGATAAGATCGGTAAACCAGCTTAATAATGCATTGAGATTGATGTAAATACCTTGAATTTTCTTTGTAGGAGGTTTTGATCGCCTTGGATTCGCTTTGCTCTGCTCTCTCAAAAACTTGGTAAGTGTAAATGACCGCGAAAATGCTTTTAAGTACACCATATGCTTTATCGGGCTCTGTGCGGGTTAGGTAAAAAACATTAAATACACTCGGTTCCTCTTTAACCGATTTACTCTCCTTTTTCCATTTTAACCAAGTAACCAAACTTCCTTCAGTTACCGACTAGACAGGCTTTGTGTATTCACGGACTTGACAGGTTTCCTATATAGTGCTTCAAAAGACTTTGATATAATTTCAAACTTACTATTACATCTTAATTATGCAGATTTGAATTAAGTACATGATAAAATAGGAACTGTTAAGATTTAAACTTGAGAGAATGTAGTCCCTTCATACCTTTACCGATTAATTTGGAATAGGTGCACCTAACTTGGTAGGTAAGGTGCTTTCTTCATTTGACACAATTTCCTTCTTTTTCCAAATCATCTTTAATTTGTCTTTTATTTCTTCAGTGTCTTTTCTAGGTTGATCTCTGCAATCTCCAGCTAAGTGTCCAACTTTGTGACAATGAAAACATGCCATACCAGGATTTCTCCATGATCTTTGGTTGTTCATTCCAAACCTTATAAAGCAGTTGGCACTTATATGTCCATATCTTCCACAAAATTCACACCATATCCTTGTATTGTAATCCCATGGTACTACAGAATACTGTCGGTAAGGATGTGTGTGAGTTCGGTAACCTCTAGCATTTTCTCGGTGTGTAGACCACATATAGTTCTTTTGCTTAAGCCAGCACTTCTTGGTACTATGTCCATATCTATTGTAGTTTTTACAAAACCCTTTGAATTTTGTCTTCTAATAATTTTTAATAGACTTTGTCCTACATTGATTAGATGTGTGACCATATTTATTGCAATTATAACAATAACCTTTGGACTTAGTGACATTTGGTTGCTTACCTTTTCTGATTTGACACATGTTGGCAGTGTGACCCTGATTTCCACAGTAGTTGCAAATAGGCTTCTTTCTTTTGATGTTATTCTTGTTTCCAGTGTTCTTTGATGATTCTCCTCTCTCGGTAGTATGAATTCCCTTCTCGGTAGAGTCTTTTCCTTTGTAACTGAGTCCTGCATCTTTGTTGGGTTTTCTTGTATTCAGTTGCTCATCCAACATCTTTGATGCTTCATAAGTCTTCTTGAGTGTTTCTTTGGATTTCTTCTCAGATTCAAGTTCATTGGTCAACCTTGATACTTCAAGTTTCAATGCTTGATTCTCATCATCTTTCAGAATTGCTTCATGATGTGCATAACCTAGTTGATCTGAAAGGTTTTGTTGAATTCTAGTCAACCTTGTGATTTCATCATTCTTATCAGATAATAAGACTTCAAGTTGTTGATTCTCTCTTTCTAGATCTCTTACTTTATCCTCGGTTGTCCTCAATGCATCAAGATTTTCAATCATCTCTGTGCTGAAATGTTCATGTTCTCTTTTCATTGCTTTCAGTTGATCAGTCAGTGCTTTGTTCTTTTCTTTCAATACTCAAATCATTTCTTTAGTTTCTTCATATATACTATTCTCAGATGATGTCTCAATTTGTTCCACTAACTCTTGAGAGTCTTGCAGATCATCAGATAGTCTTCTTCTTACTTTCAGTGATTTTTGCATTTGTTTTTGCATGCTTGCAATCACTAGATTAGCATGATCCAGTTCTTCTTGCAAATATACAATCCTCTGAGATTGTTTATAGCCTTCCATTGATAAGATCTTTCTCTTTAGGTAGTTAAACCCTTTTCTAAGATTCAAGCTCTGATACCAATTGTTAGGCCCAATATGGAAAGCTAATGTACTGAGCGGGGAGGGGTGAATCAGTACTCCAAAACTTTTCTTCAATACTAACTTTACTATTATGCATAAATCGAATAGTGCAGTAACATAATATAAAGCTAAAACAAATAGATAACAATCATACATGATTCACTCCATAACACATATGTTTTGGTTACGCAGAAACTCTTGGTTAGAGTGAAAAAATGTGGTGGGGATGGCACCCACAACTTCACTACTGCAATAATAAAGAGTGCTCGATTAGAGCTACATGTTTAGCTATTTCTGATAGCTTACCCTATTAGGAGTATCAAGATCTGTTAGATCTACCTTGCTAAAGGATTTCACAACACTTCAACTAAAATGTTGCACCTAGTTAGAGGCTTTACAATTTATAGACTTGATCAGATTCTTTTACCCTATTAAAGGTTTCTCTTACAACTTCAAAATATTACAATAAAATCATTACAAATATCTACAACTTTACATCTGGAATGTTATAGCAAATTCTATGTGCTCAGAATGAGTTACCTTGCTTATAGCATACCTCGGTAACCCATATAGTAACTCGGTAAACCCTTATGTTTACTCTGTTCTTCGACTGTTCTCTGAAAACCTTCTCGGTGACCTATGTGTCTCTGTAATAGTCTTCTTACACTCATGCACACACACACACACTCACTATTTAATTCTTCACTCATGTTGTATAAATAGATCTCTTATGACGGTGATCCATTCATTGCTTCAATCTTACAAATATGATTTATCGAATGAATAACCATGCAAATTATTTCATTGGTTAGATGACCTCAAAGTCATACACAATCTTCAAGTGCAATTTCCAATGTGATAACGGTTAGATGTGCCTCGATCTTGTAACATGTTTTCATATGCATGTCTAGGTTCAATGAATCTGGTAACATGTTTCACTCGGTGTGTCATCTTTGCTGCTCGGTAGACATGAAATGATACTCGGTAGACAACTCGGTGTATACTATGTTTTGAGACTACTTTCTTCTGTAACCGACTAGACTGTGCATACCGACTAAATGTCTCAGTAGAGATAACCGACTAGAGTGTATAGAATAACTTTGAATCATAAAACTAATGACAACTTGATAAGTAGTAACAATCTCCCCTTTTGACATTAGTTGAGATGTTTGACAAAAACTACTTTCAAAGTTATAACTCAAAAAATCTATATACTTGCAAAATTTGACTATGCTGACAGTATATACAATAGTCAATAATATATTATATCCAGATATACTCCCCTTATCGAAATACTATACAAAACTTCGATTTTGCATACTTGTTGATCTGTTCTGTGTGCTTTGCTTACTGTTCAGTATACTGCATAGTTCACTGCTCTTGGATACTCTGCTTGCTCTGCACGGTATACTCCCCCTGTATACTATACTCCTGTTGTGTGATTTGATACTTTGATTCTTTGAATACTACTCTCCCCCAATACTGTATCAAATACTATATCACTCCTCTAATACTATAACATATTACTCCCCCTTTTTGACAAACATCAAAACTTAATTACCATTTGGGGTGGTAACTGATCAAAAATGGATTTGTACGTGGTCCGGGCTTTGGTGAGAGCGACAGAGAGTGCATTCTTTACACTGTCCATTAAAGAATTTTGTGCTTGAATATCAGCCAATAATGATATTAAGTCATCTAGAGTGCTTCCCTCTTGTGTAGTAGATAAGGAGGTGGCTCGGTTGATCTGTTCTTGGATGGATGAAAGATGAGGAAGGAATAATGTCTGAAGTGTCATTATGTCCATCCGGATCTTGTGTTCTTCATTTCTTAGGTCCAATTGTTGAGCCATGAGCTGTTGTAGCTTTGTGTAAAAATTATGAACTAAATTTGGCTCTGTGGTCAACTTGCTTGAGAGATTGGTGATCTCTTTCTCAATTGCCTCTATTTTATTCTTAATGTCTTTAATGAATAAAGAAAATGTGCAGAGTTTCTGAAATAAATAAAGAATGTGCTTGAGTTGAGGAGTCAACTCAACAATAAATTTGACAAGTTTAACTTTGCCAATAGCTATAGCTTTCTGTACCTCTTCTATCATTTTTGTAGTGAGCTCTTTGTCTTTTAGCATGCTCAAATATTCCGATGCATCTACTCCAAATGTTTCTATCTTTCTTAGGAGTTCATCCAGTTGAATGTGTATTGTTGCATCTGTTGATACTGTAGCTTCAGGTAGCATATCTATTACGAGTGCTTTTACCTTCTAAAGTACCTTATTTTTCTTTTGAATGGCCATTTTCTTCTCTAGTTCGGCCTTTGCTTTGCACAGTTCACCGAAATCAATGAGTGCTTGCCCCTTTAATTTTGATATGTCTACATTGGGCAACACTATTGGTTTTGACAAATCAACTTTAAAACTATGCTTTTTCATCTTCTTTTCTTTGCCTTTCACTGATGGAACTAAGACAAGGGCTTGTGAGGCTTGATGACCCTCGGTAGGTTGCTCGGTAGAGGCAACACTTTGATCAGTTTCTTTAGCCTCTGTAGAGTCCTTTGGTGTCTCAGTACTCGGTGTCTCAGTTTCAACATTTGTAGTGCTAGAAGGTGCTTGAGATGTCTGTTCTTGAGTAGTACCTTCTCCTGTTGTAGACTTGTGACCTTCTGTGCCTTGCTCCATGTTATGAGGGGTTTCGGTTGAGATAGGTTGCTTGAGCGGTGGATAAGGCTGAACTTGTTCCAAGACTAATTCACTAGATACAAGTTTTGCATAAGCATTGCCTTCTATCATTTCCTATTTCAGTGCCTCTATATCCATGACATCTTCATCTATTTGAATGGTGTTAGCAGGGTCTTTCTTGGTAACTTCAGGATCTTGCTCGATGACATCAACAATTTCAACTGTAGCTTGCTCACCAGCATCCTTGACTTTAAATATTTCCTACCACTTTGCTTTTGTCTCTTTTTCCACTTCAATATACAACCCATTCATCAGTTTTAAGACTCTCTGTTGGACAAGAAACTTTGAGTTGTAGGTTGTCAAATGTTCCTTTATTTCAGCTACTGACATGTCAGGAAATAGATGAACCAGACTTCTCTCTCTGATTTGTTTCTCCGAGTCCATTGCATACTTCCACCTATTATCAATATGCAAGTAAAGTTCATTCGGAAGTGACTTAGCTAGTTCCAATGGAGCTAACCGAAATTTTAGAAGTGTGCAGATGACAACTTCTTCAATTTGTCTCTTCTCGTCATTATTCCTAGTTTCATACTTGACATATCTAAATGAACCAAATCCTCCATATTCTTTTAGATTAGCACAAAAGTTTTCAACACTATGAATATTTACCTTCTTGCTCTTGACAATCTAGAATTTGCTTGCATCCTCTGATTCGGTATCACTAGACTCTTTTGCCAAAATGAGTCTCTGAGTAGATTTCTTGTAGGTCTTTGTTACCTTGGGAGCAGTAACACTTTTTGTTTTCTTACTCGATGAGGATGCAGATGCTCTTGTGTTAGGTCACTTTACTGGAGGTGGAGTCGGTGAGGCCTTTGATGTGTCCTGTTTCTTTCTCTTCAACACTTTTCCCTTAGGCAATTCAGTGCTCAGTGTTATAGCTGCCTCTTGGGCTTTAGATTCCTCTTTAGTAATGGAAATGGTGCCTTTGATAGGTGTAGAGGAAGAGTCTTCTCCGAATTTCTCTGACAATGCCTTTATCATTTTTGTTGCCTTTCTTGTAGCTTTGGGTACTACAATGCTCATTTTTACCCTTTCCTTTACTTCCTCATAGGTTCCATACCTTAGCTCAGTAGCATGCCTCGGTAATGTAAGAAATGCATCAATTTGTTGTTGTGTGATCTCAAAGTCAATCTTGTAACCCATTGGTGACAAAGATTGAGTCCTCAGTTCCACAGCATTCACATAATAGTAATCGGCGTCAACTTCAAAACATATATCATTTTTGTATTTCTCCACTAGCTGGGGTGGAATCCTATATCTATTATGCATTTTCTCCTAAAATTTACTGAAGTAATCATCCATAATATCATTGAAATTATCTCCTAACTTCTTGATGAAGTCATTAATCTGATGGGTGATTGGTCGGTGTAGTTCCCAAACAACTTTACCAATTGATGGAAAGAATTTTTCAAAATAGAAAAACATGCATACCAGTAATGATCCAAACTTTAATGTATTAGCTGAGTTGTTCTTCTTCGGCTTCCTAATGGTGTTTAGATTTTCAAATAGGTTCTTCAGTAACACCTCACATAGGTCAATTTTCATTCCCTTTTTCACAATTTTGTAGGCTAGGTCTACTGCTGCATAGGGTAGACTGTTTTCCCTTGCTGATTGGAAGAAACAGTAGCCCATTACCCTAATGACAAATTTTAGTTCTTCATCTGTGACATTGTTCAATTTCAATCCTCTGCAATCAGATTCCACTCTGGTTAAACTGATCAATTCCTTTTGCAATATCATTTTTTGGGCTCGGGCATGATCATAAATGGGGTAACCGGTAATCAGATGAATGATTTCCTTGGTAATCTTAAATGGTTTCTCTTCTAGCCACATGAAATCATCGTGAACTCTTCTTAGAATAAACTTAACCCACTGGGGTTTGAACACACGGGGATAGCTTAGGGCTTCAGATAATCCCTTGATCTTGATGTGTACATACTTGCTATTCAATTTACCATCTGTGCACAGCTCATCATAGGTGTCTCTGATTTCAACATGACCGAGTTCTTCAACCTGACATTTCGTGAAGAATCTCACATCCTCGACTAACAACACTCTATCCGAGATGAGTGAAAAGGCAGTTTTGTCATCTAGTTCAGATGCAACTTTGGGAGTCAAAGAGTATTTTAGTGGGGGCTTCTCTACAGTCTTGAAAACTATGGGATCTTGGGTGCCATTGTAGATTTCAGATAAAAGCTAACAAAGGATCCTTAGGGTTTCGGGATTTTCAAATGACTGACGCTTTATACTTAGCAGATAATGGCAACTAGATAAGATCAGTAAACCAGCTTAATAATGCATTGAGATTGATGTAAATACCTTGAATTTTATTTGTAGGAGGTTTTGATTGCCTTGGATTCGCTTTGCTCTGCTCTCTCGAAAACTTGGTAAGTGTAAATGACCGCGAAAATGCTTTTAAGTACACAATATGCCTTATCAGGCTCTGTGCAGGTTAGGTCAAAAACATTAAATGCACTCGGTTCCTCTTTAATCGATTTACTGTCCTTTTTCCATTTTAACTGAGTAACCAAACTTCCTTCATTTACTGACTGTATATGGTGAAAATGGATAACAATAATAACAATATTGAAAGGCTAAATGAATTCAACCACCAAACCCTAGCCTAACAATCAACAAAGATCCACCATAACATATGAAGATTACCTAAGACAATGCAAATCAAATGAAATCACAAAGATTATACCATTACATGTCCAATAGGGTTTTGATCTCTATTCTTCCTATCTCCATTGATCTTGCTTGATATATTTGCTCTCAGATTTTATATGCACAAGAGCTCAACAAAGAACGGAATGTGGTTGCAAGTAGGATCATAGTATAGTCAAGTCCTTAAGATCAATGATTAGGATGATTGATTAGAATGCATAGAATGATTAGGGTTTGATAATAAAGGAAGCATCTCCTTAAATAGAAGACACAATATGAAATGGAGGGATAAGATTGAGAGGTGTAAAAGGAGGTCGGCTATGATTAGAGGGTAGGTAGAAGAAATAATAAAATAATGAAAGGGGTAGGTAGTGTATGAATTAAGAGATGAATGACATGTGTCATGGGTAGAAAAGGCTAATGAATTAATTAAATAAATAAAGATTTATTTAATTAATAGAAGAAGTGGGATCAATTAAATAAATAAGATATTTATTTAATTTAGGAAAATGATAATTTAAATAAATAAATGTATTTATTTAAATGAGAAATAAGGCTAGAAGAGGATAAATGAATTAATTAAATAAATAAAGATCTATATAATTAATAGAAGAATTGGGCTTAGACAATTAAATAAATAAAATATTTATTTAATTAGACTGGACAATTTTTAGGTGTCTACATTTTGCCCCTCTTTGAGACAATGCGGCTTGTCGCGTTGTTTCAAAGAAGTTAATATGAACTGATACAGAGTTGCCCTAGAATGGGAATGATATGCCCCCTCGAGAGATTGGATGAAAATGTCTGGAAAGATTGCAGACAATCTCTCGATAAGAAAGACAAGATAGAATGGATTGACCGGATAAAGTGACAAAGTCACAGGATAATGAAGCCTGACTCGGGAAATGAATGCAAGGGCTAGGGTAGGCTATAAGATAGACCACGGGGGAAAATACATTCTCATTGTCATCTATACATCCACGAGAGCAGAGTGTAGAGAGAAAATAGAGCAGCAGCAATCAGCAGGGATGGCCTTTGTTCACAGCTTCGATCGCGTTCGCCGATTCCAGAGGCCAGCAGAGGCAGGAGAGCCAGTAAGTACCACAAAACCTCCTTGTACTTTGATGCATTTATTGTCATTAATGCATGTCGAATAGGGTAATAAATGTGCTTAGACTAGGGTCCAAAAAGTGTCAAAAATGTCCAGGCGCGTCTGTGCAGAGCATAGGCACGTCTGTGTTAAGAAGGCGCGTCTATGTTTTTCATGCGCGTCTATGCAGTCTTTGAGCGCGTTTATGTCATGTAAGCGCGTTTGCATTTGAAAAATGCAAGTTTGGTCTTCTAGGTCAAATCGACAGTTCTGTGATGAACATATGTTGTCGATTGGATAAGTTGTTGAGGGGATACACTCAAGCAGGTCCTCTAGGAAGACTAGGATAGATCAAGGCACTTTGTGATGAATAGTGAGTACCAAGATAGAGTACTTTGTGATGAACAGGGAGTACTGAAATATGAGCAGCACTTTGTGATGAATAGGGAGTGCAAATGTGAGTAACACTTTGTGATGAACAGGGAGTGTCACACACGTAGTACTTTGTGATGAACAGTGAGTACCACTAGGATAAATAGCAACACTTTGTGATGAACAGTGAGTGTCACTAGGGTAGATAGCCATATGCATTTAGATAGCAAGTAGCATTTTGTGATAAACAGTGAATGCCACTATAACTGACATGATTGAGTTGTTTGACTGCAGGAGTATTTGCCAATGCTAGAGTCACGGGAGAGATTCCCGTCGACGCAGAGGTTGCGACCTGAGTTGTCGCTCGAGGACAGAGCTGCCATCGAGGAGATGGGTTTGAGACATGTGCTATACGTGCCTGAGTTTCGGGAAAACATGGGTTTACTGACTGCACTTGCTGAGAGATGGCACTCTGAGACGTGCACGTTCCATTTACCGATGGGTGAGATGACAGTCACCCTGGAGGATGTTTACAGGATTCTGCGGGTACCGATTGATGGGGAGCTGATTCTGTACGATCGAGATGGAGACAGGGATGCCCTTAGACGAGTATTCTAGGATCCAAGACTGGAGATGAGGGTGGGACATGTGGCATGGGATACCATGACATGGATAGGATTAGCAGTACCAATAGTGTTGGCAGGAGTGATCAGTGAGTTCCTCTGCATTAGTTTTGTACCATTTTGTATAATGATGTAGACACCTGCGGGTGATTGTAGCCATATGATTTTGACATCATTGTATCATGACACTTTATATATATATATGAGATGATGCATCTTTGCGGCAGCTATATGCATGTGTACCTATGTGATGAGATGTTCTTATGTGATGCTTATGATATGGATGCAAATATGTATATGATGCAATGCAATATTTTTTTTTTTTGTTCGTTTATGTTTTATATGTGTATGCATGATGCAAATGTGAATGTAAGTAATGCAGATGAATATGATAATGCAAATGTAAATTGTGCTAACAGGTGTTGTGTGTAGGATGTGATGTAGTTGTGATATCTATATGTATGAATGAAATGCTTATATGTGATAATGTAGGTGTAGCTACATGAAATGCAAATTTTTTGGTGTGTCATTATACTCAGTCATGTGATAGCAGGCTACATGGATTCGAGAAGGATGATGAAAGTCAATCAAGAAAGGGGGGATGAAAGACAGAAGATATGAAAGTGAAAGAGCTTCTTGTGCGTTATCATCATTGAGCTTTATTATGGCAAGTAGGTTATGACAATCGAGGCATATGTTCGACCCAGAAAGTCATTGTACCTGTTTGCATGGAGATAAGACAGTCACAAACAAGGAATGCCCCAGTTCACACTAGACTCACAGTGTCCTCATATCCTTGGACAAGTCATAGCATTACTAAGAGACAACCCACAGACAGAAAATACAAATAGGTGATGATACCCCATCCTCGCCTTTCTAGTCAAAGACATCCTGGAGATAGAAGCTCTAGTCAGAGACATCCCGGAAAAGCTAAAAGACATGTCACCAAAAAAGATGAAATCAAAAGAAAACTAAGACTCGACACCAACATCCACTGTAGTCCTCAAGTTTAGTGTCTCTTGTCACCTGTATAAGTCTTATTTGATTGTGGTCACAATGTTCACTTTCACAGAAAGGATAGATAGCACTGAACCATAATGTTGTCTGAGTCTGTTGAAAGATTTGATTTGTTGAAGCTCATTGTTGCTGCTGTCTCATCTGAAACTGACTGAATCCATGAAGCTGATACTTTATTGCGGAGAAGATGAAACTTTATTGCGGATCTGTGATGCAAATGTTGCTTTATTATGGATTGTGCACGGATAGACTAAAGAAAGCTGGAAGAAACTGTACTCCTCGAAACATGTGATGTTCTCAGTTCCACACCCATCACTAGACGTAGGATTTTGCCTTAGCCACAGATAGGATCTGATTTATTATGGATGGAAAGGGATGTGAAAAGAGAGATTTATTATGAATGGCTAACCAATCTTGGGTAGATCAATAACAAGCCATGATGGGAATGGGTAAGTTTATTATGAACGAATAGGTTGTGAGTGTGTGCAAAGTGAAATGATGAAGAGAATCCTGAAGGAGGGAGGAGCAATGTCTCTACGCATGGCGCTGGTGACCCAGTTTTCACCATGGTACTTGCCCAGGGCGCCACCAAAGTGGTTTTCACCGTTGGACGAAATTATTTCTCTTTACTTTTTTTGATTTTTCAATGTTTTTTGTGTCACAAGGTGCCTGTTTGCCAGGTTTTCACCAAGTAACGATTTTTTTGTTTTATAATTTTTTTTGTATTTTTGAATTAGGATACTCTGAAGAGCTATGTGTAGAACCTGCGAAGGTGCATGCTGTTGATAGGATCCTCCAAAGGTTCACCTTCTGTAGTTGAGAGATGATATGCCCCAGATCCATATGCTGCTGTAATAATATAAGGACCAAGCCAGTTTGGTTCGAACTTGCCATTCTTCTCTCTGTCTTGCTGATTTTTGGGATTTTCTCTGAGAACCAAGTCACCTACCTCAAATGTGTGAGGCTTTACCTTGTGATTGTAGTTGCATTGTTCCTTGATTGAATGATGTGTAGCTTGAGTGACTGTCTTCCTTGATAAGGGAACTGAGATAGAATTACTAGTGTGTGGACTACACAGGCCCATATGCGTGTCACCTGAAGAAGTTTGGGCATCCCTGATAACAAAGTCCTTCAAGGAAGCTCCATTAAAGGTCCATGATGTATCACCAGAAGGGAATGGATGTGTGGAACAAGTGGATGAGTGATGGAGGCTTAGGATTGTGAAAATAAGTGAAAGTAGGATAGCATGATGGAGACTTAGGATCAACAAGTAATCTTTTTGACTTGCAATTGTAGAATTTTTGCCCCCAGTTATTTTGGTATTAGGGGAGATCATCTCTTGTTCTTTTTCTTTCATTGGATTTTTATCCTTGACTTTGATTTTTGCAGAGTCCAATAGCTTTTGATTTTGATTTAGACTAAAGGACTTCTCTTTATTTTTGACTTTTAGATTTTTCTTTTCAAAGCTTGATTTTTGATCCCCAATGAGTAAGGGCTTTTGTAATTCTTGTTGATCCAAGTCTGGAAGTGGAGTGGAAATGGAATGAGTGGATGATATGGTAAAGCTATGTGAGTTCTCAAGAGGGCTGGCGATACACTCAATAGATTCTTTGTTGGAACCACTCTTAGGATTGTTGATATCAAGAGATGCTTGCACCACTAAAGGAGATTTGCATTCAGACTTAGTAGCCACAACACTAGGTGGTTCACACCCAGTTCCTTGGTCTTGCATATTGCTTGTAGATTGTTCCTGTCAACAAAATGTGTTAGGCAGTGGGAGTTGGTCAACATGAAAGATATACTCACCACATCCCAGGTCTTTAAACTTGAACTTTTCTTTGATCTCTGCTTGTTTTGATGTAGAAGCTTTCAAGGATTCTGGATCCACATATGCTAAAGATGGAATAGCCTCTCGATTGACTGGTATTGTTATTTCTGATCAAGGTCGTAGATTGTTGCAATATATGAATGGATTTGGATTCGCTTTGACGGTCACTTCAACTCCATTGTGTGGGAACTTGATGCATCGATGATATGTTGATGGTACTACACTCATCTCATGAATCCATGGACATCCCAAAAGTATGTTGTATGTGAGATCTAAATCAAGGACTTGACAAACCACATCCTTTGTAACTGGCCCAAATCTGTTGTATGTGAGATCTAAATCAAGGACTTGACAAACCACATCCTTTGTAACTGGCCCAAATCTGAGAGGTAAAATGACTGTGCCCTTGGATGAACGCTCTTCATCATCATATGCCTTGATGGTGATTTTGTTTGTAGAATTCACAGCTTTATCAGAATATCCCAATTGTTTAATAGTGCTTAATGTGCAAATGTTTAGACCAGCTCCTCCATCTATCAGGACTCGTTTGATTCTATGTTTGTGTATGAAGGCTTCAATGTGTAATGGTGCATTATGAGGCTGACTTATGGAGGCATCATCGGCTTCTGTGAATGTAAGGGAGTATGGAATGGAAAGGTATCCCACCATGGCTTGAAACTGGTCCACGTTCAGATCAGTAGGAACAACAGTATCTCTCAAGATTTTGTCAAAAATAGCTTTATGTGCGGGAGATATGCGTAATAGCTCAAGGATTGAAATGAGCGCGGGTGTCTTCCCTAACTGTTCTACAAGGTCATACTCAGGTTTGGTTGATGAAGAGGCGGTGTTTTTAGCTGGAGCACCTTGCAAAGTAATTTTACCTCGACGGGTTGTAACGTGACATTCAAAGGTAGGTTCGAAAGAAAATCCAACACCTTTTAGGACAATCTTGGGTCTCTGAGTAGAATTCTCAGATGCTTTGTCCTTGATGATAATAGTAGAGACGTAATTGTCCATCGAGATATTATTGATAGTTGAATCATAGTTGTAAGGTGCTCTAGTATAGTTGGCTTGGTCATCTGTGGCTTTAGCTTTTCCCTTGTCATGTTTTGGGAATGGTTCCTTAAACATCTCATGTTCTTGATTGGATGAGTGTCCCTCAATCTCAATGTCACCTCTATCAATGAGATCTTGCACGATGTTCTTCAGTCGATGACAATTTCCTGTCTTATGACCCTTGCTCTTATGAAATTCACAATACTCATCATCGTTCCACCAATTTGGTTTAACCTTTGGTTCATATGGAGGAAAATCTAGAACTGTGATTACCTTGTTTGCCACAAGCTTCTTGAAAACTGACTCAAGTGGTTCTCCCAATGGAGTGTACTTCCTTCGTGATCTGGAAGTTGTTTGAGAATTACTTGATTGTTTGTAGAACTTGATCCTGAAAAGATGAATTTGGGTCGCACTGTGTTGGCATCAACAACACCATCATCGACTATGTTCTTGCTTTTGTTCCAAAATCTCAGCTTGTCTTTTCCTTTGAAGTCATCTTTGTTTTCCTTGAATATCTTAATGACTCCTTGTTCAATTAGGACCTTTTCTGTTGCTAAGCCTTTTTCAATAACATCCTTGAAGGTAGACAAACAAGCTTTCCTTAAGTCATAACCAATCTCTTTGTTAACATTTTGGGTGAACATCTCTACCATTTGTTTTTGTGGAATCTCACAAGAGCATCTGCTGGCTAGATTTCTCCATCTTTGTAAAAATGATGCAAAAGATTCTCCCTCTTTTTGCTTGGTGTTGCACAAAGTAGTGACTGATATGTCTGTCTCTATATTGTAGGAGAAATGTTGAATAAATGCTTCTGCTAGGTCACCCCATGACTTAATATCAGGTGGAAGTTGGGAGAACCATTCCATAGCTTGATCACCTAAGCTTTGTGGGAATAATCTCATCAAATATGTCTCTTCTGCTGTTACCTCAATGCAAGCTGTGAAAAATTGTCTTATGTGTGCCTTAGGATCCCCTTTTCCTCTATACTTATCAAATTTAGGCGTCACAAAGTGTGTAGGAAAAGGAGGCATTGGAATGCTCTTGTCAAATGGATAAGGACATATGTCTCTCATTGTGTATGTTGGCTTCGGTGTATTTATGTCCTCCATTTTCTTTTGTAAGTCCCTGATTTGTTGCTCCAAATTGCTCTTAGGTGGAGATCGACTTCTTGGCCCATATCCTATGTTTGAGGTACCCATTGGAGGAGGTGCATGTTGCATATATGGATGATATTGATCATACACATGTTCATATGGAGGAGGTCTGTAATGATGTTGCATATATGGACCACTTGGTATAGATTCATGTTGAGGAACACCATATCTATTTTGTGCATGTATACCATATTCTACAGGCATGTCATGTTCTATTGTGTTGCCCCCAAATTTGACATAGGGTTTCCTTGTGTCCAAATTTTGAGCATGCCTTTGAACATCCAATTGTTTTGGTGGTTGATCCTTAGCATTAGTATGTGATTGAGCATATTTGTTTGCATAAGACTTCCATAATGGTCTACGAAGGTAAGTATCATATGTTTGACCATGTGTATGTGGGACCTCTGGTTTTTGAAGCAAAGCTGATGGTGATTCAGGTACCATGTGTGGTCCTCTATTTCCTCCACTATTAGGTCTCCTTTGATCCATATTGGAGTGAGGTTGTTGCAAAGGTCTATGTTCCATTATTTGAGACATGTCAAAATCATGAGGTATCTTGGCTCCACTTTGTGCCATCATGTGTAAGAAGTATTGTCTATCTCTCCTCATTATTTCCTCAACCAATCGATTGAAATGGGGATTCATAATGGATTCTTCCACATCTGCTGAGTGTATTGATAAGTTGTCCAAATTGTCATTGTGTGTAACATTGTTGTTTGTAGTGTCTGCGTTCTCCACATTTGGAATGTTTCTATAGACATCCATGTCCGGTAATGTAGTGTGATCAGTATTGAAAAATAAATCATTGTCATACTCATAAGAACTCATGTTTGCGGACTCTTAAGCCTCTTTAGTTTCTCTCCTAGATTTTTGAAGACGGGTTTCAACCATGAACTAGGAATTGACCAAGATGTGTAAGACTAGATGAAAATGGAAAAAGTATGGAAGACCAAGAGTTGTATGGAGTGTAAATGAATCTGAGGTGTACTTGCAATTGTCCAAAGTGTAAGACCAAGTATGTATGTAGTAGAGTAGGTGTGACTTCCAAAGAGAGGATAGTTTCTCTTGATGAGGTAAGTTGACCTTGACTCTAAGTAAAACCAAATGAGACCCAAAGGTAAGAAACCTTGATGAGGGACCACTTAGCAAAGTGTTGTTGTATGTAGTGTGTTGACAAAGTATGATGAGAACAAGCAAGTGACCTTTTGACTCAAGTTTAGACAAATGTGAATGTAATGTAAGGTGTAAAGTAATGATGGATTTTGTGAGACCCAAAGACAAGTTGAATGCTAGATGAAAACCTAGAGAAACAACCTAGGAAGCTCAAGAATTCCGAAACTGATTGTTCTTGTTTGTTTGACTGTAAAATTTTTCCAATTTGTGAAGTTGTGACCAAATCTGAATGTTTGACTATTTTTCGTGACAAGAGGACACAATGTTGATGAGGACTCAATGTTTGCAAGTGTTTAGACTCTCCAAGAAAAGTGTGTTGTTTGATGTAAAAATGTTTTGCATACACTTGAAAACACAAAAGACACAATGTTTTGCTGTTTGGTTTTGAATGTTTAAAATAAGTCAAGCACAATTCTTATGGCTGGCCAAGACAATAGTTGTTGATCCCACATGAGGTTTTACCCCTGAGGCTATGTTATTCAGAGCGGATACTTAGATGCTTGACCTCACTGGCTCCACCCTCAACACTCACTTCTCGGGTCAGCCAAGCATCAGTCCCCACGAAAACTCCCCATGGCGAACTTTGTATCTCTACTAAGAACCGTATGTGTGTGGGCCGCTACCAGAGGTCCGACCTCCTGCCCCAACAACTAGAAGGATTTGGGCTTCTAAAACAAAAAGGTGCTAGTAAGGGCATCTGCTCGTGTGGCCATACATGCGGCACATTTAGCTCTGTAAATACAGAAGACTCCCAGCCGGTAGGGGTTACGCCCTACAAATGATCAAATAAATTTGATCAAACGGGTTTATGGGGAGACATAGTGTCGGTATGAACTAATCAACACACGTTATTCATAGTTTTCACCATGAATACATTTGATTATAGTGGTTCGGATGAGGTGGGTTTTCCTCGCTACCACTTGGATCGTTCTCTTCTCACTAGTAGTCCTAATGACCACACGGGAAGACAGGCCCTCTAAAGATTAAACAAAAAGAGCCTATTGCTCAAGACACAAAAGACAATGATTCAATTTTAGTGCACCAATTGAAGTGTTTGCTAGTCTATGAAAACAAGGCACACAATAAAAATCCAAAAACCCTTGCCAAGGATCTACAACAAATATTTATTAGTAGTTTGGATTGTTTGAAATAATCACCCCTTCCTGCAAGCACACAAGTTAGGTAAATTTTAGATCCAAAAGACTTTGTGAAATAGGGGCCTTCAATAATGTGTTTTGTTGACCAATTCAAAGATCTGATTCATCATAAAAAAAGACCACCTTTAAAATTTCAAGAAATTTCCAGAAATGTAAGAAAATCCAAAAAATTTGCTAATTTGCTCCAAAAAATTATTTTTTATGAAAAATCATAAAAAATTTATATAAAATGCAAAATCGATCCAAAAAATCTAAATTTTTTACTGGAGAGTCTTGATGGTCTTCCAAACTTGTACAAAAAATTTTCTACAACAAATCCAAGCAGTTTGTGAGATATGAGTAAAATAATGCAAAACCCTAATTTTCAAAGATCTGATTTTTGAGGAATGATTTTGCACCAAATTTAAAATCACAAAGAACAAATCCTATGTATAATTCTGAGAGATTTCCAAAAATGTAAGAAAATCCAAAAAATTTGATAATTTTCTCTCAAAATTAATTTTTTATGAAAAATCATAAACAATTCATACAAAATTCAAAATAGATCCAAAAAATCTGAAATTTTTACTTAATCGTTCTGATACTTTTTCTGACTTGTACAAAAAATTTGATGTCAAAATTAGAATCGGTTTGTGAGATCTGATCAAAATAAGGAAAAACCCTAATTTTTAAAGATCCAATTTTTAGGGAAATATTTTGCATCAAAATTAAAATCACAAAGAACAGATCCTATGTATAATTATGATAGATTTCGAAAAATATAAGAAAATCCAAAAAATTCTCTCATTTTCTCTCAAAATTAATTTTTTTATGAAAAATCATAAAAAATTAATAGAAAATGAAAATGAACTTCAAAAATTCTGAATTTTGGATTGAGAGCTCCTGATACTTTCTTCAACGTCTAAAAAATATTTGGTGCAAAATTTCCAAGCCGTTTATGAGATATGATCGAATCTCTCCAAGATCTTGATTTTGTGTCCAAAACCCTAGCTGCACAAGGTTATTCTCCAAATTGTTTTACAAAATAGCAATATAGGGTTAGAAAAATCTACCAAAAACATAGATCTAAGAAAAATCCATGTCCCACCGGGCATGCCAAAATGTATATGGTGAAAATGGATAACAATAATAACAATATTGAAAGGCTAAATGAATTCAACCACCAAACCCTAGCCTAACAATCAACAAAGATCCACCATAACATATGAAGATTACCTAAGACAATGCAAATCAAATGAAATCACAAAGATTATACCATTACATGTCCAATAGGGTTTTGATCTCCATTCTTCCTATCTCCATTGATCTTGCTTGATATATTTGCTCTCAGATTTTAAATGCACAAGAGCTCAACAAAGAACGAAATGTGGTTGCAAGTAGGATCGTAGTATAGTCAAGTCCTTAAGATCAATGATTAGGATGATTGATTAGAATGCATAGAATGATTAGGGTTTGATAATAAAGGAAGCATCTCCTTAAATAGAAGACACAATATGAAATGGAGGGATAAGATTGAGAGGTGTAAAAGGAGGTCGGCTATGATTAGAGGGTAGGTAGAAGAAATAATAAAATAATGAAAGGGGTAGGTAGTGTATGAATTAAGAGATGAATGACATGTGTCATGGGTAGAAAAGGCTAATGAATTAATTAAATAAATAAAGATTTATTTAATTAATAGAAGAAGTGGGATCAATTAAATAAATAAGATATTTATTTAATTTAGGAAAATGATAATTTAAATAAATAAATGTATTTATTTAAATGAGAAATAATGCTAGAAGAGGATAAATGAATTAATTAAATAAATAAAGATTTATTTAATTAATAGAAGAATTGGGCTTAGACAATTAAATAAATAAAATATTTATTTAATTAGACTGGACAATTTTTAGGTGTCTACACTGACTAGATAGGCTTCCTATATTCACCGACTTGATAGGTTTCCTGTATAGTGCTTCAAAAGACTTTGATATAATTTCAAACTTACTATTACATCTTAATTATGCAGATTTGAATTAAGTACATGATAAAATAGGAACTGTTAAGATTTAACCTTGAGAGAATGCAGTCCCTTCATACCTTTATTGATTAATTTGGAATAGGTGCACCTAACTCGGTAGGTAAGGTGCTTTCTTCATTTGACACAATTTCCTTCTTTTTCCAAATCATCTTTAATTTGTCTTTTATTTCTTCAGTGTCTTTTCTAGGTTGATCTCTACAATCTCCAGCTAAGTGTCCAACTTTGTGACAATGAAAACATGCCATACCAGGATTTCTCCATGATCTTTGGTTGTTCATTCCAAACCTTATAAAGCAGTTGGCACTTATATGTCCATATCTTCCACAACATTCACACCATATCCTTGTATTGTAATCCCATGGTACTACAGAATACTGTCGGTAAGGATGTGTGTGAGTTCGGTAACCTCTAGCATTTTCTCGGTGTGTAGACCACATATAGTTCTTTTGCTTAAGCCAGCACTTCTCGGTACTATGTCCATATCTATTGTTGTTTTTACAAAACCCTTTGAATTTTGTCTTCTAATAATTTTTAACAGACTTTGTCCTACATTGATTAGATGTGTGACCATATTTATTGCAATTATAACAATAACCTTTGGACTTAGTGACATTTGGTTGCTTACCTTTTCTGATTTGACACATGTTGGTAGTGTGACCCTGATTTCCATAGTAGTTGCAAATAGGCTTCTTTCTTTTGATGTTATTCTTGTTTCCAGTGTTCTTTGATGATTCTCCTCTCTCGGTAGTATGAATTCCCTTCTCGGTAGAGTCTTTTCCTTTGTAACTGAGTCGTGCATCTTTGTTGGGTCTTCTTGTATTCAGTTGCTCATCCAACATCTTTGATGCTTCATAACTCTTCTTGAGTGTTTCTTTGGATTTCTTCTCAAATTCAAGTTCATCGGTCAACCTTGATACTTCAAGTTTCAATGCTTGATTCTCATCATCTTTCAGAATTGCTTCATGATTTGCATAACCTAGTTGATCTGAAAGGTTTTGTTGAATTCCAGTCAACCTTGTGATTTCATCATTCTTATCAGATACTAAGACTTCAAGTTGTTGATTCTCTCTTTCTAGATCTCTTACTTTATCCTTAGTTGTCCTCAATGCATCAAGATTTTCAGTCATCTATGTGCTGAAATGTTCATGTTCTCCTTTCATTGCTTTTAGTCGATCAGTTAGTGCTTTGTTCTTTTCTTTCAATACTCAAATCATTTCTTCAGTTTCTTCAGATATACTATTCTCAGATGATGTCTCAATTTGTTCCACTAACTCTTGAAAGTCCTGCAAATCATCAGATAGTCTTCTTCTTACTTTCAGAGATTTTTGCATTTGTCTTTCCATGTCTACAATCACTTGATTAGCATGATCCAGTTCTTCTTGCAGATATACAATCCTCTGAGATTGTTTATAGCCTTCCATTGATAAGATCTTTCTCTTTAGGCAGTTAAACCCTTTTCCAAGATTCAAGCTCTGATACCAATTGTTAGGCCCAATATGGAAAGCTAATGTACTGAGAGGGGAGGGGTGAATCAGTACTCCAAAACTTTTCTTCAATACTAACTTTACTGTTATGCATAAACCGAATAGTGCAGTAACATAATATAAAGCTAAAACAAATAGATAACAATCATACATGATTCACTCCATAACACGTATATTTTGGTTACGCAGAAACTCTTGGTTAGAGAGAAAAACTGCGGTGGGGATGGCACCCACAACTTCACTACTGCAATAATAAAGAGTGCTCAGTTAGAGCTACATGTTTAGCTATTTTTGATAGCTTACCCTGTTAGGAGTATCAAGATCTATTAGATCTACCTTGCTAAAGGATTTCACAACACTTCAACTAAAATGCTGCACCTGGTTAGAGGCTTTACAATTTATAGACTTGATTAAAGTCTTTTACCCTGTTAAAGGTTTCTCTTACAACTTCAAAATATTACAATAAAATCATTACAAATATCTACAACTTTACATTTGGAATGTTATAGCAGATTCTATGTGCTCAGAATAAGTTACCTTCCTGATAGCATACCTCGGTAACCCATATAGTAACTCGGTAAACCCTTCTATTTACTCTGTTCTTCGACTGTTCTCTGAAAACCTTCTCGGTGACCTTTGTGTCTCTGTAACAGTCTTCTTACACTCATGCACACACACACACACACTGACTATTTAATTCTTCACTCATGCTATATAAATAGATCTCTTATGAGGGTGATCCATTCATTGCTTCGATCTTATAAATATGATTTATCGAATGAATAACCATGCAAATTATTTCATTGGTTAGATGACCTCAAAATCATACACAATCTTCAAGTGAAATTTCCAATGTGATAACGGTTAGATGTGCCTCGATCTTGTAACACGTTTTCATATGCATGTCCAAGTTGAATGAATCTGGTAACTCGTTTCACTCGGTGTATAACAACTCGGTGTGTCATCTTTGCTGCTCGGTAGACATGAAATGATACTCGGTAGACAGCTCGGTGTATATTACGTTTTGAGACTACTTTCTTTTGTAACTGACTAGAATGTGCATACCGACTGAATATCTCAGTAGAGATAATCGACTAGAGTGTATAGAATAACTTTAAATCATAAAACTAATGGCAACTTGATAAGTAGTAACAGGAGGTTCCCTTTGAAATTTCTTCTCTAATTAACAAGAAACTAAAATTTGTGGGTAAGTTTCAAGCATATAACTCTCTTTTTTCAGAGTCTATGTATTCTCCCTCCACTTTGTTACAATTTTCTATCACTTTTGATACTTAAAGAAATGATCAAACTAATCCAATAAATTATACCAAAACTTTCAACCAAGAAGCACAAAGTCTTTCTTGAATGTAATTCAAACTAAGCTAATTATCACAAATGGTAAGAAATCCAACTTGCACCTCAAAGTCTTCAAGTGTACTTCACCAATCCTTAAAACCACAAGTAAATAGCAGCAATACAAAGCCTACCACTAATCACTTAACGTCAAAAAATTTCCCAAATCTGTAAACAACACAAAGTCTATTTGCACAATCGGAAAGTTCTTTCATAAACTTTAATAATTTCACCAAAAGATTCAAGATCGCAAAGAACGATTATGAGAACTAAACATAAGAATGACTCCAATCACAATCACAATCTTTAATCCAACACAAAGTTTGGAAACTATCGAATGCTATCTTTATTTCCTTGAATCCACTTTTTTACACTAAAAGCACAAAGTCTTAATTGAGATAAAAATTGGGTAGAGTTTAGCTAAGCATATTCAAGATAAAAAAATATACAAATGAGGGTCCTCCTTATATATGAAGAGAGTGGAGAAAAATGTGGGCACAGTTGACTAATTCAATAGCACAATCCCACTTGACTACAACTACAACAGAAAGAAAATATGCAGCTACAAGAAAACTTGCAGCATCTAACAATGCAACTACGCGGAAAGAAATTATCAAAAATGGGACACTTTATTCATCTTTCTCCTCCTCATTGGATTTCTAAAATTCTTCAAACTTGACCAAAATAAATTTCATCTCGACTTTGTCCAGTATTGAGATAGAGTCAGTGATGATGTGAACACGGGAAACTGCATCTTCAGCCTTTAAATATTTCTTTTTTGCATCTTTCAACATTGATGCGAGGACTTCAAAGTTGACCTGTATTTCTAGCAATTTATCAAACACATTCAATGAGAAATCTTATTCTATATGGTGATCCATTAAGGAAATAAATTATTGTATGATGGCATCACTGGTCACAAGGTTTTGATTATCATCATACAAGTAACAAGGAATATCAACTATTCTAGCTAAAATAAGGTCAATTTCATCATCTCCTTCCTTCTTTTCTCGATCTAGCTCCATAATCATTAACTTTATTGTTTCTTTCTTGTGAGACAATAAAGACAGAATTTGGATATATCTCTCTCTAGTTGGAATGACCTTATTCTCCACTAGAACGTCAATTCTGAAATCCTCCATTTTATTCCAAAGGGTTGCACTTCTCTCAATATCTTCTATTTCTTGAGATAAGGAAGTTTTAACACCTTGCATTTGACTTTGGATAATTTCAAAGTCAGCCAACAACTTAATCGTTGAATCTAGAAGATGATAACCTTCTGATTTCAATTGAGCAATCCACTCATCCACTACACGACCTTTGATGCCCACCTATTCCACCTTCTTGAGAGCTTCAGTATCTATTGAAGAAACAATTGGCTGAATTTCTTGAGATGATTGTGTGACCTAGAGAAGCACACTAGTTAATTGCTCACATTTATGCTTTAATTCATTCTTTTTATTTCTTTCTTGATCAAATCTTCGCATCAAAGAATTTAAAGCAGTTTGGGAATCTAGCTTGACACTTTCATGTGTCTCCACTCCAAGCTCTACAGTATGCATAGTATAATCCCCAGGTTGTATATCATCCTTATTCTTGTCTGAAGAGGGCACCATAACCTCAACATATTTCCTTTTGGTAGTTGGATCCACTAGTACCTGGGAAACAGTCTTTGGCTTTTTAGTATCTTTGGATTTTGGTGGATCCAGTTGTTCAAAATCTAATTCATCTGGTGAAATTACTTGTTTCTTTCTCTTGGGGCTACTACATCCATCCATGGTGGTAACTCTGTGTTAGTGAATGGAGTTGTGGCCTCCTGCTGAGTATCGATCGTTATTTGAGGAGCATTCTGACTTGAAGTTGTAGCAGTTGTAGATGTAATTACTGGTATCAAGGCTGAAGTGTCTTGTGATATGCCAATTGATGTAGTAACAGTAGTTTCTATTGATACCTCCTTTGTAACAACTATAGATGGAAGAATGGAAGGTACATTAGTAATAATCTTAGTACTTACAAGGGGTGGAACTTCTACTATGACCGTTGTAGAAGGTAAAGTCACCATCTGTTGTTCTAAAAATGCTTGCTCTATAGTTTCAGTAAAATCCAACATTGAGGATTCAATAGTGGTTGAAGGAATATCATCCAAACTGGAAAAATTGGATAGTGTGAAATATTGTTGGGCAGTCTTTGATTATGGTATTTTGATATTTAATTCATCATCATCAAATTCCTCATCTTCTTGATCTGAGTTAGATTCAATAGAATGAATAACAACCCATGAATGAGTTGATACCTGCGAGGTGGTGGGAGTATTACTCTCTCCTTGATGTGTTGGTTCTTCTTGTTGTGCTTCCTCTTGATGAGGAATTTCTCTTTCTTCTGGTTATTTTTCCTTCTCAGTTTCCTCAATAAATTGCTTCTCTAGCTCCTTTGTTGTTGTCTCTTGCACTACTAAAGAAGACTTGCCTTTTTTAGACCCTTTGATTGTGAATTTGATTTTAGGTCCTTTTCCCTTAGATTGTGTTGAAGGGACTAAGGATGGTGCTTGCAGATCTGCTTTTCTTTTGGTCCTTGTTTCGGTTGTAGTTGTTTTACCGACTGGACCATCACTTTTGTTATAATCACTGGAACTGGAAGGAAGTTGTTTCATTCTGATCTTCTTCTTTAGTAGCCATGCATTGGTATTTTCCAAAATGGGGGAGATTCTTTGAGTAATAGATTTACTCTCGTTATTTGACCATTGCATAAGCGAGAGTGGAGAATCAACAATTTTCCATTCATAATAGACTAGGCCTACTATTTCATCAGTATCATCCATGGTCATCGGTATTTTGGCCAAATCCAGATTTTCAATCTGCTCTAATGTAAGGCGGCTGAAATCCATTCTCCTTATGCCTCCTTCATCCTAACAATATGCCCATACGTCTTCAAACCTGAATACATGAGTGTAGTTTCTTTTGAGCTGATTTTTCATGCCATGAAAATCAAAATTATTTTGAGCTTTGAACCTCCTCATGGTATTCCATTGCATTTCCTCTTCCATGTTCTTAGCCTTGGGCTTAGTTATAACTGAATACCGGCCAATAGATTCCAGGAACTTTAAGCCAATCTTATGAGCTTGTGACTTCTTTTCATGCACATAAATCAGTTACCGACATAGTTCCATGAGTATAATTTTGTTAGATGGATATCTTGGCAAAATGAAATGTTCTCATGAGAAACATCCTATCCAGATGTAAGTGAATGTAGGGAACTGAAGAAAGACACATCCAAAATGAGAAACCTTGCTATATGTTTCTTCTGACAATCTCTTCTTCTGCAAGTCTTTATCAAACATACACTTCCATACAGCAAAGGAAGCGTCATTGACTCTTCTAAAATGACTCCCTTGATTATTGATCGTGAGTTGATCATAATAATTCAAGACAAGTACTAACCTCATGTCACCTTTTGTAGATAAAACTAGATATTGCCTCATGGAGGTGGCTACATATACAAGGTATGAGGTCATATACAATTTCAGTGTTATTTTAACCTCCTTTAATTGTGGACAGAGTGTGTCACTGATCTGCTCACCCCAATCGATCTTGGTAGCTCCTTTCTTGATTATATTCATATAATAACATATCCAACTTTGAAAATAGTGAGAGTCTTGTAGACCTTTTACTCATGCCAGCATGGTAACAATATCATTATATTCCTCATTGAAGTCACTTCTATGGAAATACTTTGGCCATCTCGAAGTGGTGGAATTTCTAGCAGTAGAGAGAAAAACTGTATTAATTACTTTCTTGCAGTTTACCTTATTTTTCTCAAAATATTCGTGAGCACTTTCTTGAGTGATGTTAGCCACTTCCTCAATTGGAGAGCCGTTGAATACATTGTTAAAGAAAACACTATCTAATGTCATAACCACATTTTGATCGACATCTTTTACTTGTCTTGTATTAGGATCAAAATGATCCACCACTGCAAGTACAAATTCTAGATCATGAGTTGCGACTCAGAAGGAAGCATATTTGTGCAGCTCTGATTTAATCAAGTTTGTCAAGCGTGAAGAAGCTTTCTCAACTCGATCAATGAACTCTTGCATATTGACATGACCAATTTTTGTATCCTTTATATCCTTGATATTGGAGTCAACTGAGCTTTCTAGATACATATTCAAGTATTTATCATACTTGTACTTCATATTTTTTTGCTGATGGTTTTCTTGGTGAGAATTCCAATTGACTTGAGGAAGGCTCCGATTTGTTTTGAGAGGGATTTGACATTTTCAAAGGATTGCATCCAACATTGAGAATTATCTTTTTTGACAATCATCATCCTTAGAAAATTGAATTTTATCAAATGGATCAAGAATTCGGATCCAGAATGGACTTGAGAACAAAATTGCCAAGAAATGGCAGGTCGGGGAAAAAAGTCTGATCTGCACCTTAAGTATCAAAATTTGCACAAAGTCCGATGTGCAAAGGAAAAATATCTTCCTTGCATATCAGAATTTAAAGTCCGCTGTGCAAGTTGGGGAAAAAAATGTCAACACATCAGACTTTAAAGTTCGATGTGTAGTGGAAGTATGCTCAAAGGGTGTGCACATCAGACTTTAAAGTCCGATGTGCTTGGGGAAGAACAAATATTGACATGTTGGGTTTTAAAACTTGACATGTCAATCAGAAAAACTTGACTTACATATCAGACTTTAAAGTCTGATATGTAAGACATAATCCTCCTGCTAACACATCAGGTTTTAAAACCCGACTTGTTAGCAGGAAGGATATCTCCTACATATTAGACTTTAAAGTTTGATATGTAGGAAACATATCGGTCCATCAACCTGCATGTCGGGATTTTAAACCTGACATGCAGGTGAAGGAAAAGAAATAGGAAAGATCAGGGGCAAACGAATTTTTAAAATCTGATGTGCCCTTTGAATTGAAAATGAAGGAAAAGAAAATGAAAAACAAAGGAAGATGCCAACACAAAATGAAAAAAAAAAACCTTACCTCAACTAAGGCGATTGACGAAATTTGATGAATCAACAAGACAATCGGGAGCGAAAACGAAGGAAAGGAGTAGGAGGGGACACAAGGAGGAATAATTAGCAAGTAATGAGGGAGAAAGAATCAAGATTTAATAAATAAATCTCATTTTAAGAAATTAATGACATTCATTAATTGCTAAGCGCCCCATGCATGTCGGACTTTAAAGTCCGACATGCAAGATACACTTTCTTGCAAGTCAGGCTTTAAAGTCTGACATGCTTGCCTCTATTGTCAACTTGCACATCGGACTTTAAAGTTCGATGTGCAAAGGAAAAGTCCCTGTAGGTCAGACTTTAAAGTCCGATCTGTAGGAGAAGAACTACTTGCAGGTCAGACTTTAAAGTTTGATCTGCAGGGAAATAACCAAAATATTACACATCGGACTTTATAGTCTGATGTGCAATTCTAGCAAAAGAAAACCCTGTAGGTTGGACTTTAAACTCCGACCTGTAGGCAAAACTGCAAAAAAAAAAAGAACTTAAAAACAAGAAAAAACAAAAGCCGAAAAGTAAAAGGAGCTAACCGACGGATTCGACCAACCTCTCCCGGAGGACGTGAGGTAGGAAATAGACCGGTTTTGTAGGGCTGCCTCATGATTTTAACCATGCTGAAATCGAGAACAACACCCCCTTCTCAAATCCAAGACCTTGAGTATCATTTGGATTCTTCTGACTAGCAAACATCTCATCAAGCTTGGTTAATCTGAATTATAACTTCTCCTTGTACTCATTTGCAACATCAAGATCATATCTAATAAGAATGATCTGCCTTTCAAGATCTTCCTCATGTTGTTTGGAGACTTGCAGGTCAAGCTTTAGTTGTCCATTCTTATTCTCAAGTCTGCAACATTCTTCAAATTTGTCTTTCAGGGATTGAGCAAGCTTCTCCTCATTCTTATTAATTTCTTCAATCTCCTTTGTCAATCTTATCACAATGGCTTCCATCTCATTATTCTAGACATCATTAGCTCTAGCAAGTCTCTCACACTCTTATGTCTTTTCCTTCAGAGCTTCTTCATTGATGCTTTGACTTTGTTTCTCTTGAATGACTTATCAACAAGTTCCTTTATTTTCTCCCTTGACTTGTTCAACTAATCCTTCAATGATTCAATGAAGTTCTCAGCATCCTTAAGGTTTACTTTCACTTGTCGGACCTCAGGTTGGGCTTGACCAAGATCCTCAAATGCTACAACAAGATGATGTTTAAGACTACCAAAATACATTGATTCACTTTCCCAGATCTTCCTCAAGTTGTTAGGCTTCTTCTAAGGAACAAGGCTCTGGTACCAGTTGTCAGAATTAAGGAACACTGAGAAGGGGGGTGAATCTGTGTTCTGCAATTTTTAGCATTCTTAATTTGTCCTTTAAACCACTTAATGCAAATGAATAAAAGTAGACTGTAAAAACACAAAGAAAATAACCACAACACCATAACACCAAGATTTTTATGTGGAAACTTGTTTAAGGGAAAAACCACACTAGGATTGAGACCCACAATATTAATATACCTTGTTAGAAGTATAATAATATTACATGAGGAGAATGCACATGCATTAAGGCACACTGCCTAGAGCTAGCTACTCAAATTTTAATAAGGGCCTCAACCCCAGAAGGCTCACTGCCTTACAAATGATTATAGATAATAATTGGAATGTCTGAATTGATAAAAAACATCTACAAATACCAAAAATAGTTCTGGTTAATCACAAAATACTCTGCTTTGCAACACTAGTCTGTTATGATATTCTACTATATGTCAGAGCATAAATCCTTCACTTGCACACATGAAACTACGCATAATCGCCCATACACACTTTTCACACATCTACCAACCCCAAAAATGATCGTATCAATCGCTTATATATATCCACAACATCAAATTAGATCTATTTCATGTTGGCCCAAAAATGCATAACACACAAATGAAACATATTACCCAAGTCGGCTCAATCTGATTCAAAACAATCAAATGGACCAAACTATTTTGTCTGCATGCTTCCCACATGTTGGCTTAACATCCTTGTTCACACACAAACAACTGTCAAAATCTATCCGCGAGATCCGCACAATGAAACTTCACACATTATTGTCGATAAGCACTGTTCTACTAAAAAACATGTCTACTGGATCTTCCAATTTACACAAGTCTCAACATCAGAGGCCACCAACCTAGAATAAGGCATATTACATGTCCATAATGCATCTCTGAGATCCCCAAAATAAAATAATCAATAAAAATGAATCGCCTACCAAAGTGTTGTACACTTTGTCAAATGACATGTTCTCCTCACTGGACCTCAATCAATCTTCTGGTATGAATGAATTATGAATGGGATGACATATCTGACATTAGTTGTCATCAATGACAACATTTGAACAACAATGCAATGTCTCTTTCCAACAAAAAAACAACCACAACCCGTTACTTACTCATCCAGCTAATTACACCACCAAATAAAGTAAACACATAAGCACTAGTGGATCTCCTGCTATCAATATCACCTACCTATTCTAAATCTACATTGTTGGCAACAACAAGCTAGGAAAACTGAGAGGTGGGGTGAATCGGTTTTTACCGGATTAAACCAATTAAGCACAATCTTAGATTTGATCAACTGCAACAAAAAGAAAGATAACAACAACAAACATATCACCAATAGGTGAACCCGCAATGTTGGTTCCCACTTTTTGGTACATCTTGTTTTTTGTTGAAATCATATATTTTTTAGGAAATATAATGATTTATGCTTTAAGAGGTCCTATATGAAGTAATTAATTGAAGAGAGTTAGATCAAAGGCTCTTAGATCAAAATTTCTTGGATAGAACCTCTCTACTTCTAAATCATACTTGCAATAGAGTCTCCTTTGCATCTATCAAATGCTGATAAAAAACCAATTTTACATTATCTTTTGGGGGGTCAAATAAATTCATTTAGAAGTTTTGTTTTTTTAAGTATTTAGTCCTTGTTATAAGCTTTCCAAATAGTATAATTTTTAACATATTTAATTTCATTAATATATTTTTGTTTTATTTCTTATGAATGTAGGTTTTACAATGAACATGAACTTCTTTGTTCAATGCATTGGGAAAAATAGTAAACTAATTAAAAAAAATGAAAAATATCTATGCACTATGTATTGATGTCTTATTTCTAACAAAAAAAATAAAATTGAACTTTGATATATATAGAACAAGTTATGTGTTCAAACGTACACCTGTATCTAAATTATAATTAGTCAGACTTCAAAACTTAATAAAATGAAAAACCTTCAACATATCACTATCAAACCAATTGCATGCCCTAGGTATTGATGTTACAAATCAAAATTCAAAATAATTAAGTTTTTCTCATTTATAGAATAAAAATTTATGTGCTTCGGAATGCTCATCACTCTTAAAAAATGTTATTTGCTGTAAAAAACTACTTTTTCAGGGAGATGGAAAAATCAATAAAATTTTATTAAATTTTTTTTTAAAAAAATATATTTAGAATCTATAAACAAGATATTATAAATCACTACCGAGCAAAAAAAGATATTACAAATCACTAGTTTACATCATCTTCAAATTCTTAACGGTTTAAAAGTTATAGGTTTCAGAAAGTGAAGGTTTTTTTCAAAATGTTCTTCTAAGTGTTAAAGTTGGTCAAAAAGTGGGAACCGGTATTGTGAGTTCACCCCAATATTTTTGATGTGGAAAACCCGATTAAGGGAAAAACACAATGGGAACCTACCCACAATAAGATGATACTCTACAGTAGTATGTGTAAATATTAAAATGGGGAATGCACATACATTCAGGCACACTGCCTAAAGCTCACTGCTCAAATTACATTGACCTAGAATTCTCCAACCCACAGGGAAGGTTCACTACCTTACAAAGATGACCAGACTACAATCTGGAAATAATGAACTGCAAAAATAGCATTTGCTAATGCCTGATGACAGTTCTGGTTAAGCTCAAATGTCTTCCCTTCACCAATCTTTGCTCAACACACCACACTGAAAGATGAATTCACTTAATCACACATACACCACTATCTGATAATGCAAACTCAACAACAACCATCAAATTATATGAATATTACACCCATTTATACAAATCATCAACCTTGACTACAAGGTCGTCCAAACCCTTAACACCTAGTTATAAAATTACATCACACGATACATAAATCAACCACCAGACCAATACAATGTCATAAACAACATATCATGGACCTAAATCAACTCCTCAAACATACACCGCCATCGAAAATCTTTCCAAGATCAATCACAACACGTTACACCACCAAAATATCTCATAACACAAAGAATATCACTGGACCAAGAAGATCATCAAGAAATTTCACTATAACCAATGTAGACCACCAAAACAAATAAGAAATGATTAGGAAACACCAACAAGCACGTTAAAACCATCCGCAATAGTTGCACCAACACCACTTATTCAAATCTTCATTGGTCAACATGCTAACACTCAAGAACACTTAATCAACAACAACTCAGACAAGAAAGATAGCTTCCAAAGTGTCAAATCACAAACCATCTGAAATGAAGATACACTTGAGCATCTCAAACACTCTCCCAAATCTGCAACACAAGATATGATCATACCAGAGCACAACGGATCAAACACTAGAATACTGAAACACTGAACACTGAAAACCAATCTCCATACCGAAATCCTTAGCTTGATCAAATCATCACATAGAATCATGGAATCAAAAAATAATTAAGTAGAGACACTAGAGATACTTCATACTAAACCACAAATCCAAATCAATTCTTAGCAATCATTGGATCACCAAAAAATTTCTCCGCAACACCAAAACATAGGAATATGTTGACATCAATGACAACAACATATTCTAGCAGAAACAATATCCATGATACATAACCATGCATATCAAGGGAAATCATTTCTTATCAAATTACCATGATAACACATAAAATATTTTGAGGTACCCTTCAAAAATCTAAAGACCAGCCTTTTAATTGCATCCCAAACAATTCTACCAAGATTAGACATATATTTTGATATAACTCCCATGACTTGGGCAATGTCTGATCTAGTACAAACCATAGAATACATCAAACTTCCAAATTCACTCTAGTAAGATACTCTTCTCATTCTAATGGTGATGTAGGACAATCTAAAATAGATAATTTCATTCCAACTATAAAAGGAACACATAATGGTGTATAATCCTACATGTTAAACCTCTATAAAACTGAATTCACATACTTACTCTGGCCTAGTGATAACTTCGATTCACTCTATCTCTTCTAATTTCCATCCCAAGAATATGTTTCATTGCACAAAATGATTTCATTTCAAATTTAGTATCAAGTTGGAACTTTAGTTCTAAAATCATACCTTTCCCTTTACCAATGGATAACATATCATCAACATATAATCCAATGTATAGCAAATTATCACCACCAGCTTAATAATAAACACAATGATTTGAGTTAGAATGCTCAAATACCAAACTCAACACATATGTGTCAAATTTTTGATACCACATCCTAGGACTTTGCTAGACGTCATACAAATATTTCTTCAATTTGGAAACCAAATTAATTAATTTTACCTTTTACCACATAATGCTTTGACTATGTCATATATATATCCTCCTCCAAATAACCATGAAGGAAAATAGTTTTCACATCCATTTGTTCAACTTCTAAATTATAAGTAGCAACAATAGAAAGCAAAAATCTAATTGATGTCATTTTTGCAATAGAATAAAATATCTCGCCATAATCAATACCCTCAACCTAAGAGTAACCTTTTGCAACCAACCTTGCTTTATATTTATCAATACCTCCATCTAAGACAATCTTTTTCTTGAACACCCATTTGCAACCAACATGTTTACGTCCTTCAAGCAATGGTACAAGGTCCCATGTATCATTCTTTTTTCAAATCTATCTTTTCTTCTTCCATAGAAATATTTTAAAAATTTACATCATTCATATCTAATGCCTCTTCTATAGATCTAGGTGCATCCACATTAGTATTCAAAGAAAAAACTCATCTCCAATCATCAAGAGAATACCTTTCAAGTGGTTGCCTATGTCTTGTAGACATTTGAACAAGCTGAGTTGGAGGTTCTTCCTCTTTTGAAGATTTAATTCATCTTCTTGCCTTTCTAGGGATATTTATTCAACTCTTTCAAGAGTACAAGGAAATTGAGTCACATATTCTTGTTTAGTCTATTTTGGCTACAATGTAATAGAAGGAGGCTTAGTTTCTCTAAAAATAACATTTCTCCTATGTATTACTTTTTGTGTAACAAGGTCCCAAAAATTTTATCCTTTCACACCATAATTATATCTGATGAAGATACATTTCACAGCCTTGTTCTCCAACTTTGTTTCCTTCTCCTTTGGCCCATATGCACATGCCTCATGCAACCAAAAAATATAAGATGTCTCACTAAAGGCTTATGAACTGACCATGCCTTCATAGACATTTTGCTAAAAATAATTGATATAGGAGACCTGTTAATCAAGTAGCAAGCAATGACAATAGATTCAACCAAAAAAAATTATTCTATACCAACACCATTCAACATAATCTTAGGATTCTCCATCAATGTCTTTTTCATTCTTTCTACGACTTCATTCTATTATGGAGAATACAAAGTTATCTTCTATATGTGAATGCAACAATCTTTATGAAATCTATCAAAATCATTAGAGCAAACTTCAGTGCCATTATTAGTCCTCAAACATTTTATTTTTTTCCCAGTCTACAACTCCACTATTGTTTTTGTAGCATCATAAATTATAGTTTAATTAGGGTGTCCAATTTCACACTATACTAGCACTCATTTTAGTATTTTCCCATTCCTCTATGCATTATAGGATCTTTATTGTAATTAATTAATATTTAATTCAATATTATGGGTCTTATTCCACTTTATTACACCATCAAACTCTTATTTGGGCCCTTAAATTTAGGTGTGCGCTTTATCTTTTATTTTCCTAATTTATCCTTAATACCTTAATTTCAACTTCCAAAACATATTTTCCATATCTATTCATCATGTTTTGAGCCACCAAACTGGAATTAGCATTAGAACCTTGTTATATCTTGAATTGCTGAAAATTTAGGAAAAAGTTGTCAGGACCAAGTCACCTCAACTGACATAGTCTAGGACTAGAACAATTACACCCCCTTGGTCCTGCAATTTTTTTCTCGAGTTTTGAGAGGATAATTGTGCGGTGTTATTCTATTCAAATCTAGATCTATGATGAAAATACACTAAATCTAAGTTGTCCTAAAGGTGATTTTAATTATGAAATCAATATATAAGGCATCCCTCTAAATTCATCTCAACAATCTAGAACATCTATCAGTATTGCATTTTGTCACTCTAATTTAAGAGCAATTATTCTTCCTCAAGTGTAGTTTTGATTCAAGGAACACCAAGTTACATCAAGGCATCTTCATGTTATGTTTTAAATATGATTTCATGATATATTTTATGTGATCTATGATGTTGTTGCATCAAAACATGGAGAACTTATCCTAAGAGCATTGCATCACTTATTGAAGTTATAATCACTTCTATTCAAGTATTTCATTTTCAAATCTAGCATTTCCCTAAAAAGGAAAGCATTCTATTTCAATTTCCAAATTCAATTATTCTTTAAATTTGAAGGTTAATTTATAAATTTAGATTTGACCTAAGGCAAACCGCCATCAACAAACCTATTTCCATCATTGTGTGCAAGAAATTGACTCAGGAATTGTGAGAGAGGAATCTGATAGGATAGACGACAACAATTAGAATCAAATTTTGAACGCATGAAAAGTGAATGACTAGGATGGTCGGCCCCCCTTGGTCTTGAGAATTTTTTATGAAACACTGACAATAGATTTTGTTTGTCATCCTGATCTAAAAAATATCAAGTTTGTCTACCCCTAATATTCAAAGGACCAGAACAATTAGGCCCCTTTGGTCTCAAAAATTCCACTTGAACTTTTTGTTATGAGTTCTAATCTATTTTCCATTCTCAAATCCAATTTTACAACTCTGCATATTATCTTGAACATATTGTTATTATTTTAGGTCAAATTTGTATTGTTTGTCCGAGATCTAACATTGCAATTCAAACCTAATTCAAATTTAGTTTCAACTCAAACAAGGAGGATTAATCTTATCTCTTTTTAGTCCTTTTAGGGTTGGATTAATTAAATTAAATCCCCCTTAATGTAATTTATGCAAAATTAATGGATTTCCTAATCTAACAAGTAAAGCCCTAATTTTAATATCTTACATCTTGGTGAACTTGACTCTTCTTACATTTGCATGATTTCTGATTTTGAGTTCTAAATCTAAATTTTAGGAATCACTAGATGCACTTTCATTATATTCTTTCAGTTAGTTAATCACATAATTGCTTCATTATTGAGACAATAAGTTTTATTTCATAGAATTGTTCTTTTACATTGTTTCCTTTATTACATTGTTTCTTTCATTGCATTAAAAATAAATAAATACATAAAAATAATAAAAATAAATATATGTCTTCATATTGTGATGGTTTCTTAGACCTTCTTATAACCCTTCACCCCTCTCCTAAAGATCTCATATCCATAAGAACATTTTGAGGCAAGAGCTTGATCACACTAGTAGCTTTGTTAATTCTCTTCGTTCTAGGGATGATGCATTGATGACTGATAAGTTTGTCCCCCTCCCAAAATTTTTCCAAGTTATCATAACATTTTGGTGCAACAAGAAGCTATAAAAAATTCTTTAAAAAATCTCACTGATAGGAATGATGTTGATCTTTCTCCTAAAATGTACCTCCCTTGTAAGGATACTTTGGTGCTAGAGGATACTTTTAGGTTACAAGGGTTTAATATCATTGACAATCCCCTTTATGAAAATTCACATTCCATTATGTAATGGTGTAGTTATGAATTAGGGTCAATTAAGATAATAAAACTACTTATAATCCAAATTGACCAAAACTATTGAAAAGAGGAGTGAACCCAATAGATCTAGCCTCAATCCAAATAATAATATGGTTGTGATTCTAATTCAATTCACTAGTTATAATTGGTTGTGCTCTTTCCTAAGTTGAATTTTGAATGTAGTTGTGAAATTAGGGTAAAACAATGAATAATTTAAGTAAATCATCGTAAATAGACCTCTATAGATATCCCATGAAGCCACAAACTAATATTTGGGAAAAAGGGGATGTTTAGAACCTATTCCTAGAAGTTTGGCCTAATTTTTCGAGACTAGGTAACAAGATCCAACTTGGTCCTTTGAATTTTCCATCATTGAAAGCTGAACCTATTCATCATTGTTGACTTTTGAGTAGAGCTCCTACACCTATTTCCTACACATAGAAAGAGGGAATAATTTTGGGAATAGGGGTTTGTCTTAGGTCAAACTCTAGTTTTGGAATTAACCATGAAATTGAATTGATAAATATAAAGAAGGATTGTAATAAAATAATTTCCTTTTGAGGGAAAGGTTGAAATGCTTGAAGTAATAATGTATACCTTGATGAAGTTTTGTTTGACCTTCACACAAAGGTTTTAGGGTTTCATGTAGAAATTCTTCATAAATCATTGATCATGGATGGCACTGAGAGCGGGGGGGGTGAATCAATGTTCCACCAGAATGTAAGATTTTAGCCTTATCAAAATATTCATTCATTAACCAATAAACATAAATAAATGTAACTGAAATTAATAATGCAATCACATAAATGAACACCATAACACATAGCATTTATACGTGGAAAGCCTCAATGAGGAAAAAACATGGTGGAATTTGTGACCCACAATATCAGTTCACTGGCCATATGAAAAGCTATTACATATAATAGGGGGTTGCACATGCAGGAAGGCACACTGCTCATCACAAAGAGTCTCACTAACTACAATCACTTTCTGATACAAAACAACAAAATTGAACTCATATAATGCATCTGCTATGCTTGATTGAGTTCTGGTTAAGGATCTGACTGTTCTGGATCTTAAATGCTAAACCCTTGCCAGAATGACATACACCTTAGAAATCATCTACAGATCATTACAGAATATTGCTTTCGCATATAAATGATCTTGCATACATAAACTTCGCATGTCAGATGTTATCTCTAATGTTATATATTAAATGACCTAATAGACTGACTTATATACCCTTATAAACATTTATGCCATATGTTGACTTACAAAAAATGATAACATATGTTGTCTTATTACAAATACATATGAATTATAAAATACTTTGTTGGTATACTATCCATTGCTAGATCTCCAAGTGATGTCACCTTCTCATACCGGTACCTAGTTTGTCGGTTACCTTGAAATCCTTTATGCCAGTAAAGTGTTTGCTGATGTCAGTTAACCAAAATATGTTGCCAATGTTGCCATCAATGACAACATAATAAATTGAATGAGTGTTAATTTCCAACACTAATTAGGAGGATCAAGGCACTAGGGTCCTTGGTCTTGAAAAATTGAGACTCAACATGAGGGGAAAGAAAAGAAAATGATGAAAATGTGGGATTGATAGGGGTGTGAGAATAATCAACAATGCTATCAGGAATTGGAAGTTGAAATACTATAGTGCAACCTAGGTGAGGAAAAAAATGTAAGTGAGTACAATGTATGATGCTACACTTCGCCCCCACTTTAACGGGAGTATGAGACTAAGAATACTCATGGTAAAGTACAAAGTTGCATTGAAAAACTTTCACCAAGATATCAAAGAGACAAGATGCACTAAGCCCCTAGGGACTTTAGGATCTTACTACTCTAATATCGAGATAAAAGGAACAACATAAGAAATAGAAAGAGAGAGAACACAACTATACTAGACTATTAAGATTTGCTTACTATGAGTCACAAAAAATAAAAATATCAATTTACAAAGCAAAAGGCTCAGTTTGCAAAGTAACTTGTGTATCGAAAACATGTTATGGTGTTTGGAAAAACTGTAACATTGAGCATAGTGTATCCCCCCATGTTAAAGTGATTGCAAATTCCATATCTGGAGCAATTTCTTTAAGGTATCATGCATCCAAAAGGAAAGAATGATACCACAATGAGATACCTTCAAGAAAGGACATATCAAAGGATAATGGTCATAAAACATATAGGGAAATTAACACATAAGGGATCCACTAATTGTGGGGTCATTATGCTCTTATGTTAAATAATGTATATCATAAATATTTATATTGAATTGAACTCATCCCTCAAAGGTAATGGAACTATGAACACAATGGAAGAAGAGCACAAGAGTCTTTTTGAGTCAACATGGAAGAGACCAAAAAGAGATGTCAATGCTTTGCATCATCCCCCAGTAGACAACACAAGGCACGACATATAGAAGAAAGGAAATACAAGTAGAAGAATACCACAATGGATTCAACCTCTTTATTACCTTTCTCCAATGGAGTAACAAGGGTCATTCAAAGAGAACCTAACATAACACAAAAACATATCAAACAACGCATCATGAAGGAAGCACATTAAAAACAAACAAACACACAAAAGGGAATCTATGACATGAATGAAGCTTAGTAAAGAAAATCATTCACCTCCCAATCTTGCTAAACATCATTTAGGGATGGTGGACAAGATGCAAGAGGAGCCACTTCGATCACAATAGATGGAGCTGCTACATGTTCCAAACAAGTACCATTCTCAAATAATGAGGCACTTTGTTTGTCACTAAGAGCTAGGGTTAATGATTTTTAAAACTGTGAAGATAAATAATGATTAACATCAATAAGCTCATACATATCATCAAAATCATTAGAATCAAAATTGTTAGCATGAACAAAATCACCATCCATATCATCATCTGGATTAATAAAAATATGATCTCTAATACGAAAAGAACTTCAACCATCATTTTTCTTAAACATTTTTAATCTTGGTGATTTGAGTTGAATAGTGAACTTACTCCCTAGGGTTAGGTGAAGGTTGGAGAAATGGGATCAAGTCAACATTTGTTGTCTTCAAGGAGGAAATGGTTTGGGAATCAATCTCATGAGCCTTGGCATGACATCTTCATTGGCGTTCTATTGTACAATGGTTCCTTTTAGTTTTAGCCAAGGATTGCAAAGGTTGAGGATCAATGGACATAGGCTTATTTTCTTCCCTTAAAGGGGGAGGAATGGAAGAAACCCCACTAGGATAAGATATAGAAGATTCCAAGCACTTTCCTTTGTAAGATGTAGGAGGTAGGATTGAGGCATATATAGGAGGGATAAAAGGAGTAGGAAGAATACCAGGTCCATCATAAAGAGGAGGAATATCCTATTAGTCCCAATCGGTGCTGAGAGGGGAGGGGTGAATCAACACTTAATCAAAATATCATAATTTAACTTTTATCATAAATCTTCATTCATCTAAGATCCAACAATATACTTAATCATTGAAGTAAAATATGAAATTATGTAAAGTTGACAATGACACCAAGGAGTTATCTTGTGGAAACCCAATAGGGAGAAAACCATGGTGTAAGTAGGAACTCACAAAATTTGCACTCTTCTGGAGTATGCCCGGTTAAGAGCCATCCCTATTAGGAGATTACAAAGACACTGTTAGGTGCCACCCGGTTAAGGGATTTTGATCAAGGTTGGTTAGTGCCTTTACCCTATTAAAGGTAGCCTAGTTAGAGGACTTAGAACATCAGCTAAGAAGTTACCTGGTTAAGGGATTTTACAGTAGAGACCTATTAAAGTCCACCTAGTTAAGGGATTTATGTTGCAGTTGTTAGAAAGAAACAGATGGATGATCTACTAAATTAGCTACTGATAGCTTGATTAGATCTCAATATGCATCCTATTGAATACACACCGGTTGTGTCTTCTCTGCACAACACCAGTTTCCTTCTTACACCTTCGGCTCTTCACTCAGCTAGTCACCTATCCCTCAGCACTACACTCTATCAGTCCTCTGACCTTTGACTCTACACTATGTCGGTTCTCTTTCCTTTAGCTCTGCACTCAGCCAGTTCTCTACCCTTCAGCTCTGTACTCAGCCGGTTCTCTGTCCTTTGACTCTACACTCAGTGGGTTCTCTATTTGTCGATTCTGCACTTAGTCGATCTTCCTCACACATACTCAACTGTTCTAACACCACTTAGCACTTCCTTTCACTCTACTCTTCACCTTGGATCGCCTTCAACAAGATTTCCTTGTTTCAAATTTCATGATCAAAACTTTCAAAAAGAGCTCCAGAACTCTTTATACATTTTTTGTCGACACTTACAGGCATATCCTCAATTAGATCAATCAAGGATTTTGGAAGATTTTGAATTCAAACTCTCCCGCTCTTTCTCTGTGTACCTTTCAACAATTCTTCCAAGTGTTCAACTAGTTCTGTCACTGCATCTCCCAAGGATAGAAACCTCTGAGTCATGTTCAGTCAAATAAATGCAAACTAGAGAATCCACATGTAATCATGCTTGACTGCATGATAACTGAAATTTAACTTTACCAACAAATGATTTAGCGTAGACACAAGCTTACCAACTTATTCTTTGCCACCGCAACTAAATGGTCGATCACTACTCTGAGATTTATGGTGATCACCTGTCTTCCTTCTGTCATACCAGTGTACCGATATGTAACTGCACTTCTTACTTTGCCAGTTCATTCTTTGGTTGTCAGTTTTTTGTGCTAGCATCATGTCTCTCCCCTATTTTCCAGTGAGATACCAGTTGGTTGGAGCAAACATGTTTTCTTGCCTGAGTCACCTTTTGTAACTTTATCATCACCAAAGTGACCAATCTTCCTAAATGATAGATCGGTTGACTTAATTTATTTTACCTTGAGCTAAAGTAACCTTTGATCATTCAATACCAATGTTGCTTCCATTCACTGTTGCTTACTAAAAACCAATGCCACTTTACCTTATACTACTTCACCGGTAAGTGTTGAACATTAATGACAAACCTTAATGTTCAAGATAGACCGGTTTTGTCAATGCCAACAATCCAACAATCTCCCCCTTTGGCATTGATCGCAAACACTTCAAACTTTGGCTAATTAGATGCATGCTTCTTCATCTCTATAATAGTCCAGTCATTTTCATTTTGTCCTAAGTGAAGAATGTCTCCCCCTATCATTGATATCTGCCAATGCTCAAACACTCTAAACATATCTCCCCCTTTGACAACAATGCCAAAGAGTCCATTCTAAACACTTACAAGACTTCTCCCCCTAACCGGAGTAGTCCACACTCATCAATCTAGTTGTTTTTATTTAAAAAACTTAAAATTATACCAGATTGATGTAGAACCCTATTTGCTTACTATACTAAATGGAGGGGCATAACCCCCAATTTACCTCTGAGATAGTCAAAGGTGTCCTTCTCTAGTGGCTTGGTGAATATATCATCCACCTGCTCTTTTGTTGGTATGTACTCCAACATCACTTCCTTGTCTTGAACTTGTTCCCTAAGATAGTTATATTTGATGGCTATATGCTTTGTTTTGGATTGCGTCATTGGGTTCTTAGATATGTCAATGGCACTCATGTTGTCACAATGAATCACTACCGGTCCAACCACCTTTTCTTGACTTCCTTCCAACAGTTGCTTAATCCAAACTATCTGTGTGCAGTTAATTGCAACAGCTACATACTTAGCCTCAACTGTAGATTGAGATATGCAGTTTTGTTTCTTACTTGTCCAAGATACAATAGAATGCTCCTCCATTGGTGCTCTTCCTGTCATCAATATTTCCAACCCAAGCTGAATCAGTGAAGACACTTAGACTAAAGTCTCCTTTGTGTGGATACTAGAGACCATACTCATCAATCCCTTCTAGGTATCTAAATATTATTTTTAATGCCATCATGTGAGTTTCTTTTGGATTTGTAGAAAATCTGGCAACCAAGCCAACAACTTGTGCTATGTCCGATCTGCTATGTACAACATACTATAATTTATCGATCATGGACTGGTAAAGTGTCTCATTCACTTCTGCAGCCTCATCATATTTAGATAGCTTGCAACCTATAACCATTGGAGTTCCAATAGGTTTGCAATCCTCCATTCCAAATGTCTTAAGAATTTCTCTTATGTACTTAGTCTCATTGATAAAGATGCCATTATTTAACTGAGAGACTTGTAGGCCAATAAATAACTTAATCTCACCAATCATGGACATCTCAAACTCTTGTTGCAATTGTCCTGCAAAGCTCTTGCTCATCTCATCATCTCCCCCAAAGATGATGTCATCCACAAAGATCTCAATAATTAGGTGTTTTCCTTCAGTTTCGCTCTTCAGATACAGGTTACTGTTATCACTGGTTCTTTTGAACCCAATGCTTAGCAGATATGAGTGTAGCCTCTCATACCAAGCTCTCGGTGCTTGTTTTAGCCCATACAGAGCCTTGTGTAACCTGCATACCATATTCCTCCCATCTTCAGATGCAAACCCTTTCGGTTTCTCTATGTATACTTCTTCCTCTAACACCCCATTTAATAATGCCGATTTGACATCCATTTGGTATACTTTAAACCTTTTATAAGTAGCATAGGCCAATAGAATTTTGACCCCTTCCAGTCTGGCTACCGGTGTGAAGGTTTCTCCATAGTCCAAACCTTCTTCTTGAGCATAGCCCTTACAGACCAATCTTGCCTTGTTTCTTATTACCTTACCAGTTTCATCCATCTTATTTCTGAACACCCACTTGGTGCCTATTACATTTTTATTTTCTAGTCTAGGTACTAAATCCATGTATCATTTTTCTCTATTTTCTCCAGTTCTTCTTCCATGGCTTTGACCCCATCATCATCTTTTAGAGCCTCTTTTGTTGTTTTGGGATCAAAAATGGATAACATAGACTCGTTCTATCTTGCTCTTCTTCTAGTTAGAACTCCTGCATCCTTATCATCAATGATATCTTCTGCAGAGTGATTATTTCTGACATATTTAGCCAATACTGGTTCACTCCTTGGAACTTCTTCTACCAGTTGTGCAAGTTCTATCTCACATGATTCTTCATTAGCCGCTTCAACAAGATCTTCTTCAGTAGGTTCCACTGGTACATTGTACTCAAACCCTTTATAGTCCTCTGGTTCACTCTTACTGTCCTTTTCATTTTTCTCAGAGTACTCATCTACTCTTATATTTGCACTTTCCACAATCTTACCGGTCCTTTTGTTTAGATATTGGTATGCCTTTCTCTTTTTTGAGTAACCTAAGAAGGTTCCCTCATCACTCTTGGTATCAAATTTTCTAGTATACTTGTCCCTTTTGATGTAGCACCTACTTCCAAATACTTTTAAATAACAAACATTAGGTGAGTAACCACTCCATAATTCATAAGGAGTTTTGTTTATCCCCTTCTTTACTTGTATCCAATATAGAGTGTATACAATAGTGCTTATTGCTTCTCTCCAGAAGGTATGTGGGATATCCTTCTATATCATTAGAGTTCTAGCACAATCAATGAGAGTTCTATTTCTTCTTTCGGCAACTCCATTCTGCTGAGGAGTTTTGGGTGCAGACATTTGTATCATGATTCCCTATTCCTCACAATAGTTCATGAACTCTTGAGAGGTGAACTCTCCTCTTCTGTCTAATCTTAGGCACTTTAGATTCTTACCAGTTCCTCTTTCTACTTGAGCCTTAAACACTTTAAACATGTGAAAAGCTTCAGATTTTTCTTTTAAAAATATAGTCCACATCATTCTTGAGAAGTCATCAACAAATAACATAAAATACCGGTCTCCATAGAAGCTCTTGGTTCTCATGGGACCACATAGGTCTGAACTAAGTCCAACACACTTTCAGATGAGAAAGTTTTACTGTTGAAGCTGGACCCAGTCAACTTCCCTAGTTGACACTCTTTGCACATAGCATTTTCAGGTTTTACTATGTTAGGAATACCTCTTACATATTTTGCCTTACTGATTTTAGCTATGCTATCAAAATTAACATGACACAATCTTTTGTGCCATAACCAGTTGTCTTCTACCTTAGCCACTACAAAATTACCTATGGTGGTGTCTAGATGAAACAAATTACCTCTTGACTGTTTATAAGTGGCAATTAAACTTCCAGATTTGTCATTTATTTTACATATCCCTTTATTGAACTCTAACCGGTATCCTTTATTGTTAAGTTGTGCAACACTTAACAAGCTATACTTTAATCCTTCTACCCAAAAGACATCATCATAGTTTGTCTTATCATTCAAGGCTATAGACCCCTTACCTCTTATTGCACATGGGGTATCATTTCTGAACCTCGTTGTTCTTCCATTGCAATCCTCCATCTTGAGGAATTTACTTTTGTCACCGGTCATGTGGTGAGTGCAGCCACTGTTGATCACCCATTCTCCACACTAGTTTGTGCTTTAAATCAATGCCATATCTCCTTCCTCTATGTTGTCCTCTTTGACTACCACAAAAGCAATGCCATCTTCATCAAATCTCTCTGATTCTTCATCAGTGACTCCTTCTGCAAGATAACATTCCTTCTTTCTCTTGTCCCTGTAACTTCTAAAATTATCCTTCCTGTCTCTATCATTGTCAGGGTATCTTGAAGCAATATGACCTATCTTATTATGGGAGAAGCACTTTAAGGGTAATTTACCTTTGTATTTACCTTTACCCCTTGGAAATCTTCTTGCTAGTAGAGATTCAATTTAGTCTTGCTCCTGTTCCTCAGAGAGAAGATTTTCATTCTCATGGGAGTGACCAGTTCTAGTAGTAGAGCTACTACCAGTTTCTTTCCTTCTCCTTGTGGGTGCATGCATCATGGATGCTTTTAAACCAACATCAATCTTTGGTACGCTCTTGTCATAATTTCTCAACTCAAAAGCAGACAACTTACCGATCAGTGAGTCAAGAGTTACACTGACTGTTCCCAAGGATCTAAGCTCCTAGATAGCAGAGACCCTTATGGCATATTGTGGTAGCAGAGTTCTCAGGATTTTTCTAACCACATCCTCCTCCTCAAGTTTTCCTCTTGCACTTTTAATGGAGTTTACTACATTTTTTATCCTCTTACTGTACTACTCTATGTTTTCACTTTCCTGCATTCTCATCTCATCATATTTTCCTCTCAGGCTATCTACTTTGGCCTTTTGAGCATGGGGATCTCCCCCATAGACTGTCTTCAGCTTATTCCATATCTAAAAAGTTGTTTTCAAATCTTGTACCTCAACAAATTCATTATTTGAAAGTGTGCTAACAATCAGATCCATAGCAGCAGTATTATCTTTCCTTTCCTTGATCTATTCTGGAGAAAGAGTCCCTGTAGGTTCATTGTATTTTTTGATCACATGATTCCAATATTGTTCACCTAGGGATTTTAAATAGAGTTTCATTCTTCCACACCATAAGATCTAGTTCTCCTTAGAGAACTTAGGACCCTCCTTACGCATCATCTTTGATCTTTCCCTAAGCCGGTTAAGCTTCTTCTGATTCTAGGGACCTGATTCTCTGATACCAATTGTTAGTCCCAACCGGTGCTGAGAGGGGAGGGGTGAATCAACACTTAATCAAAATTTCATAATTTAACTTTTATCATAAATCTTCATTCATCTAAGATTCAACAATATACTTAAACATTGAAGTAAAATATGCAAGAATGAAAAGTTGACAGTGACACCAAGGAGTTATCTCGTGGAAACCCAATAGGGAGAAAACCACAATGTGAGTAGGAACTCACAAAATTTGCACCCTTCTAAAGTACGCTCGGTTAAGAGCCATCCATGTTAGGAGATTACAAAGACACTGTTAGGTGCCACCCAGTTAAGGGATTTTGATCAAGGTCGGTTTGTGCCTTTACCTTGTTAAAGGTAGCCTGGTTAGAGGACTTAGAACATCAGCTAAGATGTTACCTGGTTAAGGGATTTTACAGTAGAGACTTGTTAAAGTCCACCTAATTAAGGGATTTATGTTGTAGTTGTTAGAAAGCAATAGATGGATGATCTACTGAATTATCTACTGATAGCTTTATTAGATCTCAATATGCATCCCACTGAATACACATTGGTTTTGTCTTCTCTGCACAACACCAATTTCCTTCTTACACCTTTAGCTCTTCACTCAGCCGGTCACCTATCCCTTGACACTGCACTTTATTGGTCCTCTAGCGTTCGGCTCTACACTCTGTTAGTTCTCTTTCCTTCAGTTCTGTACTCAACCAGTTCTTTGTCCTTCGGCTCTACACTCAACCGGTTCTCTTTCCTTTGACTCTGCACTCATCTGGTTCTCTGTCTATCGACTCTACACTTAGTCAATCTTCCTCACACACACTCAACTGTGCTAACACCACTTAGCCCTTCTTTTCACTCTGCTCTTCACCTTGGATCGCCTTCAACAAGATTTCCTTGTTTTAAATTTCATGATCAAAACTCTCAGAAAGAGCTCTAGAACTTTTTATACATTTTCTGTCGACACCTACATGCATATCCTCAATCAAATCAATCAAGGATTTCTGAAGATTTTTAATTCAAACTCTCCCACTCTTTCTCTATGCTCCTTTCAACAATTGATCCACCAAGTGATCAACCAATTCTACCACCACATCTCCCAAGGATAGAAACCTCTGAGTCATGTTTAGTCAAATAAATGTGAACTAAAGAATCCGCATGTAATCATGCTTGACTACATGATAATTGAAAGTTAATTTTACCAACAAATGATTTGATCATTGCTCTGAGATTTATTGTGATCGCTTGTCTTCTTTCTATCATACCAGTGTACCGGTATGCAATTGCACTTCTTACTTTACCAATTCATTCTTTGGCTGTCGGTTTGTTGTGCTAGCATCATATCTCTCTCCTATTTGCCAGTGAGATACCGGTTGGTTGGAGAAAACATGTTTTCTTGCCTAAGTCACCTTTTGTAACTTTATCATCACCAAAGTGATCGATCTTCCTGAATGATAGATCAGTTGACTTAATTTATTTTACCTTGAGCTGAAGTAACCTTTGATCATTCAATACCAATGTTGTATCCATTCACTGTTGCTTACTGAAAACTAATGCCACTTTACCTTATACTACTTCACCAATTAGTGTCTCCACTAGTAAGTGTTGGACATCAATGACAAACCTTAGTACATAAACCGCTTTTCAAGATAGACCAGTTTTGTCAATGCCAACAATCCAACATATCCAAAGGTATGGATCTCTATGTTTACTCAAGGACATGATCCTCTCATTTTTCCACTTTTGGGAAGATAAGAAAAGGATGTCGCTTCAAGGCTGAAGAGGTTCAAGTTATCTAGGCCAAAAGTAACCAAGGGTGAAATTTCTATGCTTCATTATGGGTTGGTCAAGGCTATGATTAATTCTTATGATAGTGTCATTATGAGGGAATTTAAAACATTTATGAATTGTAGAAAGGATAGATTTCTTTGAAGAGAGCCAAGGATGTCCCAAATTCATATAAAATTGATCTAATATTAAAATAATATCAAAAGTCACAACTAAGCACTTAGTACCAACCTCAACAAGAAGGGTGATAGAACTAATATTAGGTAAAGAGACCGTCATATACCTTAACCATAACATCAAATTTATCATATGTTACTTGATGCAATTGTAATATATAAAGATATTTTTCAATAATCACATTCACCATACACACTGGATCAATGAGCACCCCTCATGAGAGTTTGTCTTTGATCTTCATAGTAATATATAACAAGTCATCAAGTGCAACATTAGTCTCACTAGGATCAAAAGTAATACATAGGTCTTTAGGAGGTGTAGGTTTATCAACTCAGGATGAGTTGTTAATTCTTATCTAAAGTATTTAGATAATGGGGCCACACCTAATATTGTGGCTGCCACTTGAGTGTTGATGTCTTTTATCTTGATGTAACCTTTGTTGGGTTTAAACTTTACAAACTATTGTTAAGCACCCTCATTCTTATCAACCGGAGCCACTAAAAATGATGATTCAAATTGACTCACTTGAAGCTAATAATTATTAAGAAATTTATACAATTACATAAAGGAAGTAAAATAAAAAAATAGAAGCTTATCTCTAATGTTTTTTTGTAAATTAGCAATATTCTTTTAACATCATGATCAAGCATTTGATAAACAATTTGAGAATGAAATTTTTTATATCTATCAATAAAATCAGTCTCTTTTTGTTTAACTCCTTGCTTACAATGAATCAAATTAGACAAAGTAATTTTAGGACCAATATTATTTTGAAATTGTTGAATGAAAGCATTAGCCAATTGTTGACAAGAAGTAATAGAATAAGGAACATTGCAAAGCCTTATCCCTAAAGGTTCTAGTCAACTACTTGAAAAGACAGACAAAAAAGGTAAACAAAAATAAAAGACAAAAGATAAAAGATAAAAGACATACAAAGACAAAAGACACACAACACAAAAAGGCTTCAAGTCAACTAGTCAAAGAGACCTCGATAATCAAATATCTCAACCTCTAATATCATTCTTGGAATGCTATCACAAGAACATAAATGATCTCATAAAAAGAGCAAGAGCATGCATCAAATGATGAACCATGATCCACCTATAGAAAAGCTATGAGCTCATGGGGAAGAGAAGAAAGAGAGGACATGGATGCCATGTAATAGCAAGTTATTTTATGCTAGGTGATCCATGTCGGGAAAGAGATTATAATAGTCTAGTTGTGTTTTGCTAGTTCCACTCATCCTTCTGCATATGCTATTGTTTGGTTTCAGAAATTAAGCATCTCATATAATACTTTGTTTTGTCTAGTTTCAAGCATGCAACAACCTATATAAGACGAATAAAAAATGAAAATGTCTTGTTTTGGGAACATCTCATATAATATTTATTTTATTTGGTTTCGAGAATGTGTGCCTCGTATAAGAAAAATATATATGTCTGGTTTCGAGAAAATCTTGAATAAGACTTTGTTTTGTCTGGCTTTGAGAATGTGTACCTCATATAAGACATATATAAAAAAAATTTGTTTGGTTTCGGGTATTGTATAAGACTTTGTTGTGTCTAGTTTCAAGTCTAAACACCCCATATAGAACATGAAAAATATAGTACAAAGAGGGCAATAAGAAATGCCCCCCCCCTTCCCCCCTTAAGATGTCAAAATAGTCCTATGTTGGTGTCTTAAGGAATCTAGAAGAAAGGATACACACCTTTGACATCAAGGAGATATCCTTTTAGGCAAAAAAATTCATAAATCTGAGTTAAAGAGGCATAAACCTTATAAGTAACAACAAGATGGTTGAAAAATAGATATCTTGCAAAAAGTGCAAAGGGAATCCTTGGAGGAGAAGAGATATTTTCTCAAATACATCTACCTCCAAGAGAAGTTTTTTGAATAAAAATAACATCATTGACCAAAAGAGAGGTAGGATAACATACCTTCCCCTTATTACTAGGTGAAAGGGATTCATGATGAAGGATGACACACTTTTAAACCAAAGTGAAGGGTTTGTTTACAATAGATATACATTTTCAAGTGTAGAAGAGGTTGTAGTCAAGGATACAGACCTCTTTCATAATAAATAATCCTTGAGAAAACAAACAACTTCACAAATGGAATGACATAATATCACAAGAAAACACCACTCAACAAAGGAAAAGTTGATCCTTAGAAAAGATAAGAGAAAGATCAATTCCCCCAAGCATAGGGACAAAGAGAAGGATTACACAACCTCCAAGGAGAGATTTATTCATAGGATACATACCCTTTCAAGCAAGGAATATGTCCTAAACAAGGAACACAAATGTAATCAAATGAAGGATAATTCTATGCAAGAAAGGATATCGTGTTATGAAAAATACAACTCACAAAGAAAAAAGTGAATCCTTAAAAAGAGGAAAGTGATAGAAAATTATTCTTGCCTCCCAAGTATATGAATAAATAGACTATTATGTTTCTCACTAAGTATGATTTCACCTGAAATTGTACCAACATGAGTGACAATGACCCCCCAATAAGTAAGCTAATAATGTCACATAGTGAGGAGCAACATATATAAGAACTTGAATGTTATTTGAAATGATTATAATATAAATATGCCATTAATTTCCACATGTTAATTTTATGATACATAAATCAATATATTATTGTATTTAGGTTTGAAAAGCTTGTCATTCATTAGTAGAGTGGCCATGGATTTGATGATACTTGCAAAAAGTAAAATTTTCAAGATGTTGTCTATGTTTCCTTCTTCATTATGCCCAAAGAAGAGAAATTAAATTGGCACAAAGGAGGTTGAATGAAAAATTATCTTGTTGTAATGTTATATTTGAATAATAAGACATGGATACACTAGACAATGGAATGGATGTTGTCAAAGAAAGGAGTTGGAAACCTAGCTTTAAATTCGAAAAGTGTGATTTCTCATGACTTTCAAGACTTTCTTCCACACATCCTAAAAATGGTCCATTGCATCTATGTGGAGGATTAGGGGAGGGTTTTCTCTTAGGTGGAATTGGATTTAAGTTTAAAGAGGCCCAATCAATATCTAGACATGTGTTAGGACAAAAAATTTGAGTATCAAATTCAGACATCATAGATTTACTACAAAAAGAAGGTGTGAAATCTAATTACCCCCAATCATCCTCCAAGAGTTCTTCTTTAGGAACATCTTTAGTAGGATATGGTGTATTTTCTCGAATTGGAGAGAGCATTGTAGGAACTAAAAAATTATATTGTGCTTCAACTTGAATATTCTTGTGAGCTTCTAAAGCAAACACTTCATTATTATATGTGTAAGGTACTGCAGATAATCTGGTTGACAGTTCAATTCATTTGTAACAATAATTTTTTTTTATTTTTGGTGAGGTTGAGAGACATCTTGATGAAGGTGGACAACAACCTTAGACTTCTCAACAACATTAATAACATTAATTTTATCTTGGTTAGGTTCTTCATCTTTAGGAGAGAGCATTGGAAACATTACAATGATAACAAATGGTACTATCTTCATGACAAGCCTTAGGAAAGAGAAAATCATATCTCGTTGATACTTCATCTCTAGGGGGAAGGTTATTGAAATGAATAGAAGGTGAGTAGTTATTAAATGAATTTTCAATCATTTCTCCCTCTTTTACCATAATATCATCCTCTTTCACCAAGGTACTCTCATGGGGGATGGACATATTAAGAGAATAATAAACATCATTCTCCAATGGTTCATCCCAAAGAGGGAGATCATTGAGAGAAGTGGGAAAAATATCCTATTGCATCAATATGTCCTCTTAAGGGAGAGAAAATTTGGGAGCTCGGAATCATCGAAAGGTTAATAAAGGGGATTTTCATATATCTTAAATCCTTGTCACTTAAGAGCATCCTCTTGCTCCAAAGTATCTTTGTAAGGGAGATTATTATTAGTATTCTCTTGTATTAGCATGTCATAATGAGTAGGATAAAAATCAAATTCATCCATATGTAAAGGCTCATCAAAGGTAGTAAAGCCTTCCTCTACAATATACTTGTAGGAGAGGCACATTTTAGGAGAAATATTGTAACGTCGTAAATTGTACACCCTTAACTAGGTGGTACAATTCGATGCTTAGGATAGCACCCGCCTTAGTGTGTTTGCAATTTGCGTTTCAAATTCCCTTTAAGCATTTAATTAATTAATTTAATTAAATCTAAAGTCTTCTTTTATCCCTCTACACATAAAAAAAATTGGGCCCTTTTACATTAAGTGTGCCCCTTTTATTTTATTCTCCCAATAAATCATTTCATCAAATACCCTAATTGTGTCCCATTTCAACCTTCAAGGCCTGATTTCGCATATCTAGACATCTCAAATTCCCATATAGTCTTGGAATTTTCTCTAAAATCACAATATCTTGCTTCCCTTGAAATTTGGCAAAAATTTGGTTGGACCTTGTGTTCGGACCAAGTAGGTACCTACTTGGTCCTGATTTTTTCTCCTCGAATTTAGGGAGCATGTTTTGGTGGTAATTTAATATTCAAATCCAAGAGATTGGTAGAAAATATTATTTTTAGGTCGGCCTATGACTCAAAACAAAGTTAGGGTCTCCTACATAAAGCCTTTCTTTCCTCATTTGAAGGGTCTAAGATCTAGTGATTGAAGGAGCCTCTTATGAAGTGAAAGTGTAGGTTATATGAAGTCTACAACAATAAACTAAGCATTCACCAAGTCTACATCAAGAATTTTCAACATCCCCTAGGAGCTTTGAAGACAATGAAGAATAATAGGAGATCATTGACTGATGATTGGCTTGTACCTCTCCCTTAGGGTTTGGTATGGTTTCATGTTATTTTCATGTCTTTGCATGAGCTTCATTTTCAGATTTACATTCATTCTTTATATCTCTAGTTCATTTGTGATTTGAAGCATTTGCATTTACAAGCATTTAGGGTTTTCTCTCCAAAGCATAGGGTAGAACTCTAGATTGTTTATTACTCTCATTTAGCATATTGCATACACACAAAATTCTTGCACAAACATTTTTCAGTACATTATTGGCTATTTGTAGAGGTGGAGACCACCAAAACAAGGGGTTTGACTCAAAACCCTATATAGCCACCTAGACACCCTTTTTCAAGTTGCAAGCGCAAGTATAGGAATTTGGCAGATGCATGAATTTTGATATCGATGGAAGACATAAATATAGTCTCAGTGCTATAATTTGATCTCATATTACAAAGGCCAGGGTTTGGTGCCATGGGAAAGGACCAGGGCATGGCGCCTTGGGACAAGACTAGGGCATGGCGCCCTGGTCCTCGGGGTTTTGTATCTTTCTTTGCAAGATTTGCATCTCAGACCCTTAGGACCTCTGATCCAGAGTTTCAACCTCCTGTCAGAATAGGGACCAAGGTGCCCAATGCCTTGGTCCTACCCATTCTGCATTAGTTTTCAGCAGTAGATGCACCTCTAAGTCCATTTTTCAGTCCTGCTTTCAGTATTTCAGTTTCCGTTTAGAAAAAATTGCATTTTCAGTTTATTTGTGTTTCATTTCTCATCTCCTAGCGTAGTTGATTATGACATCATATTTCACATATCTACTCCTCATTTACAACAAAGGAATATAAACCCTAAGAGATATTCCTTGACTCTCTCTTCCCTACAAGAAGTAGTCAAAGTGAGATATCTCCCTAGTCTCTTCCCTATTCCACTGTGTGTACATGAGAGTGGGATTAGGTCTTAGTTAATTGGTTCCATTTATATACTCCACATTTTGGTGAACCTGACGTGAATCCAACCTTCTTTAAGTTTGTATTTCCTAGTTAGATCTAGTTATTGCATCTTTATTTTCATTCAAAAACATAAAAATTCAAAAATAAAAGGTACATTATATACATTGTATGTTTTAAGTTTTGTATGCATTCTTCTTTTCAAAAGTGTCAGATCTTTATTTGCAAGACTTTCATTCCTTTGATAACGAATTTTCTTATGATGATTATGAGTTAGTAAGGAAGAACTAGATGAGGCTCTTGATGCGTTTATATACCCTAAACCTTCTAAACCCACATTTTGCAAAAGCTAATCAACTTTGTTACCATGTCATTTCATAGTGATGAGAAAGATAAGTTGAATGGTTCTTCTCATGAATACATTCGTATCAACACATCCTTTAAATCTAGTAACATGGTGGTCTATGAAAATCTCCTTTATGAGGACCTATCTCATTTTGAATCTAAAGATAAGCTATTTAATAGATATGATCATGCTATGTTGGATGATGCTCTTGATGATTTTATGTCTCTGCCAACCTCTTCAAACAAAGACCACACATATAAAAGATTGAGAAAAATGATAAATGTGAATGAACATAGTAAACCTCTTTTTTGTGGTTCAAGGTACTTGCCCTTCTTCAAAATCACAACCGCTTAATGAGCCTCTCTTTAAAATTCAAGGTGGTTATGGTAATGATCCTTTTTTCACTCCTAGTAAACCCGTTATCATGGTGCAAGGAGGAAATCCCACTAAGTGTCCTTATGAGTATGCTAAAAAAATAACTAGAGAGAGTTATCACTCGGTTTATCATACCTATAATACAAGAAAAAATAAGCAACCTAATCCTCCTCCAGTTATTCCAGCTTCACTTCCTAATCCTCAACCCATTCCTCTTCAAGCACCTTATATCTCACAAGCTCTTGGTAAGGAGTATGATCTCATTGAACAACTCAAGACTCCTTCCAAGATCTCCCATTGGGACCTTATTAAAACCTCTTCAATATATCATGGAATGTTACAAGATGCCTTGAAAACCTTGAATGTCCCACCAACTATGATGTCCAATAATATGGCTTCCTCGATTGACTCCATGACAACACCTAAACCGTAAATTGTGTTCACCCAAGATGAGTTACCTCCCCATGAATTTAAACACTAATATGATCCTCTTATGATTGTTTTTCTTGTCAATGAAAATGCTATAAGAAAAACCCTTGTAGATAATGGCTTTGGCCTTAATATTTGTAGTGTTAACTTGTTGCATAAGATCAACATGGACACTTCTCTCATCAAACTTGATTCTCTTACTATCCGTGGCTTTGATAATATGGCTAGGTATTCATTAGGTATCATAACCTTGCCTGTTAAGGTAGGACCAATTATCTTCTCTACACATATCCATGTCATGCCTAATAACCTAACCTACGATTTGTTGTTAGGGAGACCTTGGATTCATAACATGCAAGTTGTCCCTCCTACTTTACATAGATAAGTCAAGTTTATTTATAACAACAAGATGTATACCTTGTTTACCAATACCAATCTGCAGGCTTGTTTACAAACATCTGCTTCTAAGTCTTCCTCTACTAGTTCCTCTTCAACTACTTGTGAAATCCCTTCCAGCATGCCTTCTCCTCCTATCACTTCCTTTTCTTCCAATACTCCTATTCCTCCTAGTAACATTGAGAATCTTTAAAAATATTCTTCTCAATCTGAATCTCCTCCTAATGATGTCTTTTCCCTCAAAAAGGTACTCTTGGAAGTTGATTGGGGATCTTTAGACTTCAATCCTACCTTTATAGGAGAATATAAAATCCCTTCGAGAGAATATAAGGTCAAAAAGAAGAAGGACAAGGATGAACCTAAAAAGCAACCCACTTTGTCTAAACCATTGAGTAACAACTTTGTGGTTGCTTCCAATTATAAGCCTTCACCTATTTCTACTCCAATTGATTTTGACATTCAAAATCATGAAAAACCTCCTTCCCTTACTGAAATGGCTAACCTCTATGGTCTTGGTTTCCATATCCTAGTAAGAGTGGATATAACGACAATGGTTGTGGTGCTCAAGAACAAGGGATCAAAGTTCCCATAGAAAATAATTTTCATGAGACATGTTTTTGACTTGGATACAATCCTGAAAAACCCACCAAAGCCTCTAGGAGACCATCTATTAGGGTTAATGTTATTTCCTTCTCCTCTAAACCCCTTTCATTAAAGCATCCTGGGTATATTAATTCTGAATCTAGTGTCTTCACTTTGGATGTCTTTTCTACTGATGATTCCTTAGCTAGGTTCCTAGGACCTTATGATAATCTTCCTCATTACTATAATATATGTGGGTTTCCCTATTGTTTGAATGCAGAGGCATACTTTGGGGAAGATATTGAATTAGCCAAGAATAATGATGAGATGATTAAGGAGTTCCCTCAACTAAAGGATATTCCTCAGCAAAGTAATCTCTTTATAAGTGACACCATTGACATAAAGATGGATCCTTAAAATGAAAATAAAATTATAAAGATAGGGAAGTGCCTAACTAATGAAGAACAAAATGAATATTTTGACTTACTACATGACTTCCCTAAAAAAATTGCTTGGATATACTCTGACATGCTTGGCATTGATCCTAAGATTGTCACTCATAATATTATCCTAATTCCCGATGCTAAACCTATGAAGCAGAAGATTAGAAAAAATAACCCTAAAATAGCTTTACTTGTAAAAGCTGAAATTGAGAAATTATTGGATGCAAGATTCATTTTCCCTATTGATTACTCTCCTTGGATTTTAAAGATTAGGATGTGTACCAATTTTTGAAAAGATGATTTTCCACTTCATGATAGTAGATTCTACTGTTGGACATGCCTTGTTGTCCTTTATGGATGGTTTCTTAGGATATAATCAAACATTAATTAGTCCTCAAAGATCAATTTTAAATTGCTTTCACCACCCCTTGGGGCATGTTTTGTTGGTTCATGATGCCTTTTGGATTGAAAAAAATAGGTGATACCTACCAATGTGCTATGACTCTTATCTTTCATGATTACATGCATAAGGTCTTAAAAGACTACATTGATGACATCTTTGTTGGGAAAATGGTGTTATAAACCCTGCATAATATTTTTTATTGTTTATTATTTTATTAGTGTGTGAGGTGGACATGGAATTATATTGTAATATCATATTGTATTGTTGCACCTAGGAGAACCTAGATGGATGTGCAACATGTAGAGATTCCCTTGAAATATTCTTGTAACCACTTGATGAGTTGTATTGACACTGTAGACACCTAAAATTAATATTTAATCAATTTAAGCATGTCAACATAATTAATTGATTTTATTGTGTTATCCTTATTCCTCCTGGTGTTAATTAAATCTAATTTAATTAATCCTATCACTATTGTCCAATAATTAATTTATCAAATAAATAAATTATTCCCCTATTCTTCTAAAGTCGCTCCAATAATTATTTCCTCTAAACCCACCCAGTCAATTAATTTTAATTAATTAACCTAGTCATGTGATTCCTACAAATCACTTTTCCTAATCCCCACTTAACCTAATTAATCCTTGTAGAATCTCTCATAATCATGCTTATCATTATTCTACAGTTTTATATTCCCCACTCATGTCACAACAACATTGAGCCTCTCAAAGAAATTTAAATTTCTTTGAATCCCTCCATGCATCCTTTATTTTGGGATTTTTAATTCCTCTCCCCTTTCCCCAAGGAATTTTATATTCTTGTTTATTCTCTCCTGACATTCTTGATCCATGCCCACCATTTCAAATCAATCTCAACCCTCCATAACCAAATCAATCTTGGTTCTTCATTGGCCTCCTCCAATCTATAAATTGGAGGATCATTTCCTCACAAAGGGATCCACTTCCTCTATAGCATTCTCATGTTGCCAATTCTCTCTTCTATTCTCTTCTATCATATACTTATCATGTCCTCATAATCCTCCAATCCATCAATCCAAATCTATCCAATCCATCATATTCCCAAACTGAAATCCATATCCCAATCTTGTTAAGAAAAGGAGATCAATCCACATCCACATCAAGCAAGGAGCACATCAAGTGGAGCATCACAAGGGCACATCTTCCACTTCATCAAGCTCAATCTGAGGGAGAGGTGAAAGACAAGGTATAAAGTTGGTTTTTTGCACTTGTTTTTTGTCTTCTTTGATTTATTTGCATTCTAACCTCCTTTGTCCCTTCTTCGTCTTTTTCCCCTCTTCATTCTGCCACGCTCGGTGGGACCCATGTCCCTAAATTTAACATTTTTTTGTTGAGTTTTTCTAATTTTTTTAGTCATAGGTGTTGGAACAACACGAGTAACTACACTCTAGCATGACTGCCATAGGATCAACGCGAGCACTGCCTACTTCAACAAGTGCACATGCGCTTTAGCACGGGCGATTCAAATTTGAAAATGTTAACCCGCTCTTTTGTAGGTCTACAGATTAGTGCGAGCACTATGGGAATAACACGTCTGCCTGCAACATCATCTCATCCATTTTCCTCTCTTATGTTCTTCCACATTTTGTTTTGTTCCATAATTAGCAATTAAAAACACACTAAAAAGGGAACTTTTTTTAAAAAAAAATTAGTTAGTTTTTGCTTCTAACTATCTTTTTTATTTCAGAAGTGTCACTTTAATGCAAGCACTCTGAGAATAGCACGGACGCTCTGGCAGAATCTCGCCTATTTTTAAAAAAAAATTAAATTTAAATTTTTTGTTGTACTAACTTGTTTTAGCTTCAGTGCACGTGCTTCAACGCGACCACCATCCGAGCAACGCGTCCGACCTCAAGTATAATCTGTCCTTATCAAGAATTTTCTCATTCCCTATATTTTCCTACTTTTGGCTTTTTGACCCCCTGCAGTGTGTACGCAGACACTTCAACGTGGGTGTTTGTAGAACAACACGAGCGCTATTTCTGTGTAATTTTTTCTACTAATCATTTTTTTGAGTTTTATAGGTTCTGCTCGAGTGGTCCAAGACATAATAAAAAAACTACTAATCTGATATTTTGCAGGTTGTCTAAGGAAATCTAACCAAAATTGTGTTTTTCTTAATCTTTTTTTTCTAAGCACCTAGATCTAATTAGGGGTAAAAGAACAACTTTATTTTTGTATTTGACGAAAGTGTAGAGGTAGGAGAGTATGCTCTTGTCTACACAGACAATCAGAAATCCAGACCCTTGAAACTTTTCTTGTTTGCTTGCATGTTTTTACCCTTAGCGGGCTTGCTCTCTCGATTTGGTGAGAGGGGAATGACCCAAGTGAGTATGGATAAAATCCAAGCATTCCAACTCATTATAATAAATATGCCTATTGGGATGAAAATTCCAAAGGACGGAGCTATTTGAGAGTTCACTCTCATATTGAGCACTTTGTAGGGCCCCTTGATGTCTAAATCATGCTTGCATGACTACATCTTGCTTAGTACTTTGTAGGTCTATAGGCCTCAATCACGCTTGTGGGACTACAAGGAGTAGTCTTTGAATGGAAATCCATACTAAGAACTCTAGGATTAGAAACCACCCGATTCTCCTCTGAAAGGTGGATAATCTTTGTGCAAGGGAGATAGTAACTCCCCCAAGAGACTTGTCATTTTGTGCCCCCATTAGCGTTTGGAGTCGGGTAATACAACGTTCAAAATCCATTGCGTGAGACTCAATGACCGTATTCTAATTAGCTATTGGGTGTGTACCTGAGTCAGAAAACAAAGGTTTTCCTCCTCATCCAACTTCCTAGGATAGCGTGTTGTGTGGTCAATGTGTATTCATTGCTTGATATCTCTTTCCAAGTCCATCGTTCCTCAAACCAATCAACCTTTCCTCTTTCAATCATCAAAACAATCCCCAATCAATCTATCCAATCAATTCTCCAATCCCCAATCCACTTTCATCCATCCAAATAATCATCTTTCCTCAACCAACATTTTTGTCCAAATCATTCATCCGACTTTGGGTAGCCTTCCCCTTTCTTCTTCCTATCCATTCTTCCATAATCATTCTTCTTCTAATCCAATCAAATCTCCAAAATTCCAATCAATCAACTAATCCATCTTTCTAATCTAGTTATCCAATCTCTCATCAACCAATCATCCAATCCTTTAATCCAATCCATCATCAATTCCCATCTAAGTCCTAATCTAAAGGCTAAGGTGTCATCCTAATCCAAATCAATCTTGTCCTTAATCAAATCCAATCCAATCCAATCTAATCCAATCCAATCAAATTAGGTCCTAATCCAAGGACCAATCCAATCAAATCAAATCCTAATCCAAGGACCAATCCAATCAAATCAAGTCCAATCCAAATCAAATCAAATCCAAATCCAATAAATCCTCAATCCAATCCACATTATTCGAAGCCAATTCCTAATTCTCATCTTCATCATCTTTCTCCTTCAGAACATATTCATCCAATTCCAATCTAGTCTCTCATTCTCAACATGTCTACCCAGGATTTCAAAGCTTGGTATGAGCAGATGCTCATGGAAGTTCATGAACTGCCTCAACCTGTCTACCAATTCAATCCCATAACCTCTCATCCATCTATAATATCCTCATCCACTTCATCTCAACACACTATATCCAATCCCAATCTATATCATATCTCTTACCATTCCTCTACCTTTGACAAGGGAAATCCATCTTATCCCCCATCTGTATCTCCATATTATACCTCATCTGTATATATACCTTAATCTACCCTCCCATCCACATCCCAATCCCCATCCTTTTATAATACCTTCATTACCTCTACTCCCCATCCAAATCCTTTACTCCATAATCCTCCAAGCATTAATCCTAATTCCCCAATCCATTATCCCAATCCTCCATCTAATCCTAATCCTCCAAAATCCGTAGTATCCACATCCTCCAAGTCCATCATCCATAATCTTATCCAAAACAAAGTTTCCAAATCTCCTCAAGTTCTCGATTCACCTCCATCACCTCCACCTCAAAACAAATCTAAATCCCTCACACTTCATGATACCCCAATTCCTCTATCTACTCACATCGAAGCTTCCATATCCTCCTCCGACACATAATCCCCACAACTCCAAACATGCCAAAAGCTTGTTCCAAAGCATTATAGCATAGAATCCTCTCCATATCATGATGAATCTCCCTCCACTCCATCTAATGATATCATTCCCTCCACTTCCTCTCATGATCATATGATTCATCTATCCAACCCTCTCCCTTCATTGCATGATCCTTTCCCATCTCATGATCATATTATTATATTGTATTTATTTAATATTGGAGAATGTAATTGTGATGAAGTACCCAATATTAAATGTGAGTCAAGGGTAGGTATGAAAATTATTATATTTTATTGTCACATGGTTTTGATGTAATACCACTTGGTGGTTTTGTGGGAGCTTGTGTTTATAAAAGCAACCACAAGGGTAGTTGTTTGGGTTAGCCAGGTTAGCATTTATGAAGGAGGAAGCATGGCATGGGATGTGTGGATTCATGTTTGGCCACATGGAGTGCTTGGTTATGGTTGGGTTTTTGAAGGATTTCCATATTTGTATTGTAATGGATGCATTGTTGATAATACATGGTGGATGATGCTTTTAGAGGCTAGGCTTTTTCCTCATGAGGGTTTTTCCAAGATATATCTTGTGTCATATTTTCATGGGTATGTTTTCTATTCTTTGCATATGGCTTCTATGTGTTGATTTGATTGAAATATTAAATGGGTTATGTGGAAATTGTCATAAAGTTGGCTGCAAGTTTCCTTTCAAGTGGTATCATAGCTATTGGTTTAATGGTGTTATAACCCTAGTTGGAATCCATGAATGCATGAAAGAATGAAAATACAAGGCAAGATATATGGTTTTGTAGGTTGTTATTGTAGGTCTATGTTATTTGGGTTTGCTATTATGATGGGTTATTTGAAGATTTGGGGTTTTATGAATTTTGGTCAATCTAGGGCATCATAGAAAAATGCTTTGAATGAAGGTTTTGGGGGTGAGTTTTCATAAATGGCCCCATGGGACAAAACATACTTCATGTATGGATTCAAGTTGGCTAGGAGATGCAAAATGATATATAATTTTCCCTATTTTACCTACAGTTGAAAAATTGCAAAATATTTTTGATGGTAACCTGACGACCATCAAATTTGGCCAGGGCGTCTACAAAAAAAAATAAAAATAAATAAATATATATATATATATATATATATATATATATATATATATATATATATATATATATATATATATATATATATATATATATATATATATATATATATATATATATATATATATATATATATATATATATATATATATATATTTGTCCCGTTGCAAAACAAATTTCATACCTATAGAAAAATGAAAAAAAAAATTACGAGGGGAGGGCGAAAAAGTTTCATTGAAAAAAAATATTGCAGACCTGCAGGGCTCGCATGTCCCTGCCACTGGTGGTTGGGGCTCCCACCGACGATGGGTACCGGCCATGTCGACCCACTGTTGATGCTCCCCACCACCAGCCCCCGCCCCTATTTAAAATAAACTGCCAAATAAATAAAATAAATTCACCATTATTTATTTAAATATTTGTAATGTTAATTTAATAAATTGCCACCTTGGGAAATGTGTGTGGGGTCCAGCCAACGAGCCCCACCTAGAATATTGCCATATAATGAAATAGGCTGATTTTATTCAACGAAGCATAACTTTCACCTGGGGACTCCATTTTTTGACTTCTTATACTCGTTGGAAAGATGATTCTAAGAACTATAATTTGGTACTAATTTGGTTCCCTGATTTTACCATTTTGACATGGTTTTTGAGCCTAGAATCCAAATATTCTCTTTTACATAGTTTTGGTCATAAATTTTGCATACGAAATTAGATTTTTGATTTCGAATAGGCGTTGGAGAGCATGTTTAGGTGACTACATTGTGGTGTTGTTATTTTATCATTTTTATGGGTATGGAGATGTGTGTACTTGTTTTATCACTTGTAGGTGCTCGAGATTCAGGGTGTAAGTGTGAGTGCATTTGGACGAGTCATGAGGCAAAAACTTGAGAGTACATGTTTTTATGAGATATTTATGATTCTACATCTGATTATCAGATTTGGTTCTCCTCAATATAGGTTTACAGGTGTTTTTTAGAGTTGGACTTTGATGGTGACAGGTACACGGGTTGTCTTTAGTTTGAGGACATGGTTGGAAATTCTTTGAGACTTGGAGTTTAATGTGGGTGACAGTTGAGTGCAGGTGTAACGTTAGTGATGATTATGGTGTCATGGGTATGCATGTACATGTTTTGCATTAATATGACATAATCATATTTGTGGTGATTTGGTTTGATGTTAGGAGGTTGATGATTATCTCCTTGATGCTTATTTGGTTCCTTTACTATGGTACTTGGAAGTGGACATGTTAGGCAAATTAGATCAGATGTTGATTTGGTGTTTGAGTCATGTTGTCTACAGGATTATTCTCTTTGATATCTCAGTTTGCAGTTTACTAATGTGATAATGAGTTTGCATGTTCAGTGATTGAATCTATGAGTTATGTGATCTATAGGATATGTGGCCTATTGATTGCATTGGGATGGCTTGGATGTGGATTATATATATCGACCAGGTTTGATTCATTATGGTGCATACTTATTAGTTGACCTTGTTTGTGGTCATTTGTGCATTGGTATGTTTGTTTTGAGATGAGAGGATGGATGATGTTTATAGTACTTGGATAGTTGGTGATAGGACTTGTAGCATGTGGCTTATCACAATGTCATGATAGCTTGGTTACACTTTCAGTGGGAACTTTTGATAGTGATGTATTGGTGGTGTAGGATTGATTCCTAATTGGTGGTTTGTTGGTGGTGTTTGTATCTTCTTGATATAGAGTTCATGGTTTACGTGTTATTACTCGCATTTTAGTTGATGTGTGTAGACCTAGATGTTCTTCATTTAGGAGATGGTTTATCACGATGCTATTGAGAGCTTGCTATCATGGTTCAGTAGGAGATTGTAGCAGTGATGTGTATTCATCATGTTGGTTGGTGGATGATCTTCTTTGTGTGTATATGTTGGAGAATTCCTTAGATCCTGTTGATGCAGAAGGATTCTCTTGTATTTGCGGGTACATTGTTAGGAGATGGTTATCTTCATGTTATTTGAGGATGTTTGGATCTTGAGGACTCACAGAGTTCTTGGTATAGATGTGGCTTTATGCTTTCATTTGACATGGTTATCCTTGTTGGTAGGATAGACTTATACTATGTCATGGTACACTCTTGATATGCATTTAGATTTTTGGCATGGTATGGTTATTTGGTATGTTCATATGAGGCATGTTATCTCTTTGAGATGGTTAGATCATGTTGTCATTTTTATGTTCCTGGTTCTTGAGATTGGAGCTTTTGACATTGATCTTGGTAGTTCTCTTTATATTGGGTACATGATCATTTTCTTGATACTTCATGATATTATGGCGTTGCATTTGGATTTTGGCATGGATTGATCGGTTACAGGTGCTCATGGATACATGGATATGTAGGTGATGCTAGTATTCTCTTGTGATTAGAGATATGTGTTGGAACGATTGGTTGTTTCAGAAGGAAGTTTGAGGAGAATTCACCTGGTATGGACTTGAGAGGAGATTGTTCTTAGTATGAGTCATCAGTGACTTGGATAGCTTGATGAGCATTTTCATTCCCCACTATTTTGTTGGCTTGATGTTGATGTTTTGGTGTAAAGTTTTGATTGATGACTTGTTTATGTTGTCATTGATGGCAACTATGTTTTTATAGTAACATATGTCTTGTAAGCCAACTGGTAAAGCTTAACCAGTAGAGAAGACAGTTTAACAGTGAACTGGAAAATAGGTCCTCAACCGGTACAGGTGATTGATAAAGAGTTGGATGATGTGGTTCTATAGGTGTGATGGAGACAAGTACTTGGTGCTATATTCATAACCACATTGGCAGATTCAACAGGATGATCGAGATTTGATGTACAGAGCAGGCTATTTGGAAGAACACTTAACGGGTAGTGATAAAGTCACTAAGATCGGTAAACCGGTACAATTTTTTTAAATTTTTGGTTTGTTATGTCAGTGGCAGACATAAGTTCGGCGTGTAATTTAAGTTTGTCTAGATTTATTGAACCTGGGAAATTATTCCAAGGTTATGAGCCGACTAAGTTGATATCTATAAAAAGTGTGATGAGTTAGGAATGCATGTATGATATCAAAGGCGAATATTGAGATTCTGATTGTGCGGCGATTAGTGACGCTCTGTATTGATGTTTTGTTGAAGTTTTGGAGGAACTGAAGTGAATCTTATTAGACACAAAAATGCTATATGAAGATCATTGAATTTTTGTTATCCTAATAGTTACAACATAAAAATCCCTTAACCAGGTAGGTCCTAAGAGGCCTTAATCTGTAAATTTCCTAATAGGGTAACTCAACATATGAGTTCAAATCCTCTTGTGAGGTTTCTCCTAACAAGGCTCATCATAGCAAATCCCTTCACCGGGTGACTCCTAATAGGGTCTGCTCATAACAAGGCACATTTGTAAGACCTTAACTGGTCCGAGATTCTATTCTGCAGATAGTGAATCTTTTGGGTACTAACTCCCACCGTGGTTTTTCCCTTTTGGGTTTCCACATATAAATCATTGTGTTGTGGTTGGTATGTTTTATATAGTGTTTTCTTATGTGATTATTTTCCTTGCATGCCTATTGATTTTAAAGTTGTTAAGAGGTGTAATCAAATTCTTAAGGTTTTTGCTTGCACTGATTCACCCCCACCCTCTAAGTGCCTTATAATTTTATCGTATTTATGGTTTACTCGGCGGTTTACTACTTGAGAGGTATTGCCCATTGTTTCCTTTCAGGTGCATTATGGTTATGCTTATCTTTCATAGATATGGATCTTGAGCTATGGATAGATGGTTAGTTTTGGATGATTCAGTTTGAGGGATGTATGGCATTGGTTATCTCTTTGCACATTTTACTTATTATTATGATGGCGGTAGTCATTGATATTAGTTTGGGAGATGGTTTATTGGGCATATTCACTTGGGATTGGGAATGGATATTAATTTGATTTTCTTGGTTATGAGAGGCTTACATCCATGTTGATTACATATTATATATGTTGGTTTAGTCCAAGGGACTAAACGGTGTTTGGGTGTTGTTATTCTTTTTATGTGGGGTTTTATGGAGGAGATCATACTTGACACAATTACCATTTAGAGGTGTGTGCAGAAGGACATACTACAAGATTTGATTTGCAGTGTTTCTCTCTTTGTTTCGGTTATCTTCCTAGATGTTTGTATTCACATTACATTGGTTGGAGGTTGTTTGGAGCTATGTGTACAGTGGTTTTGTGTTCATGTGTTGGCATGTGGGAGATGGCATAGAGGTTCATTGATCTCTTTATTTTGTTTGTGTGGAGAACATGAGAGAATGTTGGAGACATGGTGTGAGAGTGGTACTTGCAGGTTATTGGTTTACATGATGTTCATATTGATGTGGATGTTCTTGATACTACATGGTTACACTTCTATGATATGTTATTAGTAGATTCATTTATGAAATTGACATTACCTATGTAGTGGGAGTTCCTTGGTGTATATACGTGGTCGGTATTACACTTGGAGCTTATGGTTGCATGTTACAAGTTGCATATGTTGATGAGATGTTATTCACTTGGTTTGTATGCCTTGGAGGCATGTATAGTTGATGTGTTAGCACTTGTTGTGGGTGTTATTTCATATATGTAATAGCTACCTTTGCATTGGATACCTTTGGATTAGTGTTTGTGTTCGGATATCAGTTGGTGCAGGACTTATCATTTGTTGTGACAAAATGTGTGGCTTTCTCTTTGGATGGCCTTTTCATGTCTAGTGGCAGTGGCATGATGGAGGGTAGGAGCATTCATGTATGAGATGGTGGTCACTTTGTTTCTTGTTGCATGTATCTTGATAGAGCATATGGAGCACTTGGATTCTATGGTGGTATATGTGTGTGGAGAGATCAATCACTTGTTCGTGTGACAAATTACTTCTTGGCCCTTATGCAATGTATACAACAAGTGGGAGAATATTGGGGAAATGGTGTTGTACACCTTGCATAATAATGTTTTATTGTTGTATTATTTTATTATTGTATGAGGTGGATGTGAAATTATATTGTATTGTTGCACCTAGTAGCACCTAGATGGACGTGCAACATGTAGAGATTCCCTTGGAATATTCTTGTAACCACTTCATGAGCTGTATTGACACATTGGTATTATTATATTGTATTTATTTAATATTGGGGAATGTAATTGTGATGAAGAACCTAATATTAAATGTGGATCAAGGGTAGGTAGGAAAAATATTATATTTTATTGTCACATGGTTTTGATGTAATACCACTTGGTGGTTTTGTGGGAGCTTGTGTTTATCAAAGCAACCACAAGGGTAGTTGTTTGGGTTAGCCAGGTTATCATTTGTGAAGGAGGAAGCATGGCATGGGATGTGTGGATTCATGCTTGGTCACATGCAGTTCTTTGTTATGACTGGGTTTTCCAAGGCTTTCCATAGTTGTATTGTAATGGACACATTGTTGATAATACATGGTGGATGATGCTTTTGGAGGATGGGATTTTCCCTCGTGAGGGTTTTCCCAGGATATATCTTGTGTCAAATTTTCATGGGTATGTTGTCTATTCTTTGCATATGGCTTCTATGTGTTGATTTTATTAAAATATTAAATGGGTTATGTGGAAATTGTCATAAAGTTGGTTGCAAGTTTCCTTTAAATCTTAGATAAATCCATACATTGTCAAGACCACGCTAAGATCCTTCTTCAAGTCTTTGAGAGAATTCATAAATACAACATGCGCTTGAACCCCTAAAAATGTGTTTTTGGTGTGGATAGTGGAAAACTATTATGGTTCATAGTCTCGCATTGTGGTATTGAGGTGGATACAAAAAAGATAGATGCTATAGTTAACATGCCACCTCCTAAAAATATTTCCCAATTGAGAAGTTTGCAAGGAAAGATACAAGTTATTCGTAGGTTCATGTTGCAACTTGAGGATCAAACCTTTTCTTTCACTCAATTGCTCAAGAAAAACATCATTGTTCAATGGAATGAGGATTGTCACCAAGCCTTTGAGGATTTAAAGTCTTATTAGGCTAACCCTCCTGTTTTGCAACCTGCTGATCTCACTAAACCATTTCTTTTATACACAGTTGCTTCTTCTCACAATCTTGCAACCTTATTGGCACAACATAGTGGTGATGGTAAAGAATGCCCAGTTTATTACATAAGTTGCACTTTGCTCGATTATGAAGTCTGATATACTACGATAGAAAAGAAATGTCTTGCTCTTATTTTTGCATCACAGAAGTTGAGGCATTACCTTTTGAATGGTGAGGTTCATGTTATCATTAAATTTGATCCTTTGAAGCATCTTTTCTCTAAGACAAACATTTTAGGACGTTTAGCAAAGTAGATTATGATGTTTGACCGAATCTGAACTTAAATTTGTCTCTCAAAATAAAATTAAGGGACAAGCGTTGACTAATCACTCAATTGATGCTCCTTCACCTCTCACATTACCTAATCAAGAATCCTTTCCTAATGAGTTTGTTCTTCCTATTGAGATTGATGAAACTTGGGAGTTTTACTTCGATGGCTCTAGGTGTCATACAGGCTCAGGGGCAGGTGTTGCTCTATTCACCCCTAATAAAAAACTTGTTCCCTTATCTTACCATCTTAACATCTTATGTACCAATAACATTACCGAGTATGAAGCCCTTATAGCTAGTCTTAGAGCGGCTTTAGCTTTGAATGTCAAGCATATACATATCTATGGTGACTCTCAATTGATCATTAGACAAGTTACATGAGTTTATCAAGATAAATTATCACAATATCGAGATTGGACCTTATCCTTGTTAGAAAAATTTGATTCCTATACCATGGAGCCTACCCCTCGGAAGAATAATCGACATGGTGATGCAATGGTGTATGTTGCTTCCTTTGTATCCTTAGAGGACCTCATGGTAGACCTTAAATTTTTTATAAATAACCTTTCTTCTCTAGCTATTGTTGATAATCCTAGTGACATGTCTTATTGCTATACCATAGATTTTGATGAATGGTACTCGCATATCTCAAGATATTTGACCGGTGGTACATTTCCAGATTCCACTAGTAAAAATGATAGAGCTAGGATTTAGAAGTTAGCCGCAAGATACATTATCCTTTCTAACATCCTTTACAAGAGAGGTTATAAAGGTTTGCTTCTTCATTGTCTCAACAAAACAAAGATCCCGATTGCCTTTGAGGAGGCACATTCAGGTGCTTGTGGGGGCATTTTGGGGGTAAAACCTTAGTTCAAAGGTTTCTTCGAAGGGATATTATTGGCAAACAATGGAGAAGGATTCCTTTGTGTTTGTTAAGAACTGTCACCAGTGTCAGCAACACAATAATTTGATTCATGCTCCTGCACAAGAACATAAGTCACAAGTGGCCTCTTGGTGCTTTTCAATGTGGGGTTTGGATCTTATTAGAAAAATTTATCCTCCTTCATCCCAAGGGCATACTTTCATTATAATTACTACAAATTATCTTACGAAGCAAGTAGAAGCAGTTCCTCTTTGATCCACTACTACTGAAGTAGTTTGTCAATTCATCATAGATAATATTATTTCTCAATTTGGAAGTCCTTCCACTTCTCTCTTTGACAATGGGACTTCATTCAAGAAAAAAGATGTAAAGAAATTTTTCAAAAAATACCATATTCAACATCACTTTTCCACACCCTATTATCATCAATCTAATGGACAAGTTGAGTCTTCTAACAAAATCCTTGAACCATTTATTTTGTAAGACTGTAAACAAACATGGTAAGGATCGGCATACCCAGTTGACCTATGGCCTTTTGGGCTATCGAAAAAGTGTGCGCATAGCTATTGGTACTACTCCCTATAATCTTTTTTATGGTGTTGATGCTATTATTCCTTTAGAGTTAGAGATTCCCTCGCTGAGAATTTCTCTTAAGGGTATACTAGACGATGATTTTTATTGAGAACAATGCCTTCAACAACTTGAAATTCTTGATACACGACACATAAATTCTCTTGAGAATGTCCAAGCACATCACAAATCCTTGCAACAAAGTTACAATGATAAGTTTATTCAACATTCCTTCTCAGTGGGTCACCTTGTGCTTTATGAGAACTAGTGTAATGTGAATGCCTTACCTAAAGAAAGAGGAAAGTTTATCCCAAATTGGCAAGGACCATATATCATCGCTAAAATTTACGGGTCAGGTGCCTAGAAAATAGCAGATGTGGAAGGTACACCTCTTAAGGAGCCCTTAAATGTTGTGTATATTCGTATATATTATGCCTTATCTTTTCCTTCCTTTTCTTTTCCTTTCTTCTCTTTTTCCCAAAATTGTATGATATGGTAGCATGTCTTCATTAAAGCATGTAGTATTAAATTATTAATATTTGATCTATATTGCTTCATTCTTGACAAACATGTTTTAAATTCTTGGTTGTCTCGAGTTTTTTATGTGCTAGTATATCATGTAATTTTCTTCATGTGTTTGGAGTTAGGATACATCATGTTGTGTTTAATTTTAAAACCTTAATTAGATCACATTAGTTATGTAGTCCTTAACTTAAACACATTTATTTACATCATCAATGTTGTATTTAATTAAATACTTAGTTATTTAATTAGATCACACATGTATCAATTTAATCATGAGGTATTGAGAAATCAATCACATGAGAATTAAATGAGACATACATGTATAGTTCCAAATTTGTTACTTTTAATCAAAATAATATACATTCATTGTTTTTGCAAATTTACAGAACATATTTGAGGCTAAAATCATCATCATATATATCATCAAAATTTTTAAGGTACATCATCATATACAAAATCAATCAATAAGTACAAAATGTGGTCTTTGCTATATCAACACTATGGTTGGTGGCTACGCGAGCCATTGGGTCCCTGTCGTGGTGGTCCCATGGGTGTATAACGGGATGAGGACCGTGAATGACTCCTAGAAGAGCTCCTCCAATCTCGATCCATGATTATGCCTTGATACATGGTTGAATTGATCCAAGACTCTGCTAGCTTGCATTGTAGGTGCTCCCCCTCTTCTCGCCTAATCTCTAGCTCTATTTGAACAGATTCAAATAGATCCTCATGTTGTTTGGCACCCCTCTGAAGTCTATGCATGATCTGCAAAGACCGAGGTATGCATGAAATAGTGACGATGTTAGATAGGGTTTGCTGGATAAGGGACCGTCACTCCTGCACTCCAACTGTAGAAGAGGGAACAAAAATCAAATCACATATACATCATATTGAAAACTCCAAAAAACTCAATTAAATAAAGGACCTTCACCTAAATCTCCCACCTACCAGTCTGGATCATGTGTTGTGGAAATATCTGATCTAGATCTGCTGCCCTCTCCATGCTCATAGTGTCTCTATACTCTAGTAGGTGGTACTATAGGAGATGATCGGTGTAGGATCGAGGTGGGTCTCCTAAGATCGTATCCTTCTCCTTTAGCTAATACTACTGGTGGATTTAGGGCTATGGTGTTATCCCCAAAGTGATGGGGAATCTCCTCCTCCTCTCCCTCCTCTCCCTCCTCTTCCTCCTCTTCCTCCTCCCCTTTCTCCTCTTGCTCTCCCTCTCTCCCTTCCTCTAAATCATCATCCTCATCATCCCCACCTTGATTTCCCTCCCCACCAATATCTCCATCACCTCCTTCCTCATCATCATCATCATCATCATCATCATCATCTCTATCATGTTGTTCTCCCTCCTCCTCTACTCTCTCATCCTCATGATCCACTGTCTCCATTACTCAGGTCCTTGGATGTCTTGTGATCCTCGCTAGTGGAGCTATCTAATCACCTCCATGGCCTAGGATTACCCCTCAAATAGTCTAAAGGAAAAACAACTCCAAGGTAGGTCCTATCGCACCATGTGATGTACCTGTAGTGATCTCCCATGTCGTCATTAAAGGGGACCACAACATCTCAATCTCATCACTATAAGGCCTAAGAACTGCTCCCGGTCTCATGATCATTCGGGAGTGGCATATAAAAACTAGCACATCTACTAGAACACCCTGCTCTAGCCTAAATTGTTGCTTGACTCAATTGAACTAGAATGGTTACAATATGGTTGTAGCGCCCCTCAAGAAAGTGGTTCCTCTACATAAGCCAAATATGACTACGCTAGCCTATCCATGTGGTCATGTGCCAGTATGGCCTCCATGTGATGACATCTGATCTTAATATATCAATCACAATCCTCCAATACAATAGGTCACCATTCTACCATGGTCTGGTGAGCAAGTATGTATATACTCTAGGGTCATCTAAGCCAATATCAATTGGTACTCCTACTGGCCTAGTGCATGTGATATGCTCAAACATTGAAACGTAAAGAAGGGTGCATGTCATCAAACTACATCCCTTTTCATAGACATAATCTCCTAAGTCATGGTACAGATGGACCAACATGCTCTATCCCCAAGAGAGCATTGTTTTCCGCTCCTCCATTGCTCGAATAGCATAAGTAAGACCCCTATGAATATGATTGTCTCATCCATCAGGGCATATGGCTAGCCCCACTATGACTATCATGAGTCTTGTCATGAGTGGAATGGTGTTGGTAGGATGTAGTAACCACTGAATATTAATCTGTCCTCTCATCTAATTGGGCATGGCTCACCCAATGTTGTACATCTGCTCTCTCCTAAAAGAACATGGTGTATGGCCTATCTAATAACTCATTGTGCATCCTCTAATGGGAAGCTTCAGTATATGGTAAATGTCCTCAAGCATAACCATCATCTCTCCCACTGGTAGGACAAATGTGGAGGTGTCTATGTCCCATCTCTCCATGAGTTCCATAAGTATCATTGGATGGAACTTCATGGATGGCATGTTGCATATGTACCACAACCCTACTTAAGAAGCTCTCTGTCATCCTGAGACAATCGAGGAATCTGACTCTGTAGACTCCGATATGTATGTCTAACAGTGTGCTCTCGCATATAAGGTAGTTTTTGCAAAAATCAAACAATCAACAATCAATATCATTCTTTCAATCAACTCAACATTAGAAATCCTAATCCTATGCTAGCCCTTGGTCACCCCGTTTAGGGAGCAGAATGCCATGGAAGGACCAGGGTGCCCATGGTGCCCTGGTGGGACTAGGGCACCCAGTTGGGACCATGGCACCCTTGTGGGACCAAGGCATCCTTCTCGGGGCACATGTGAAATCGGACCTTCCTCCATACCAAAAAGTCAAATATAAGTCAACAAAAAGTATGAAGGTAGTTCAATATACTCACCTCGTTAAGCAACTGATCGACAATGAAAAACTGTCATAGGATCTCCATCTGGGTAGGCATCTCAGGTTGTCTTCGAGGTATCGTGAGTGCTATGTGGGATCCACTACTGCAAATAAGACAAAAAGTGAGAAAATGACAAATGAAAGTGTCATTTTCACTAATCATAAGGTACTCACTTCTCTCTTTTTTGAAACCCTAATTTTTACTTTTCTACTTCATCTTTAATAGCTTGATCTAGAGAGTTCCAATTTCTAAACCATTGGTGGGATTGGAATCATGATTCAATTCTCTTTCTTACCAAATATTCCATGATGTGCTTTGATAGAGCCTTGTTGCGAACATTTTTCATCATCTTTGATCACAATTCATTGTGGTGAACATGATATCCTATTTCACCTCACTAATTAGCAAGCTGAAATAGGGGGGCATATAGCTACCCGCAAATTTCATCACTTACTTAGTAATAATTTAGGTGATTTTGTGATTTTATCTAACAAGCAGTTTGGTAGGATGCGGTTCCTAATAGTGTACTGCAGATGTACTGCTAGGGGCTTCGTCCGACACCTTATAGATATATCCTTTATCATGAATGTTTACTTTTATATACTTAGGCTTGCATATGCACGCAGTGTCATATGACTACTAAAGTGGGGGCTAAATATAGCATCATAAATTGTACACCCTTAACTAGGTGGTATAATTCCATGCTTAGGTTAGCACCCACCTTAGTGTGTTTTTATTTTGCATTTCAAATTCCCTTTAAGCATTTAATTAATTAATTCAATTAAATCTAAAGTCTTCTTTTATCCCTCTACACATCATGAAATTGGGCCCTTTTATATTAAATGTGACCCTTTTATTTTATTCTCCCAATAAATAATTCCATCACATAACCTAATTGTGTCCTATTTCAACCTTCAAGGCCTGATTTTGCATATCTGTACATCTCAAATTCCCATATACTCTTGGAATTTGCTCTAAAATCACAATATCTTTCTTTCTCAAAAATCTGGCAAAAAGTTGGTCAAACCATGTGTTTGGACCGACTTTTTCTCCCCAAATTTTAGGAGCATGTTTTGGTGGTATTTTAATATTCAAATCCAAGAGATTGGAGGAAAATATTATTTCTAGGTCGGCCTATGACTCAAAATAAAATTAGGGTCTCCTACATAAAGCCTTTCTTTCCTCATTTGAAGGATCTAAGATCTAGCGATTTAAGGAGCCTCTTATGAAGTGAAAGTGTAGGTTATATTAAGTCTACAATATAAAAGTAAGTATTCACCAAGTCTACATCAAGCATTTTCAACATACACTAGGAGCTTTGAAGATATTGAAGAATAATAGATCACCGACTGATGATTGGCTTGTACCTCTCCTTTAGGGTTTGGTATGGTTTCATGTTATTTTCATGTCTTTGCATGAGATTCATTTTCAGATTTACATACATGCTTTAGATGTCTAGTTCATTTGTGTTTTGAATAATTTTCATTTACATTTAGAAGCCTTTATGGTTTTCTTTCCAAAGCATACGGTAGAACTCTAGATTTTTTATAACTCTCATTTAGGATCTTGCATACACACAGGAGACTTGCATACAAATTTTCAATACATTATCAGCTATTTGTGGAGGTGGAAACCACCAAAACAAGGGGTTTGACTAAGGTAAAATCCTATATAGCCATCTAGACACCATTTTTCAAGTTGCAGGTGTAGGTACAAGAATCTGATAGGCACACCAATTTCGGGACCGACAAAAGACACAAATATAGTCTCAGTGCCAGAATTTGATCTCAGATTACAAAGACTAAGGCATGGTACCCTGGGTCAGGACTAGGGCATGGCTCCCTGCTCCCTAGTGTTTTGTATATCTTTATGTCAGATCTACATCTCAGACCCTTAGTACATCAGATCTAGAGTTTCAACCTCCTATCAGCAGAGTGACCAAGGTGTCGAACGCCCAGGTCGTACCCAATCTACATCAGTTTTCAGCAACAGGTGCACCTTTCAATCATTCTTTCAATATCTCAATTTCAATTTAGATAGAATCTGCATTTTTAGTTTATGTGTGTTTCATTTCTCATCTCCTAGCATAGTTGATTGTGACATCATATTTCGCATATCTACTCCTCATTTACAGCAAAGGAATAGAAACCCTAAGAGATATTCCTTGACTCTCTTTTCCCTACAAGAAGTAGTCAAAGTGAGATATCTCTCTGGGATCTTTCATATTCCATTGTGTGTACATGAGAGTGGGATTAGGTCTTAGTTACTTGGTTCCATTTTTATGCTCCACAAAGATCAACATCACTCATAAAAAAATTATCCTTAGAAGGGAGAGTTTTGAAAGAAGTGTTAATGGTCTCCTTTTTCACTAAAATGTCCTCATGGGTAGAAGGATCCTTAGGAAAGGGATAGAGTGAAATAAGTGAGGCTAAGACATTATCACATTTATAAAATAAATGTATCATGAAACTAACTAAATAAGAACAAAATGACAACAATTTTCTTTTTCAAATGATAACCTATGCAAAATGCATGATAAAAAGAGATAACAATGTGCATTTTTTTTTATGTTTTTTCACTAATGCAAGTACATAAACAATGATTTAATGCACCTTAATTTGAAAGTTGCATGTCATAATAATCGGATATGAAAATATAATTGAAAAATTATTCTACCCACAAGTCAATTTTATAGCAATCAATTAGGGTTTGTATGAAATTAACCACTAAATTTATGTAATGCAATTACAAATATGATTTATGAGTACAAAATTTATTTTATAAATGTCTACAAATCATATCTAAGACCATAAATTAGAAATAATCATGCAAGGAGTCAGGTTCACCAAAATGTAATCGTGTACTTTGGAACTAGGGTTTCACCAAGTAGGATAAGACCACTAATTAACTAAATTAGCCAATACATTGAAAGAGGGGTGAAATTAATAGATCTAGCCTCAATCCAAATAAGGAAAGGGTTGAAATTCTGATTAGATTCACTAGTTAGGCTTTGGTTCCCTCTTTCTAGATTGGAATTGGATTTGTAATTTGAAAAATTGGGGCAAAACCATGGATAATTGAAGTAAACTAGTAGAAATAGTAAGCTACAAATGTCCCACAGAACCACCAACTGAGATTTGGGTATAATAAGATGTTTACAACATGTTCCTAGAAGTTCAAACTAATTTTATGGGACTAGGTAGCACAGATTTGTCGTGGTCCTCCAAATTTTGTACCATCGAAAGCTGAACTTTTTCATCACTATCAACTCTATTAGAATTCCAGAGCACAACTCTTGCACTTGTTTCCTACACATAGAAAGAGAGAAAGATATTGGTGATAGGGGTTTGCCTAAGTAAAACTCTAGTTTATGAATTAACCTTGAAGAAAATAATATAAATACTGAAATAATGTTGCAAATGTGAAGTTGCTTGATGTTTCAGTATGGTTGTCATTGATGCCAATGTACTGATTCTATGTTTTAGTATTTTGTTTTGCTCTACATTTTTTATGTGTTGCATATGTATTCATGATGTGCTAGCATTGCCTTGAGATTCTACTCTCATGTTTTGGATTTTTGGAAGTTATGCTCCAGAAGTCTATGCAATGATGATGATTGTTTGGCAGAGTTTGCAGAGCTCCACATTGCTCTACATTTCTGGTTCTCCTATTGCATTTTTGGATTTATGATAGTCATGCATGTATCTTTGTTATTCTGATTCGACACATGTTAATGTGCTCCAGAAATACATTTTTGGCTATGTTCTTTCCTAGTCTAGTTGACCTCGGATTCTCTATTTTTTGGTTCAGTGATTGTGGCATTTGGATAACGTGTTGTTGAATTGTGGTCTGATCCACTTCTCATTCCTTTCCACCATGGAAATGCTTAATGAAGACCAATCTTTAATTGTGTTTTATTATCTCCTTGGTTGACATGGGAGATTCTATTTTGGAGATTTGTATATAAAGAATGATTGTAATGAAACAAATATATAGAAGGATTTGTAAAAGGAAGTTAATTGTAAAAGGAAGATCTATCTTTGTTGATGCAAAGTGGTTGATTAGTATGGTTGTATGCTTATGTTATTTAGTACCATTGGAAGTGAGCCTAAGGTCTCTTCTGGCATTGGAGCTATGTGGCAATTGTGCCCTTGTGGTGGATTCTTTCTTTCTTCTTCTAGGCAGTGAGCCCTTCTTTTTCTGGCAATTTTAGATTGGCAGTGATCCCACTTGTAGTGAGCATTCTGGTAGTGAACCATCTTTTTAAGAATAACCTTAATTTGTGTCATCCTAATAGGTGTTTTCATATTTAGAACTAGCATTCTCCATGATTTTACCTCCTTGGGTTTTCCATGCCATATCTAGTGTTTCATGTGTGTGTTCATTCATGTTCATATTTGTTTATGGTTAAGTAATCTAAGTTTTAAGTTGCCGAATCTGTTTTTGTGAGAAAAGTAATATATTTTTATCATACAACTGATTCACCCCCTCTCTTAGTTGTTTGGAATATTCAACAAATAACTGTTAAGAAGATACACCTCAGATCTGCAATTGATGATGATGCAATTCTCTTTGAATGTAATCACACATGTTGAATGTAATGGCATAACAAACACATGCACATGAAAACCCTAATCATAAACACATGCTTGCATGAAGATTGATGTAACTTTTCTCCACAATTATTGAAGGATAAAATGTAATTTTAAATCTCTAAAGATGCTCAATAATGAATGCTTCATGGATGCAAAAATAATAGGATTTGTAATGGATGTCAAAATGAATTTATAGGATGTCTTTATATAGGGTTCCCTAGGTAAATTATCAATTAGGCCAATCTCTAGTGGTCATATGTAGCCCTGGGAATCAAATACCATTGGGGAGATATAATGTCTGTCCTATTTCAAATTGGGGTTTGTTTGAGAGGGACCATGTCATTTTGGGATGCCCTAGTTAATATTAGGACATCACATGCCCCGGTCCTACAAACATGACTAAAACAAAGAGAAAAGGGGGATGCCATCACATGATGGGACCCACCAAAGGGTGTTCATGACATCAAAGACTTTGGAGAGTAAGGTCAAACTAAACCTAGAGAAGGGGTGAAGATATGACACACTAAAGTAGGAGCACAAACATGAGGTGTAAATTGGACCAGTCACAATTTATGATGCTACAACACAACCCATAAATCTTGATCTACAAGAATATATTTCATCTTCAACTTTCAAAGTTTGAAGCTGTTACCATTAAACTTTTTCGGATTAACTTTTTTTGAATGTGCTTGCTATCTTTTTCCTGCAACAATATTTTGAAAATTCTCTGCAAAATATCCCACTCAAAATGAGATTAGTGTAAAAACCTCACCACCCAACAATGGAACCAAAGCTAGGAAAGCTCTAATACCAATTGAAAGAAAGAAAATGTGTGGAAAATGCTTTCCTAACACTAATCTAGTGGGGAAGGTAGTGCAAATTATCTTACAAATCTTAACTATTATAGAAGGAGAACCACATATAGAGAGAGATAAAAAAAAAATGAAAATAAATAAAAATAAGATATACTTGGGAAAAACCATTTCAAGAGAAAATCCCATGCTCTAAAAGCACAATACTTTGTATTTTATTAAACTAATAAGTTACAATACAATATCAACGAGTTTAGCTTCTTCAATAGTAGTATACAACCACCAACCCACAATTGGATTAACTTTGGTAGAATAGCACTTCACCTACAAAACATTACATACATAGTGCTCCCAAAGACCACCTTATATAGAGAAATACAACAAATGGAGAATATTCTAGATGAACACAAAAGAGGGGGGACATGTAAAATAATTGACACTTTTTCAACCACCTATAAGCATGCAAATGACACGTACATCACAGATGACTCCTCACTCTAACCTCCTAATTAGGGCACCCAAAAAAATTCGTTTTAAGGTATGACAAATTCTCTTACACCTCTTACAATTGTCATAAAAATAATGATGATTGACAACACCTATAGTTGTAAGAGAATCAATAATAGCTAACTGTTAATAACAAATCCTCTTACAACCTGTCATCACGCAACTTGGGCACCCACCTTCTCCATGCAAAGATGTCTCCTACCACTTGTCCATTTTGTCATATAATCTATCATAGGATGTCATATGTAAGTGTGTCATAACAACCATCATAAATATTTCCATAAATCTATAATAACATGACACTTGTCACCTACATATAATTAAATGTAAGATCCTCAAAGTGGGATGCTTACCTCCACATGTGCAACATATATGTCATACAAACACCACCAAGTTGGATGTTAGCCTATGCATCCCACAAGATGACTAGACATTTGTAGGAAATTAATTAAATAAAATAATAAATAAATACATCAAATGTTACAATAATCAACGTTGGGATTTGAAAAGGTTGAGACACCTTAATTCCAACACTATCAAGTGTCTCACTAATTATGAGGGTTACATTTATAATGTGAGACCAATGAATCTGTATCTTATTCTATCATATTGATACTAATTATATGACGTATAAATTTATGGCTGTTGTCTTAAGTGGTTGAGTATAGGAAATAAGCTTGTTCTAATAAAAGAGGAAGTCATATTAAAAAATTCAAAAATTCTACAATGGTTACTACAATTTAATTTTAATGTTGCAAATCTTATTGATAACAACAATCAATAGTTTCTATGTCTAATAGTTAACACTACTACCAAATGACCAATTATCTAAACTTAAAAAATACTAAATATAGTAATTATTATTGCTAATAACAGAGTCACAACATTACCTCCAGCGGGCCCTTGATTGGGTTTTTTTGAAAAAAATCAACCAATTCTTCTTATCATTCATTCATTCACATCAATATCAACATCAACTAGGGTAAAGAACCACTTTCAACTAATATTCAAAAAATGATACAAGTGCTAGAAGAAATCACCATCGCCCCATTTACCAAAATCCTCAAAATATATAGATTAATTCTAACTATCCTTGGATAGTTGGACTCTTAACAATGAAAATATCAACTCATTCCTAAAAAACAAAGAGAGGACTATTTTATTTTAGAAAACGTAATTAGGAAATTATAGAAAAATTAAATCTCCATATAATATAATCCTAATACAAATCTTTCAACAGTGATTGGAGACATGTAATTATTGTAATGCAAAGAAAAATGCTATAGCACATGCAACAAAAAAATTGTATTTTATTTATTATCTATTATTATGGAGTTCTTAAAAAAATTTATTTTATTTATTATCTATTATTATGGAGTTCTTGGCCATCTCTCATGACAAAAATTATTATTGTTTGATGGATTATCCATGTGAGGCCACTTCTATGGTTTCAGAAGTCTATTGGCTATGTGTTGTTTTCTATCCTTGTTGTATGGGGGTTAGTTTCCTTTAAAAAACTTCTATTTTAAGATTACCATAATAATACACATTTTTAAAATAATTATTTAAACATATAGGTATTTATCAAAACATCATTTTAATAATTTTAGTGCTTTCTACTTCAAACATTTATTGTAGTTTGGAAATGTAAGGGGAAATATTTAATGAAATGAGAATCGACATCGTTAGACTCATCAGATTATATTAAGAAAATTATCATGTCACATATATCATGGCAAGTGACCACATAAGTGACTAACCTCAAGATTATGCATAAATTGTGTCATGTTGTCAATGATGCTAAAGAGAAAAAATGGGTAGAATTTTGAGGAACAATATATTATGAAACCTTGGGTAAGAGACATGCAATTATTTTTCTTTTAAAATGAGATGAATCAAACCCAATCTTGCTACCATTATTGTTTCAATCTCTTCACAATAAAAATATAAATAGATATCAAATTTGCATCCTTGCACATGAAAATCAATGATTTCATCAATTGTAGTATGATGTTTTCTATTTCAATCCTTTAGTATATTATCATGCCACTAATAGAATTTTTATCTTCATTTAAAAAAAAAAATGAATGCTAACAATATCCTTCAAGGTGTCTCTTTTCAAAAAAATGAATGCTCATAATATTTGCTCATAATATTTGAATAGATGATGTAGCTAATTAGAGACCTCTTCAATAGTGTAGGTGCATTGCATGAACTATTCAAAATAACCTTATCCATCATCTACCAATAACTTCCTCAAAGAGAGCACACAAATAAATAACAAGAGAAATCTCCTATGAAAATTATACCAACTCAATAGAAAATCCTTTGCTTCATATATTAGAAACTAAAACTAGGAAAAGTCCTCCCATAAGATATATTTGGTAGTTACGATTGATTGCATGTCATCTCATGCATTAGGATGATTTGATATTTTGATAGGGCTTAATTGTACACACCCATTATTTTCTAGAAAGTCCACTGCCATATTTTATTATTTGTACACATGCCTAATTGAATAGCCATTTAGTTGATCAAGAACAGTATAGCTATCATCTACCATTTTTTTGAAGTTTTTAGTTTTACACCTTCCTCATTTTGATTGCATTGATATAGATAATGAAATCACCTTTAGTATCTATGTTGACACTTTTTTGAGAGACATAAGTTTAGACCTTCAAGCAGAGCATCAAGTTCTACTTTTTTTTTTGTACCAAAAGGTACATGTTTTGAGGATGCCTAAGTAAGAATTCCTATTTTATATTTGATTATGCAACCTACACTAGAAATCTTAATATTTTCTTGAGAGGTCCCATCAAAATTAAGCTTTGATCTACTTCTTAAAGGAACCAAAAATGACTTTATCATTAAATAGCTATAAAGTTATTTAATTATAAAATTTTATTAATTATAAAAATTAATTAAATAAATATATGTTGTCCACACACAGGAACAAACCTAAAACTATTACCATGCCTATAAACTCATCAAAATAAATGACATGTAAATTTAGTATATTTGTATGATGATTTTCAATAAGTTCAAACCTATGCAACTTTCACAATCTACCTCTTTCACTCTCATATGGTGTTCTTGTTAGTATAAATTAAGAAGGAAGACTGGGGGGGGTGAATCAGTCTTCATTGGATTATAGCAAATTAAACTTCAAAACATAAACTGATAGACTACATCAATAACAGATAAGCATAATAACAACACAACACCAAGATTTTTGACATGGAAAGCTCGGTTAAGACAAAAACCACGGTGGGATCCTACCCATAGTAAGATGATACTCTACAATACAATGTGAAAATATTACAATGGGGAATGCACATGCATTCAAGCACACTGCCTAGAGCTCACTGCTCAAAAGATATATGCCCAGAAGGCTACAACCCTCAGGGAAGTCTCACTGAATTACAATATGATTCAAACTACAATCCGGAAGAAATGAACCGCAATGATAGTGTATATGGTGAAAATGGATAACAATAATAACGATATTGAAAGGCTAAATGAATTTAACCACAAAACCCTAGCCTAACAACAACAAAGATCCACCATAACAAATGAAGATTACCTAAGACAATGCAAATCAAACAAAATCACAAAGATTATACCATCACAATGTCCAATAGGGTTTGGATCTCCATTCTTCCTATCTCCATTGATCTTGTTTGATGTATTTTCTCTCAGATTTTATGTGCACAAGAGCTCAACAAAGAACAAAATGTGGTTGCAAGTAGGATCGCATATGTCAAGTAGTCAATTGATCAAGTAGTTAGATTGATTAGAATGATTGATTAGGATGATTGATTAGGGTTTGATAATGAAGGAAGCATCTCCTTATATAGAAGACACTATATGAAATGGAGGGATAAGATTGAGAGGTGTAAAAGGAGGTCGGCTATGATTAAAGGGTAGGTAAAAGAAATAATAAAATAATGAAAGGGGTAGGTAGTGTATGAATTAAGAGATGAATGACATGTGTCATGGGTAGAAAAGGTTAATGAATTAATTAAATAAATAAAGATTTATATAATTAATAGAAGAAGTGGGATCAATTAAATAAATAAGATATTTATTTAATTTAGGAAAAGGATAATTTAAATAAATAAATGTATTTATTTAAATGATAAATAAGGCTAGAAGAGGATAAATGAATTAATTAAATAAATAAAGATTTATTTAATTAATAGAAGAATTAATCTTAGATAATTAAATAAATAAAATATTTATTTAATTAGACTGGACAATTTTAGGTGTCTACAGATAGCATCTACAAATGCCTGATGACAGTTCTAGTTAAGCACAATTGTCTTCTCTACAACACCAATCTCACCTCAACACTTCACCATATGATAACTCTCTTTTTTGCACAATCACCTCTCTCTGATAATGCAGACATAATACCGGCACCTAAATTACATAAGCATCTCACCTATATATACAACTCATCAACCTTGATAACAAGGTCAGCTAAACCCTCAACCCTCAACTCATAATTACAAAAATTACATCACACGATACAAAGATTGACCACCAGACCAATATTATGATTTACATTGCATAGAATGGACCTAATTTAAATTCCCAAATGATTACATCCACCAAAAATCCCACCAAGACCAACCGCAAAATACTACACCACCATAAATACAACATAACACAAAAATCATCACCAGTTCATAGAAATCACCAAAAAATAACAAATCATCACCAATTCATAGAAATAACCAAAAACTCACACAACGATCAATACAGATTGCCAAAACAAATAGGACACGACTAGGAAACACCAACGAGAACGTTAGAATCATCTAGAATAGTTGCACCAACGCCTCTTTTCAAATCTTCATTGGTCAACATCTCAAAGCTACAACCAATCATCACAAAGAAAGATAACTTGTGGAGAAAAAAATCATGAACCATAAGAAATGAAGACTCATAAGATCATCCCAAAAAATACCCCAAATTCTCAACACAAGATTTGATCATACTAGAATATACTAGATGAAATACCAGATTCTACAAAAAATAATGATTAGCAACACCAAGCTACAAAACCGGATAAAAAAATCTTCTCGAACTCACCAAAATAAACCATAGGAATATGTTGACATCAATGACAACAACATATCCTAGCAGTAGTAATTATCAACCAAATCTAACAATCTCCCCCTTTGGCATTGATGGCAACATATGAATGTGAAAAATAGTCAATGCAAAGAAAGAGGATATCATCAGTAAACTCCCCCTAAGATCAAGATAGATAAAGCATTTTTTCACATGATCTCTCTCCCCCTTTGATAGAAATGCCAAAGATCTCTAAAACAAAAAATCAAACTCTCAATATAGAATCATGAACCTATCCTCTTGGGATACACAACCAAATCAATAGACTACACCAGCAGAGGAGCAACACCAACTCATCAATCTGGATAAAAGAATAAGGTTCTGAATTCCACTTGATTGATGAAACTCAATGCATCTAATTCTCATCAGGAGGGATGGATACCCCTAACTTGTCTCTTAAATAGACAAATGTATCCGCAATCAAATGCTTAGTGAAAATATCAGCAATTTATTCCTTTGTAGATACATATTCCAGATTCGCCTTTTGTTCACTGACTTTCTCTCTCAAGTAATTATATTTAATTGATATATGCTAGTCTTTGAATGTTGTACCAGATTATTAGACATGTTTATAGCACTGGAATTATCACAGTATATAATAGTAGGCTCATCATAAATAGTTGATACCTTTCAACATTTGCTTCATCCAAACTATCTGAGTGCAATTACTAGAAGCAACAATGTACTCAACTTTAGTAGTAGATAAAGATAGTGAATCGTGTTTCTTGCTATCCCATGAAACCAACTTCTTACCTAAAAATAATGCTCCATTGGTAGTGCTCTTTTGATCATCAACGTCACCAGCCCAATCTGCATCAGTGTAAGCACACAACATGAAATCATCATTCTTTGGATACCATAAACCATAATCCTCAGTTCCCTTTAGATATCTGAAGATTATTTTAAAAGTAGTGACATGACTCTCCTTTGGATCATCTTGATATCTAGTAGCCATACACACAACATGCAAATGCCAGGTGTAGTCTGAGTAAGATATAGCAATCCACCAACCATAGATCTGTACAAACTTTGATTAGCTTTAGGAGATTCATCATTTTTAGACAATTTACAACCAGTCACCATAGGAGTTCCAACCGGTTTGGAATTATTTTAATCCAAACTTCTTCAACAATTCCTTCACATACTTAGTTTGAGATATAAAGATACCTTTTCCTATCTGTGCAATCCTCAAACCTAAGAAAAATTCCATCTCACCAATCATAGACTCTCAAATTCTTTTTGCATATCACCGACAAACTTCATACTCATATCATCATCACCACCAAAGTAATGTCATCAACAAAGACTTCAACATTCAAAATGTTATTATTTTCAATCTTAAAGTACATATTACTATCAACAACACCTTTGATAAATCCCAATTTTAGCAAGTATTTGTCTAACCTAGCATACCAAGCTCTAGGAGCTTGTTTCAATCCATAAAGTGATTTCTTCACCTTACATACCATGTCTCCATCATCTGACAATGAAAATCCATCAGGCTATTCAATGTAAACTTCTTCTTCTAGATCACCATTTAAAAATGCAGATTTGACATCCATCTAATATACCTTAAAATCTTTATAATCGACATAAGCACTGCAACAATCTAACAACTTCAATTCTAGCAACCAGAGGAAAAGTTTCTTCATAATCAATCCCTTCTTATTGTGAATATCCTTTTTAGACCGGTTTGGCTTTATTCTTGACTACTTCACCAACTTCATTCAATTTGTTCCTAAGAACCCATTTAGTACCAATAAAAATGTTATCCTTAGGTTTAGGCACAAGTTCCCAAGTGTTGTTCTTTTCAATCTGATCTAACTCTTCTTCCATCGTTCTTATCCAGTTATCATCTTTACAAGCTTCAATAACATATTTAGGTTCAACTTTAGAAATCAAACATAATTCTTTTGTAGCTAACCTTCTTCTAGTCATCACACCTTTATTCTTATCACCAATAATCTGATTCTCAAAATGATTTAGTCTGACATACCTTGGAGTCTTCTAATTGTTCTGATCCTTAGGTTCTTGCATATCATCACCAACAGTAGTAAGATCCAAATTTACAGTCTCTACTAGATCATTTTGCTTAGGCTCTTCAGGCTGAATAGGAGCTAAAAAAACATGTTGACGTTCATCATAAGCTCTAACCTTCTTCCCAAGGTTTTCATCCACCTTCACATTTGCACTCTCAACTAACTTTCTTAGTCTCTTATTATAGCACCACTAGGCTTTACTATTTGTAGAATATCCAAAAGGATACATTCATCACTTCTAGCATCAAACTTTCCAATATCCTCATCTCTCTTGATACAAAATTTGCTACCAAAAAATTTGAAAGATTTCATAGTAGGAACATGACCAAACCAAAGCTCATAATGGGTCTTACCGATATCACCTTTGATATGAACTTTAATAAATTTATAGACTGTAATGCTAATAGCTTCTCTCCAGTAGACCTTTAGAGCATTTCCTTCAATCAACATGGTTCTTGCAGCATCCAAAATAGTACAGTTCTTCCTTCAACAATCCCATTCTATTGTGGAGTCCTAGGATTAGATAGTTGTCTTCTAATTTCATGCATCTCACAGAAAGAATTGAACTCACCGAAACAAAATTCTCCACCTCTATCAGATCTTGGACACTTAAGCTTCAATCCAGACTCAGTTTCAACTTTAACTTTGAATATCTTGAATTTCTCAAATGCTTCTGATTTTTCCTTCAAAAAGACAACCCACATCATTCTGGAATAATCATCAATTAGCAGCATAAAGTATCTATCACCCTGCACACTTATAACATTAGTAGGTCCACACAAGTCAATATGCACAAGATCTAACAATCCATCAGATGTATATCATTTTCTCTTGAAAGAAATCCTTGTTTGCTTACCCAACTGGCATTCCTTACATACTGGATTAATAGGTTTAATAATCTTAGGCAGATCCCTAACAACTTGTGTAGAACTAATCTTGATCAATGAATCAAAGTTTACATGAGACATTCCTCTATGCCACAACCAACTCTCATCTATCTTAGCAATCAAACAAACTTTCTCACCAACATTCAAATGAAAAATGTTACCTTCAGTCTTAGTTCCAGATATAATTTCTATATCAGAGGCATTCAAGATCTTGCATTTACCATCTTTGAATTGTAGATCATAACCCTTACCAACCATCTGTCCTGTTAGCCTAGTAGAAAATAACAATCTGGAATCTCTGTTAGCAACAGATAGGAAAAAGAATGGAAAGAATGGCTATCTGAATATAATTTGTATTCCAATAAAAAAATTGTACATTCAAAATAAAATAAACAAGCAGATATAAAGAGGAGGCAAAAACAGTTGTAAGTTGTTATACAAAACTGCCGAAATAGAAAAACCTAATTATTAAACTAATGAAAAATTAATCTAAATAAAACTAAACCTGTGAAGAGAACTAAACCCATGAAGAGATATTAACATCCCCCCCTTAAACTAAAGGGGTTAAGCCGAGCATTTCTCTAAACTTCTCAAACTTTTCTCTGCTCAAAGCCTTGGTAAGAATATCTGCTGGTTGATCTGTAGTGGGGCAATATTTAAGGCATATGGTGCCATCTTTCACATAATGCCGAATCAAATGAAACTTTGTATTGATGTGCTTGGTGCGATCATGAAATACTAGATTTTTAGCCATTTTGATAGCAGATTGATTGGCAATGAAGAGTGGAGTTGATGAAATCTGTGGTGTCTGCAAGTCTTCAAGAATTCTTCGAAACCATAAGATTTCCCAAGTTGCTTCAAAGGCGGCCATATATTCAGCTTCGGAAGAAGAGGTAGCTGGAATAGATTGCTTTTTAGATCTCCAAGAGATGACATCAGATCCAAGATACATTAAATACCCATATGTAGATTTTCCATCTGTAGAATCACCTGCATAATCGGAATCGGAATAGCCAACCAAAGAAAATTGGTTTGTCTTGGAGTATTTGAGCCCATAGTGCTGAGTACCTTGCAAATAGCGAAGAATGTGCTTGGCGGCTAACCAATGAGTTTCTCTAGGTTGTTGCATAAACCTTGAAAGAACTCCAACAACAAAATAAATATCTGGACGGGTAGTTGTAGCATAAATCAAACTACCAACAAGTTTCTTATAGATAGTTGCATCAACCAAATGCTGAAGGGTCATCTGAAGAGAGCTTAAGATTTTGCTCCATAGGAGTAATAAGGGGTTTACAATCAGCCATGCCAAACTTATCCAAAAGTTCACCAATATATTTTTGTTGGGTGATAAAAATAAAATGAGGTGTTTGAGTTACCTCAATACCCAAATAGTAATGAAGATGGCCCAAATTAGTCATATCAAATCCTTGCTTCAGTTGTTCTTCCACATTTTGAATATTATTCTCATCGGGACCAGTGATAAATAAATCATCCACATAAACAATAAGATAGACAATAATCTTATCAAGTTTTTTAACAAAAAGTGTGGCATCATCAAATTCAAAATGCTGGAAATTCAACTTTAAGAGATACTCGGTAAGTTTTTCATACCAGGCTCAAGGAGCTTGTTTCAAACCATATAATGATTTGACAAGCTTGCATACCTGATGTTCTTTTCCATTGACTACATACCCATCTGGTTGAGTCATATAAACTGATTCTTTGAGATCACCATTTAAGAATGTTGTTTTAACATCCATTTGGTGAATTTTCCACCCATATTGAGCTACAAGGGCCAACAAAGCATGAATGGTGGTCCATTTTGCTGTAGGTGCAAAGGTTTCATCATAACCTATCCCCTCCTTTTGAGCATAACCTTTGGCAACAAGTCAGGCTTTGTGTTTGTCAAGTGTACCATCTGCTTTATATTTATTCCTAAAAAATCCACTTGCAGCCAATAGGTTTACAACCAAGTGGGGGATCAACCAACTGCCATGTGCCATTTTTCAAAAGAGCATCATACTCATCTTGCATAGCTTTCCTCCATACTGTAATATTTTTGGATTCATTATAGGATGATGGTTTAGAGTCAATTATGAGATTGAGTTCACCAATGGCCTCCAAGTTATCTGCACTATTGGTTTGAGCTTGGAGCCTTGCTTTGTAAGAGCTTCTTGTACCTGTTTTACCTATTTCATCAGGTCTTAAATCTTTCAATGTTTGTTGGACTTGTTTTGCCCACTTATAAGAAGAATTTGGTTGCACAAAAGATGTGACCATTTCATTACTAGATGTTGTATTAGTGGTTAATAGTTCAGAGAGTTCAAGCTCATCATGATGGGCTTCTTCTTGGTCATTTATTGATGGAGCAACGTGAATTAAATCACTTGGAGTTATAGATTCTATATGTGGAGATATAGATTCTATATGTGGAATCTCACAAGAGTTTTCTATCAAAGGAGACAAATTTGTAATTGTATCAAGATGTTTGAATTTACAATCATCATTTTCAGGAATGTTGGAGGTTTCAACAAATACAACATCACATGTAATAAAGAAAGTTTTGTTGACTTCATCATACAACCGATATGCTTTGGAAGATTTTGAATAACCAAGAAAAATACATTTAATACTGTGATGTTGTAACTTACTTCTTTTGTCCTTGGGAATTAAAGCATAGCAAGTGGAACCAAAAATGTGAAGATGTCGAATAGAAGGAGGATATCCAAACCACACTTCATATGGAATAGATTGGTGTAATGCAGATGATGGAGATCTATTACAAAGGTAAACTGCAGTTCTTGCTGCTTCAGCCCAAAAATGTAATTTGATTCCTTTAAAATATAACATTGCATGAACCATATTCATGATGTATTGTTTATTCCTCAATTGCAACGTAATTTGTTATCACTAGTAATTATTCGACAACAAGGCTACTCTATTACGTTAAAAGATGGGCAAGTTGTTGTTAGAAAACAATCAAATAATCAAATTGTATTCACTGGATGTGAGGATGGGAGATTATTAAAACTAAATGGCACTTCTTTTTCTAAAAATTTTGCATATCTTACTAAAGAAGGTAGTCTATCTCCTGTTCTTTTATGGCATGCAAGACTTGGGCATATTGGTTATGATAACATTCATATCTTGCAAAATCATGGTGTTGATGGCTTACCTGTTTTGCCTAAAACAATTGAAAAATGTGAAGCATGTATTCTTGCCAAGCAACATAGAAATTCTTTTCCTCGCTCCACTTGGAGAGCACAAAGAAAATTGTAGCTTATTCATTTTGATTTATGTGGGCCTTTACCAGTAAATTCTGTGGGAGGATCTAAGTATTTCATGTTGTTTATTGATGATTACAGTCGCATGACTTGGATTTATTTCTTGCAGCAAAAATCAGAAGCTTTTGAAATTTTTAAAAGGTTTCGTGTTATGATTGAAAAAAAAGCTCAATCTCAAATTGGTACTCTTCGAATAGATAATGGTGGAGAATTTAATTCTTTAGTTTTTGAAGACTATCTACGTCAAAATGGGATCCAACATCATCTTACTGTTCCAGGTACTCCTCAACAAAACAGTGTTGTTGAACGAATGAATAGAACTATCATGAATATGGTTTATGCAATGTTATATTTTAAAGGAATCAAATTACATTTTTGGGTTGAAGCAGCAAGAACTGCAGTTTATCTTCATAATAGATCTCCATCATCTGCATTACACCAATTTGCATCCTGTATATGACGATATACATCTCCATTAACTGAAGCTCTAATCAAAGCCAAGGCTTTTGAATTTTTATAATTCCAAATTTCTTTTTCTTTAACATCTGTTGGTTCTGTTGGTTGGGTATCTCCATCACATATTTTATACCATAAATCATTAAAAATTAATGTATTTTCCACTTTTCTATGCCATTCCAACCAAGTATCTTTTCCAGTTAATATTTCCCCAATCAATGAAACAATGGATTGCATTGTAAATTGAAAATAAATGTATATAGAATTTGCAGAGTTTGCAAATTTATAGGATTGCTCAAAATCTCTTGCCAAACTTTACCAAATATAACAAGATATAAACTTCTTGTACAAATAAATAAATTGATTTCACCTGAATCAATTTTTGTTTCGGTATTTTGATTCTGTAGAAAGTTGCAATCTTCAAATGCTTCACATAAAAATATACTCCAAACTCCAAAGCTCTTATACCACTGTTAGCCCAGCAGAAAATAACAATCTGGAATCTTTGTTAGCAGCAGATAGGAAAAAGAATGGAAAGAATGGCAATCTGAATATAATTTGTATTCCAATAAAAAAAATTGTACATTCAAAATAAAATAAACAAGCAGATATAAAGAAGAGGCAAAAACAGCTGTAAACTGTTATACAAAACTGTCGGAACAGAAAAACCTAATAAATAAACTAATGAAAAATTAATCTAAATAAAACTAAACCCGTGAAGAGATATTAACATGTCCAACACTCAAAAGATTATTATTCAAACCTTCAACATACAAGACATCATCAGTGTTATGCTTACCATCAAAAGAAATGAAATCTCTCCCATAGATTACACAGACTTTGTCATCTCCAAATCTAACTATTCCACCATCATATATTTCCATGCTTACAAATTTTCTTTTGTCACTAGTCATATGATGTGAACAACCACTATCAATCACCCATACACCCTTTTCTTCTACCTTTGTAGCCAAATATTTCTCCTCAATAGAACAACTAGTGGAATCAATAGGCACATGTCTATACTCTTTAATGGCAATAAACACAACTTCATTTCCTTCTAATTAATCATTTGTAACACCTTCATCTGCAGCATAATAACAATTCTTCTAGTTCCTAAAGTTTGTGTTAAACTTACACTAATACATTTGGACTAGATTTTCAACTGAGGTTTCCAACGGAGAAGGTATATTGTGGCCAAATTTGATTTTTTGTTGAAAAAATGCCCGCATTCATCGTAATTCCGACGAAAATTACCCATTTGGTTTCGACGAAGAAGGCATTAGCAATGAGAATTTTCTATTTTTCAAAAAAGTACTCGAGTTCATCATAATTCCAATGACAACGGCCATTACAAAATAAAAAAAGAGGCAGGGAATTCATTTGTGAATTGCAATCCCGCGTAGGCGTCCGTGGCGACTTCAACCCCCAAGAACATCAAACCCGCAATGAAAGCAATCCCACGCAGGAGGTAGATTCAAATTGCCCTAGTTTTTAATTTCATGTTGCAAAAAATATACATGTGATGGTTAATTGTCCTAGTTTAATCTCGTAAAACCATAGAACTGTGATTGAGGAGTGAGCATTCAATTTTGTATCACCAATCCCTTCCTCCCGTATACACATGTGTTGATTGTTCACATGAGATCACATCTCTTTGTGGCATCGTATCAAACAATTCATGAGCCTTCTCCATGTTTCCACATTTTGCATTCATGTCAAGCAGGGCATTTGCAAGTACAACACCTAACAAAATTCCTCTATCCGTTATGCTTTGATGGATGTCCATACCCTGTTCCAAAGCTCCCATTTTTGCACAAGCAGGGAGGATTCTGGCAAAGGTTGTGGAATTTGGCTTTATGCCTTCCAATTTCATTTGCTTGAAAGTGTCTAAATCCTTTTCAACAAATCCATTTTGTGCATATCTAGCAATTGTTGCAGTCCATGAGACAACATTTCTTTCAAGCATTCTATCAAATAGTTCACGTGCCTTGTCTATGCTTCCACATTTTGCATACATGTCTACCAAGGCAGTTACAACTACAACATCTGACAAAATTTCTCTATCCTTTATGCTTTGATGAATGTCCATACCTTGTTCCAAATCTCCCATTTTGGCACAGGCAGGGAGGATAGTAGTAATGGTTGTGGAATTTGGCTTTACACCTGCCGATTGCATTTGCTTGAAAGTTTCTAAAGCCTTCTCAACAAATCCATTTTGTGCAGTTGCAACTACATCTGACAAAATTCCTCTATCTTTTATGCTTTGATGGATGTCCATACCCTGCTCCAAAGCTCCCATTTTGGCACAGGCTGGAAGTAGGCTGGCAAACGTAACTAAAGAAATGCAATGATCAGTTCCAAAGACATCAAACCACTACTAACAAAACTAAGAGTCTAAAATATGATAGGGAATAGTGTGAGTTGTCCTGAAATAAAATATTTTATTTTCAATTTCTACTAAAACATAATTACTCAGCCATTTAATGTTATTAATAAGTGTTTAATTTATGAAAGAGATAAATGGTTGGCCACAAGTACATGAGTTACTAAATGCACACAAATAAGTGAATTTGATATTCAAAACTATCTACAATGAATTCAATTCTTGTCCATTAGTCATTTATGTTTGCAATAAGCATCTTTCTTTGTTTTTCTTAATCTTTATTCATAGTTATGTGCATATTTCACATTCTATAATTAGGATATCAATTGATATGGTTGAACACTAGCGTGATGTTTGTGTTGTGGTATAGATGTGTGGAAACATAATTATTGGATTGTTATATTATAAAGATAATAAATCTAGATATCGCATATTAGTTATAGCTCTTCTTGGATTGAGTCTAAAGTTGACATACAGTCATAAAGCCATTATTAGCAAATCTATCCATTTCTAGTAAAGACAATTGAGAAAGTCATTTTGATATTGAGAGTTTCTTATATGTTTACCTATTGATCATTATTAAGCCATAATATTTAGGTCTATTTATCTCTCTTGCAAAACCTCTATAAGTGTCCTAGATTGTCCCTACTACTCACTCTTCAATTCGGAAAAATGGAGTTCTAAAGATTTGTTGCACAAGATGGTGTTGATGATAGTTCTGATACTTAATATAAGTACAGATCCAATAACCAACAAGATGAGAGGGGGGGGGTGAATCATACAAACTTAATCATCCATAAAAACATCGAATTCAACCTTGGTAACATATATTTCAGTAATAAAACCAAAATTGTCAAACATGCAAACTCAAAAGCATATAAACATCATAAACCTCATAACACCAGATTTAACATGGAAACCCAAATAGGGAAAAACCACTGTGGGATTTTGGACCCACTAATAAATATACTCTTCTAGAGTATGCTCGGTTAAAAGCAAATCCTGTTAAAGATTACAAACACATTGCTAGATGTGACCCAATTAAGGGATTTCCCTCAGATCTGTTAGGATCTTCACCTTGTTAGAAGTGACCTTGTTACAAGATTTCAAACACTCAATCAGAATGTCACCTTGCTAGAGGGTTTTACAAATAAGACTGTTAAGTCCACTCGGTTAAGAAATTTTCTGTCACTTTCACAAAATAACAGTAATAAAAATCTATCTGCAACTTCACATCTAAAATGCTAAAGCAGATTCTTATTTGTTCAATACAATCTAGACAAAGAACTAAGCTTGTCTATCTACTGGGCTTATATACTCTATTATTCAAACAGGTCTTCAAGCTTCTGTGCTCGGTAATCACTATGTAGCATCCATGTGCATACACTTGCCCGCATACATTGGTTATCAACAGTTTCCTATTTATAAACAATTAGGTAACCACTTAATCTCCTTGATCACATTTCCCATGATCAATCATAGCCATCGAATCTTTAATCTTGTCTAGGTTCAATGCATCTTTCGATCTGAAAATGTTTTACCCCGCCTTGGAACTTGCATACCTTTCTTGGAACTTGTGCCAAGGTATTGCGGTTCAATCTGAGTTGTAGATCTTCATGCCGACTTTCTATTGCCTTAGATTCATTAACAAACTTCATGCACGTCATACCAATCATTTAATCAGTTCCAGCTCATCAGCTTCCTTCATTAAATACCTCATGCAAACATTTAATGCATTCTGTTATAGCTCGGTTACAACTCGGTAACAACTCGGTGAATACTAAACTTCACTCGGTAGACATTCCGCCTTCATTAACCGCTACCGATAACCTTAGGGTTTACCGACTAGGTTCTTTGCTTGATAATATAGTATAGTATTAACCTTTACAATTTACAACATATGTATGGTGTTAAAACAATCTAAAACATCATGATCTCATCATTGTCTGACTCGGTACTAGTTTCCCATTGAATACCTTATTCATCATATTCTTTCTTGTGTCTTTTACCAACATCTTTATACTCTTCAAATCATACTTCTCAAGATATGGCAACATCATACAGAATTAGAAAATCAATTTCTCGACATCAATGACAAAATAATAATATCAAGACAGTACAACATCCTTAATCAGTTATATCCATAATCATCAACAACCTTCTCAATATCCTTATTGAAATGCCGATAATCTTTCATTGTCTGTTATAATGCAATATTGCCAACAATCTCCCCCTTTGGCATTGATGGCAAAACCAATTGATTTGACCTTAAAAGATTCGGATTGTTGTGATTCTAAAATGCTGAAATGCTCTTCCCCATACATTAGACTTCTCCTCTTCTTCTTTTCAGTCTTCTTTCCAGTCTGTAGTCTGCTCAGTTTTCTTTTAGTCTTCTCCCCTAATCGGTCTTCTCCCCCTATATTAGTCTTCTCCCCCTTTGACAACAATGCCAAAAAGTAAAGAACTAAAACATAATTTCTTTCTGTAAGAAGTTATTTCCTGCTGTTGTGTATCAACTGAGTCTCGGTTAGAGCATTTTGTCTTCAATTCTTGTTCCCTGTAATAATTTCCTGTAATATGTCTTGTACACCTTTAGAAAACATCCTAAAGTGTATCAATCGGTATCAACTCCCAAAAGATATTCGATAGAGTCATCGAATTGATGCTTTCACCGAACTTGGTCAGTGAGTAGAAGATAGGGGTAGGACCCCTAACTTACTTCTGAGATATTCAAAAGTGTCCCTTGGTAGTGGCTTGATGAAGATATCTGCTCTTTGTTCCTTTGTGCTAACATACTCCAACACCACTTTCTTCTCTTGAGCTTCTTCTCTAAGATAATGATATTTGATAGAGATGTGCTTTGTCTTAGAGTGCATAATAGGATTCTTTGAAATATTAATGGCACTAGTATTGTCATAGAATATAGTTACTGGCTCAGTAACTTTCTCATTTATACCTTCCAATAGTTGTTTGATCCATGCAATGTTGGTACAATTCAATGCTGCAGCAACGTATTCAGCTTCTGCTGTTGACTGTGAAACACATCCTTGTTTCTTGCTAAGCCAACACACTAGTCTTTCTCCTAAAAAGAAAGCTCCTCCACTTGTGATTTTTCTGTCATTAATGTTGCCTACCCAATCAGCATTAGTATAAACTTTTAAATCAAAATCATTTCCTTTCTAATATACCAAGCCATAATCCTCTGTCCCTTTCAGGTATCTAAAAATTTTGTTTATTGCTGTCATGTGTGTTTTCTTAGGATCTGCAGAGAATCTTGCAACAATACCTATTACATGTGCTATGTCTGGTCTACTGTGAACAACATATTGTAGCTTTCCAATCATGGATCGGTAAAGTGTCTCATCAATAGATCCAGATTCATCATTCTTTGACAATTTACAGCTGGTAGTCATAGGAGTACTTACTGGTTTTGAATCCTCCATTCCAAACTTCTTCAAGATTTCCTTTATGTACTTGGATTGAGTAATGAAAATCTCATTTTTCATTTACAGTATCTGTAAACCTATAAAATACTTTATCTCACCGATTAATGACATCTCAAATTCTTTGTTCATTTCATTTCCAAAGTTCTTGCATAAAGAGTCATTACCACAAAATATAATATCATCAACAAATATGGCTAAGATCAGTATTCCATTTTCATCATTCTTCATATACATATTGTTGTTCTCACTTGTCCTTATAAAACCAATCTTAATCAAATAAGAGTGCAATCTATCATACCATGCTCTAGGTGCTTATTTCAAACCATATAAAGCTTTGTTCAATTTACATACCTGATCTTTATTATTGTCTTCAACAAATCCTTCAGGTTGTTCAATGAAAACTTCTTCTATTATTCCATTCAGAAATGCAGATTTGACATCCATTTGATATACCTTGAAATTTTTGAAAGCAGCATATGCCAACAATGTTCTTACTCCTTCAAGTCTAGCAACAGGTGCAAAAGTTTCACCATAATCAATTCCTTCTTCTTGAGCATAACCTTTGCAAACTAGTCTTGCCTTTTTTCGAATGACCTCTCCTTTTTCATTTAGCTTGTTTTTGAAAATCCACTTTGTACCAATTACATTTTTGTCCTTCAATCTTGGGATTAGTGTCCATGTGTCATTATTCTTGATTTGAACAATCTCTTCTGTCATAGCTTTTATCCAATCTTCACTATTAAATGCCTCTTTCACTATTCTCGGTTCAAATTCAGATATCAAACATGTGTTTTGTCTCAGTTTGTTCCTTGTCTTCACTGGATCATCATTATCTCCTATAATCTGACTTGGTGCATGATGTCTTTTGACATACTTGGCTAATACAGACTCGGTAGGCTCTGTATGATCTTCTTCATCACTCGGTAACTAGATATTCTCTTCATTTTCTTCAATAGTTTTCTCGGTAAGACTTGTCGGTTGAACATAGACAAATTCATCATAGTCTTCTGGTTCCTTGGAATTTCCTTCATTATTTCTTTCTGCAAATTCATCAATTTTCACATTTGCACTTTCTACTATTTTGTTAGATGATTTGATCGGACATTTAAATGTTTTGCTTCTAGAAGAATAACCTAGAAATGTTCCTTCTTCACTTTTCTGATCAAACTTTCCATTTCTATCATCTTTATAAACATAGCATCTACTTCCAAAGATTTTAAAATAACTAATAGTAGGTTTCTTATCATACCAGATTTCATATGGTGTCTACAAAGTACCTTTCTTCAATTGAACTCGGTTCAAGGTGTAAACTGTTGTGCCTATTGCTTCTCTCCAAAATGTTTGTGGCACCTTCTTTTCAATCATCAGTGTTCTAGCACAATCCACAATAGATCTATTTCTTCTCTAAGCTATTCCATTCTGTTGTGGAGTTCTCAGTGCAGAGACTTGTCTTTTAATACCATGATCATTGCAAAATAAGTTGAGCTCATCAGATGTGAACTCTCTTCCTCTATCTGATCTAAGACATTTCAGTTGTCTTCCTGTTTCATTTTCAACTCTTGCCTTGTACCATTTAAACATTTGAAAAGCTTCTAATTTTTCTTTTAAAAACATTACTGACATCATACTTGAATAGTCATCCAAAAATAATATGAAATATTTATTACCATAATAACTTTGAACTTTCATAGGACCACAAAGATTAGTGTGTGCTAGATCTAAAATTCCGTTAGAAGTGTAAGACTTACTTGTAAAGCTTGATCTCGTCATCTTACCCATCTGGCATCCTCGGCACATAGCATTCTCAGATTTTTCAAGACTCAGTAGACCTCTTACTCTATGCTTCTTACTTATTTTGATCAGATTATCAAAATTTACATGACAAAACCTTTTATGCCATAACCACTTATCATCAATCTTTTCATGCAAACACTTATTATGAGCTGAGTCAAGGTGAAATGTGTTACCTTTTGTTTGTGTCCCAGTAGTAGCTAACTTTCCATTCTTGTCATGAACTTTGACAATTCCCTTATGAAATTCTATCTGGTAACCTGTATTGTTTAGCTATGCTACACTCCACAAATTGTATTTCAAATCTTCAACCCAATAAACATCATTGCATTTTGCATTGTCAAGAAGTGTTATAGATCCTTTACCTTTCACTAGACATGGTGCATCATTACCAAATCTAACATAGCCTCCATCATAATCTTCTAACATAACAAACTTGTGCTTATCTCCTATCATATGATTTGAGCATCCACTATCTATAATCCAAGAATAATTAGTGTTTATGTGAGATATTAGGGCTTTTTCTTCATACCTTTCTTCATCTGATCCATCTTTGATAGCCACATAAACTACTTCCTCTATATCAGCATCATCTGATTTATCATCATTGGATTCCTCATCAGCTATTAAGCATGTATTTCTATCTCTTCTTCTGAAATCTCAGTGTCCTCTGTAATGATTATCTTTCTGTCTGTCATCTCGGTAATCTCTCTTTTTAGTAGAATCTTTTTCAGGATAGTTAGAAGCCATATGTCCTATCTTATCACAATTGAAACATTTCAAAGGTAGTTTTCCTTTATAATTACCTTTGCCTCTCGGTAACCTTTTGGCTAATAGTGTTTCAAACTCTTCTTGCTTTCTGATTTCCTCATACAGTTTGTGTACTGCCTCCAGTTCTTACGAAATCTTCCACTTGCTCCACTATGATCTCCTTCAGAGTACTTATACTTTCTTTCATTGTAATCATTAGATTCATTAAGATGAAAAGAACTAAATGCAGATTCAACTTTATTTACCGAAGATCCACTGTTATCAAAGTTACTTAACTCAAATGCATGTAGCTTACCAATAGTAGCATTTAAAGGAACTAGCATATTAGGTACAGACCTCAATTCATTGATTGCAGAGACTCAGATTGCATAATTTGGTAGAAGGGTTCTCAACAACTTACTTGTTATATCCTTTTCTTCAATAGTTCCACCTGCTACTTTGATTTGATTGACAATCTCCTTTAGTCTTGTATTGTACTGAGTTATGTTCTCACCTTCATTCATCCTCATAGATTCAAGTTGTCCTCTTAGACTATCTACTTTTTCTCTTTGAACATGTTCATCTCCTCCATATACTGATATGAGCTTATCCCACATTGCCTTTGCATCATTGCAACCTTTTAGATCATTAAACTCTGAATCAGTCAATGCAGATGTTATTTCAATCATGGCTTGAATATGTTCTTGCTTTGCCTTTATCTCTTCCATAGTCAATGGATAGGTGCTCGATGTAACAGAATCATTCTCTAGATAGTATATAGCATATTCTCCAACTCCTGATAGATGTAGCTTCATTCTTTTTTGCCATGTAAAGAAACTTGACTTGTTCAGCTTCGGTGCATCCCTCTTATACATCTTTGGATCTTTAACTCAAGTGCCTTTAAACTTTCCTTCCGGAGTCTAGAGCTCTGATACCAATTGATAGTTCTGATACTTAATATAAGTATAGATCCAATAACCAACAAGATGAGAGGGGGGGTGGGGTGAATCATACAAACTTAATCATCCATAAAAACATCAGATTCAACCTCAGTAACATATATTTCAGTAATAAAACCAAAACTGTCAAACATGCAAACTCAAAAGCATATAAACATCATAAACCTCATAACACTAGATTTAACGTGGAAACCCAAATAGGAAAAAACTACTATGGGATTTCGGACCCACTAAGAACTATACTCTTCTAGAGTATGCTCGATTAAAAGCAAATCTTGTTAAATATTACAAACACATTGCTAGATGTGACCCGGTTAAGGGATTTCCCTTAGATCTGTTAGGATCTTCACCTTGTTAGAAGTGACCTTGTTAAAGGATTTCAAACACTCAATCGGACTGTCACCTTGCTAGAGGGTTTTACAAATAAGACTGTTAAGTCCACTCGGTTAAGAGATTTTCTATCACTTTCACAAAATAACAGTAATAAAAATCTATCTACAACTTCACATCTAAAATGCTAAAACAGATTCCTATTTGTTCAATACAATCTAGACAAAGAACTAATCTTGTCTATCTCCTGGGCTTCTATACTCTGTTATTCAAATACGTCTTCAAGCTTCTGTGCTCGGTAATCACTATGTAGCATCCCTATGCATACACTTGCCCACATACATTGTTTATCAACAATTTCCTATTTATAAACAATTAGGTAACCGCTTAATCTCCTTGATCACATTTCCCATGATCAATCATAGCCATCAGATCTTCAATCTTGTCCAGGTTCAATGCATCTTTTGATTTGAAAATGTTTTACCCCACCTTGGAACTTGCATACATTTCTTGGAACTTGCATACATTTCTTGGAACTTGTGCCAGGGTATTGCGGTTCAATCTGAGCTGTAGATCTTCATGCCGACTTTCCATTGCCTTAGATTCATTAACAAACTTCATGCATGTCATACCAATCATTTAATCAGTTCCAACTCATCACCTTCCTTCATTAAATACCACATGTAAACATTTAATGTATTCTGTTATAGTTCGATTACAACTCGGTAACAACTCGGTGAATACTAAACTTCACTCGGTAGACATTCCGCCTTCATTAACCGATACTGATAACCTTGGGGTTTACTGACTAGGTTCCTTATGGTTTATCGACTAGGTTCTTTGCTTGATAACATAGTATAGTATTAACCTTTACAATTTACAACATATGTATGATGTTAAAACAATCTAAAACATCATGATCTCATCATTGTCTGACTCGGTACTAGTTGCCCTTTGAATACCTTATTCATCCCCTTATTCATCATATTCTTTCCTGTGTCTTTTACCGACATCTTTAAACTCTTCAAATCATACTTCTCAAGATATGGCAACATCATACTGAATTAGAAAATCAATTACTTGACATCAATGACAAAAAAATAATATCAAGACAGTAAAACATCCTTAATCAGTTATATCCATAATCATCAACAACCTTCTCAATATCCTTATTGAAATGCCAACAATCTTTCATTGTCTATTATAATGCAATATTGTAAACAGTTGAACATATCAACAAGGCTAGCATGGAAGGCATGTTCAAGCTTCCACTTGTACAACTTACAACAAATGATTTGTTGATAGAAGAAATTCTTGAAATAGGGATACAATCGAAAGACAAGTAAGTACATACAAACCTCCTCAGTTGAAAGTAAAATCTGTGTATAAAAAGAGTACATTGAATCCCAATCCATAAACACAATAGAGATACCAATGGAGACTTAATTGGATGTAGCATGTCACACCAAAGTTGTTAGAGTATGCTAAGCTAGTACATAATGTTTCGTAAAGCCACATTAGTATTTTACCCAGATCATTTTCTACCAAAACTAACTATAGTAATCCTTTTGAGGATTAATTTCATGGTGCTAGATCTTCATTTAGTTCCACTTCTTGTTGGAGATAAGAACAGTTATTTCTTGAGGTAGATGAATATCCCATCAACAAAGGACAAGACCCTTTCTAGAATATAAAAAATTCTACTCCAACAAAAGATCATGGGGGTTTCACTAGAGATGTTGAATAAGAGATAGACTTCTACTACTGCATTAAAAGCATTGGCATGTTCTTCATTTATTGATGTAAACTCTCTTTGACGCCACCACAACCAACAAAGATGTAAAAAGTTGTTTGAAATGCATGAATTTTTAGGATTGTCCTTTGAGAAAATATAATTAAAGTATGGAAGCAGGATCTGCAAGCTCCTGAGGGAAAGACCATGTCAAACAATAATTTCTATTTTCTTGCCTGTGAAGAAAGACCATGTCAGACAATATCAACGAACAACAAAATAAGGAGACAATTGCTAGATTGTGGTCTAACTTGAAAAGAAAAGGTGATGGAAAATGTTATTGTTCGTGCAAAATTTGTAAGGGGTTAAAGACTAGAAGACTTCTAATCAAAACAATGAAGAAACATTGTAGGCTGCATGGTCACATTGAAGGTGGAAATGATTATCATCCATTGCTAAGTTTTTCATTATATCGTTTTGACAATTTATATACATAATAAATCACGTGATGATGAGATCATGATCACAGTTTATTTATGTATATCAATTTTATATAGGTCGAGCACCCCGGAGCACATGGTATGGACCAACACAACCCTGAGAATATGGTTTTCGAAGTGGATGAACATGGAGGTGTGAATATCAAAGCTGAAGATAATGATCTGATGGAAGATGACAATCATGAGATAGAAAACACAATTGAAGATGATGGTACAAATACATTGATCCATGACTCATTCAGTACTCGTGCAGCTGATCATGATTATGAAGATGACCTTGATGTTGTTCATGATGTCCCTCTACTTGAGAAGGCATCTGAGGCCCTTTATGAAGGCTCGCAGGCAACTCTTCTCTCCATTGTATTGTTGTTGGTGAGCTTGAAGGTTATGAATGGTTTATCTAACATAACAATGTCACGTATGTTAAGGCATGTCATATATGTCATAATAAACTATGAATCATGTTGTACCATTAATATTCTTTATTATAACAAATTATATTTTGTTGTTGTAGATTGATAAGTGAGTTTTTGTTACCACCATCAAATATTCTACCTCGCTCATACCGAGAATTATCTGCCGTTATGAAAGATATTGGAATGGAGTATCAAGCAATACATGCTTGTCCCAATGATCATATTATATATCACAAACAACATGAATTTCAAACTGAATGCCCTGAATGTCATATCAATAGATATCAAACAGATCAAATAACAAAAAGGGTTCCTCGCAAGGTTCTTCACTATATTCCCATTATTCCACGTATGCAACGATTATTCAAGTGCACTACCTTGGCATAATTTATGGATTACCATGCATGCAATAGAAGTCGAGATGACATTATTTGAATGCTTGCAAATGGTTCAGTATTTATGGACATAGAGGAAAAGTGGCCACACTTTAAAGAAGAACCTTGTAATCTCAGGCTTTCATTAGCAGCAGACGGTGTCAATCCATTTGGAGAGATGAGATTTGTTTACTCAGCATGACCTATTCTTGTTATCAACAATAACATTCCTCCATGGATGTCAATAAAGAGGGAGCACATAATGTTGGCAATGATTGTTCTGGGTATTTTATCATTCAAATATAGTCATCTAAATTTAATTATAAATATTGTAGTAAAATGGTCATAATAATTATGTAATGTTTTTGTTCATTCGATTAGGTAAGTACCAAGTTAAAGATATGAATGTATATATCAAGCCTCTTATCGACGAGTTGCTGGAGTTATGGAATGGTGTCACTATGTATGATGTCTCTAGACCAATAGGCCAAAGATAATTTCAATTCCATGCGATGCTTCTATGGACAATACACGATGCCCCGGGGCTAACACATTTTTGTGGTATGTTATAGTGTTTAAGTTGTGCATGAACATTATAATTCAAAAAATTATCATATTTAATCCAATTATACATTATCTTGTAGGTCTTCAAACAAAGGGAAAATTTACATGTCCTGTTTGTGGTCCAAAGATGAAATCTCGTCATTCAAAAAGTTTAGGAAAGCAAGAGTTTGATGAGTATAGGCACTTTCTCCACAAAAATCATAAGTATCGAAATACTGAAAAATATCTTTTCAATGGGAAAGAAGAGAATACATCAAAGCCATGAAGAATGACACCTCACCTATGGAAGTTGGAATATAATAGAATTAATCATCAAGGTAATGTCATTCCATCTATTGGTTTGCCATAAAACACCTTTTCTATTTTATTTTGTTTACTGATGATGTGATTGATGATCATGATGGCTGTGAAGGCATAAATGACCACCTTCCTAAGGGAATAAAAAGTTATCCCTGACAATTTAGTAGGTTGCCCTACTACGAGCAGTTACAAATTGTTCATTTGTTTGATAGTATGCATATTGGAAAGAATATAACAGAGACATTATGGAAAATATTGGATGGAAGGCGTGACAAAGAAAAAATTGTCAAAATATGTAGTGACATTCAGGATTCCAATCATGCAATGATAAATGTCATTCAATCAAATAGCCATGGAGACCAGATTAATATAAGTGAGCTTCCTTGGTTATTAACGGACCAACAAAGCAATGCTATAAAAGAAGTCATATGAAAAATTCAATTTCCCACAGGATTTGTTGTGAACATAAACAATCTCATATCAAAGAAAAGTGAATTTGGGCCAAGGATGAAAACACATGATTGGCATACCTTCATTAAGGTAATTCATGTTCTTGTGTTTTTAGTATGTATTTAAGTACTGAGCGTACGTGTACTTTTCATTATGTTACAAAAAAATGAAAAGATAATTTTATAATTGTTGCAATACGTTCTACCTCTATCTCTCCCAGACGACTTCGACAATAATGTCAAGCAAGTCATATATGATCTTGGAAAATACATAAGGTAAGTAGTGATATTTGTTTAGTTCGTTGTATAGATATTATATTTGCAATTTGTTTTACTTCTTATGTAATATATTTTTTTGCGTCTTGAATACCTTGTAGGTGGTTGTCATGTAAAGAAATCCATAAAGATGATATAAAATATTGGAAGAGAAAAATTCCTCATTTAATGTGTAAAATGCAAAAGTGTCTACCTCCAACTTTTTTCAATGCACAAGAACACTACCTCATACACCAAGTTGAGGAGATTGAATTGTGTGGACCTGTACACACTAGGTCAATGTGGATGGTTGAGAGGCACTTGAAATTTTTGAAGGCTTTGGTTCGACAAAGAGCGCATCCTGAGGGTTCTATGGTGGAGGGATATATGGTATACCAAACTATGGTGTACATTTCTGAATATCTTCCTAAGTTTGCAGCAAAGATCCACGTGGATCGCATTTGGGATCCCAACACCATTAACAAATTTGAAGGGGAGTACTTGACGGGGAAAGGTAGATTGAGGAAAGTGAGAGGTAATTATAAGATGTTATTGTAGTTAATTAATTCTTAATCTTCAAAATAAATCGATTATAAGACGTCTATTTATTTTTTGTATAGTTGGTCGAGAGTGGGATGCACTACATTTGTATATTGCAAACAATCTTGATTGGATGACGGTATGGATTGAACGTTGTCAACATTCTGGATGCATGTTAACATGGGAAGGTGTGGCTTCATTGGTTAAAGAAGCACATCGTAATGGAGATTCCAATGTTACGCAAAGGGAAATTGATTTAGGATATGGTTTAAGAGATAAACAGGTACGTATAAATTTATTAATCACCCATATGTTTATCAACTCACAATGCAATAAATTTTACATGTTTGACATATCGCAGGTCAAACACCACAATGTTATGTGCTGCAATGGTCATAAATTTCACATTAAAAAGTTGGATGACACGAAGAAAACTTGTGATTCTAACATCACTGCAGTCTTTGAGGTGACAAAAATTTCATCGAGAAATGACATTCATCCTCAACAGTCTCAAAATTGATACTATGGCATTTTGGATGATATACTTGAGTGTGACTTTAATTCCTTCAAATTAGTTTTGTTCGTCATCAAATGGTACAGGCTACGATTGAATAAAAATGATCCTGATAGAACTGTTATTGAAGATGATAATGGTTTTATAATGCTAAATACAAGGTCATTTGAACCAGTTGGGGATGAGCCCTATGTTCTTTCAAGCCAATGTGAGCAAGTATTTTACTCTGAGGCTCCACATAAACCGGGTTGGTCATTTGTTGTTAGACATGATCCAAGAGGAAGGTCGATAAAGTATAATGTGATGGAAGAAGAAGATACCGAAGAAGTAGAAGAGGAAGTGGATGATGATCACGATCGACAGTTTCACAATAAAAATGAAGAAGAACAAGAAGAAGAAGAAGAAGAAGAAGATGATGATGATGATGATGATGATGATGATGATGATGATGATGATGATGATGATGATGATGATGATGATGGCGAAGATGTTGATGATGATGATGACAACGACGACGACGACGACGACGACGATGATGATGATGATGATGATGATGATGATGATGACCTTGATGTTCATGATGATGAGGAATGAAATGTATGAGGAATGTGATTAGTTTATTATCTATTGAATATTGACTTCTTGATAGAATTTTTTTTACATAATTAATTCATTCTGTTTTGAATTCTAATGCCATTACATAATTAATTCATGATGCACCTTTTAATATGGAGATGGAGATAGGGGGTGTGACTATTTATGTGACAATTTTTAAACTGTGTTTATTTATGGAAATTGGATTGTTTATTAGCTATGTGACTATTTATGTGACCATTTAGTTGAGGATCCTGCATAGTCTACATAAAGTAAAGGTAAGGAATTACAAAATTTACAATGATTTTGATGACAACATCTTTTTATTATTTAATACTCTTTTTGTCTACAAAGTTCATGTTGTTCACGTTGTGTATGATGTAATTTCGCTAATGTTTTTTATATTTTTTCTTTGTCACAGGCCGACATGGATCCATCACATATCGCAGACAGAGATGTACCTTGCGACACTTCTACCGAGTAGGTAAACCTCATTGTAATTGTACAAATTAGGTAGAAGCAAACTATTACATTATTATGTTCTTTTTTTTAGTGATTTATACTAATTTTGTAATTGTTAATGATATTCTTGACGCAGACGGATGTTCGGGGAAAGGGAAAGGGAGTTGCAGTACCTAAGCACCTTTCTATGGATGTGGAATCATTAGGGTTAAGCAATGATGACCCTGAAGATCCCACAGACCTTGTGAAATTCTTTACAATGCCTCTTATAAAAATTAGAAAAGAGATTGTTGCTTTGGCAGCCGTGCATCCTACCACTTATGAGATATGACAGAGGGTGGAATTATTGTATAAGATAGTAGAAAACTTGCAAGTAAGCAATAATGAAATCTTTAATTATAACAAAAGTTCAATAATGGTTTATATTTTATTCTCTTTTTATGTCATTAACTAAAATATGTACGTATTGTTTTAACAGCAATTTATCCACCCTCATGAAAGTCGTTCCTACGATCAAGGTGTTGCAGGATTAGGTGATGACAATTTTCTTGTATTATCACTTGCTTGGCTTGTCACTCTGAGTACCCAAAACACATCATACTTGATACTATCAATTTTCAAAATAAAGGTTCATCCTTGTTTACAATTCTTGCACTTTTTATATATTTAATGTATTATTCTTTAGGTGTTGTCAATGTTACTGTGCAAATGTCGACACCGCCTCATCAGAGGTCACCCTCACCTGTATTGCCGATTGTAATGTCGGGAGCACATAGCATGCAGACATTCTCTACTACACGTCATATTGGCCCACCCACTGTTGGTAGATCCCTCTTTTTCTCTATCTTCTGTCATGTGTTTATTTCCCTTCAAGTGTTCTTTCTTGAATTCTAATGCCATTTCATAGTGGATTTATTTTTTGCAGGAGGAGATGCACATGAGGATGTGCCATAGGTGACTATTGTTGATAACATAGCAACGTTTCTTAGATCTTCTCATATTGCTAGTATGGGAACATTGCAGGCCACATTTGTGGTGAGCGATGAAGAAATGCTTCCCTTAAAGATACAAAAGGTTCCAGGTACTTTAAAATTATTATTATATATACTCTAATTGTAATTTACTTTATAATCACTCATTTTGGACTAATATTGATCCCATGAATTTTTTGCAAGCAATGATATTTTCTATAAACATCTTAGTGACATTGCATTGCAGATATTTGGGCCCCCATACGTAAAAGGTGGTACATCATATGTAAACTAACCCTTATCCACTTTTGATTTCATATCATTGCTAGAATACTTTTCCTTTGATCCATTTCTTGAAGTGTAATAAATGTAGCTTCAGTTCATTTCTGAATCTAATAGGTTTGTTTTTGCTTTAAAAGGTGGAAAGACCAAGAAAAAAGGTTAAAAGATGAATTGACAAACCAAATGGTTGAGTTGTTTGGAAATGACACCTTTGACAAAACCAAGCTCCTTGAAAAAGCTGGCACATATCTAAAGTATGTGAGGGACCAATACAGGACCCATTTGGAGAGGAACCTAAAGTACGAGCGTCCCCCCATGATTCTAGAGAGGGAGTGGAAGGACTTGATTTTGGATGCCAAGGAGAGAATTGAAAGGAAAAAAGGAAATACACCAGTAGACGCCAGAAGAAGGTACGGGATACTATTAAGAATGTAATTATGTACTAATTAATTACTCTTTATATTTATATAATCTAACATATTTCAAACTTTTTATAGATTGAGTGACACGTCAAAGGCAACCAAGGCAAAGCAAGAAAAGAATGGGCAACACAAACTCAGCTCTGGTGGTTACATGAAACTTGTTGCATGAATTGTAAGTATCTCATGTAAACTCCCATATTGTCTCAAAATATTAATAAATTGCAAATGTTTTTTTTTTATTAAACAATGCAAGCAAAATTCATGATACCAAGAAAAAATGCAGGGCTCTGAATTCAATAGAGCGCCCACAGAAGATGACAACAGAATTACCTACCAGCAAGGTTATTCAGCCGTGGTTGATTAGCTATGAGAATTAGGTGGGCATACACAACATTCAAGTGCATCCGTCACATAGGTAAATATGGTAAATGGAAGTTGTTTCAAATTGAATACTTTACCAATAATCTAATTGATGTTGAGTTCCAACATAAAGTGACTATATTTGTTTTAAATAAGCAAGCAATGATAACAATGTGCATGTCATTGGAATGCAGCCTGCTAATTGTGAAACACCACCTGCACATGAACATCCGGATGTGCATCCCAGTAGTGGAGGTATTCATTTGCTATTCAAATTTATTTATCTAGCTATTAATACAATTAAACATTTTAATTTGTAATTAGAGTAGTAATTAATGTAATATTTCGTGTTAATATTTTAGAGTATGTAGTCGATGGTGAGCAAGTGGAGCATGATCTGGGTACACAACCTCAAGAACGTGATGTTCCCCACTCAGGTGAAGAGGACCATGGTGTTCAGCATGTTGAGGTTGAGGCTACACAAAATGATGTGGCCCCATCAGGTAAAGAGCACAACAATTATGTTCTCTAAATTAATGAAATACTTGTAACAATAATATTTTTATTTTTTTTGAATTTAACCCATTTCTTTGTTATTGCAGAGGACCCCCCTTCGCTTCAGTGTCCTCATCCTTGGTATAGGACTAGGGATACATTGAGATCACGAGCAGTTGGCGGAACATCTACAGAGGGGGGAAATGATGAAGACACCGATGTTCCACTTAGTCTTTTCATAGCTTCAAAGAAAAAACAAAGAAAGAAATGATTGTAATCTAACTTATTTGATAATGACTGATTTTTATGTGTTAGTGAATGTAATTTTGTGCTAATTAATGGTTATGGATGATATGTGTTAATTAATATTGATGAATGTTGTGTGTTAATTAATGTTAATCAATGTTATGTGTTAATGAACGTTATGTGATATTAATGAATGAATGCCATATTTTATTAATGGTAGAAAGAATTAATGAATGAATGTTATAAAATGTTAACAGGGAATTTAGAGTGATGTTGGGGGGGGGGGGAGGGGCCAAATGAGCTTCCACCTTCACGTAGTTGGCCCTATTAAGTAGAGAATATCAAACTATTCTCAAAACCAAGCGAAGCTCAACAAGGTAACACACTTTTCAATATTTCATTATGTTGCATAGTTAATCTTATTGAATAATGTATATTGAATCTTAATTGCAGGGTCCAACAGAGCCAACACGGACAACAACAACAACACGAGTTGCTGGGTATAATGAACTCTCATATTGTCTTGTCTTTACACGAACAATATGAGTTGCTTCTAGTGTTGATATCCAAGGTGGGACTGCAAAAGTTATGAATATGCCTCATCCTTGTAAGTTTTTTTATTACAACTCCTAATTCTTGAGACTAAACTTTTTGTTCTTGATGTTTTTCACTAGTTGTAATAACCTTTGGCTTTTATGCTTGTGCCTTAATAGAACTAGATGTTTTTTGTCTGCATACTTGGTCAAGGACTGCATTATGATGCTATAGGGCTACAAACTAAGATTATTTATTGTATTGAGTTGCACATTTGACATGAGTTGCCCTATGACTGCTATGCACATTTATGTATATACACTATTTCTAGTCTGTATATTGATATTAATTTGGAGAAAATATTACAAAACTCAGAGTATTCTCCATAAGACTAGAAAAAAGCTCAGATAAATTTCTGCAACTTTTTCTTACAATTACTTGCGATCATTTTTTTAGGAGTCCTGGTATCCATTTATAATAGTATGGATGCATACAAGCTTTGGACCCTTCAAAAAAAAGTTTGTTACAAACAACCGGTCATTTTCAAGAAGCGGTTATAAGTCCTTTTCAGCATCTACGGCTTCCTCTGCTTGTTGTTCTATTGCAACCTCCTGTAATTGCTCCCGAGCATCTTCTTTTTGTCCCATATACTTATCTTTCCACTCCTAATACACATCATCACTAGGCCAAGTAAAACTAGCAATCTTCTGTTTCATATCTTCTAGCCACTTCCAAGTGACTCGTACATGCCCAATCTTTGTTTCTATGAAACCATAATGAGATTTCACTTTTTCAATTTCCTCAATTGTTTGGACAAATAAGGATGTGTCATCAGTAGTAATAATCTGATTGATCCTTAGGGACAAATTGTGGTCCACCTCCTTTAACCAAGTCTTCTCTTCCTTTAGCTGGACAAGACCAATGAAACCTCCTGGAAACATTTCAAATTTATTATTTGCATATTCTTTCCTATAAAGTTGGGCTTTTCTTTTTATACCCATTCCTTCCATTGAAAGAATATTCATCTCTTTTATAAACTCACATGTGGACCTTAGATTGTCATTCTCTTCTGCATCTGCATGGGAAGAACACATGAGCTCTAACTCTTTACCTCTAGCCACCCACTTATTCAGGATTGGTTCCAAAGTGGCTTCTTCTTCTCTCAATTTGATCAAAATCTCAAGAATCCTCTTCATTTTTATGTATAAATTGGAGGTTTTGACTGAGTCAGCAAACTTCAAGATGGTGGCTTTCACCTTCTCATATTTGTTTGCATACAATGTCTGAGCTTGTTTCAATTTTTCCAACTCATGTTGGACATTTTTCAGGTAATTGGGAACTAGAAGGCATAGGAGAAGGGGGATATTCAATGATGGGACTAGTAGGAGGGGGTCTTACTGGAGAGGAGGCTATCATGAGTGTAGAAGATTCACCAGGATGATATTGACCTGCCAGTTGACTCTGGAGTCTAGCAATTATGTTGTCTCTGTTGGCTATTCCTTCTTTAGCATCATTGTAAGCTTTTAAAATAGTCTCCAACTTCAATTGGAGATCAGCCTTTTCTTGTTCCTCTTTCTCTGCCACCGCAACACTGAATTTTGCAGTCTCTAGGACTGTGCTTGCAACTTCCACTACCCCTGTGTCTTGGACACTTTTAACTATCATGCCTCCTAAGAGGCTAGAATCTGATGCATCCTTCCTTCTTTTGTTTTCATCCTTCTTTAAATACCACATGACAAGAGCAACATTATCTTTATTGAATGTCACTCCTTCCATAGGCTTTGTTTCTTTCCTCACTGCATCAAGCACTAAGGCATTAGCTATATCCCATTCACGGAGAATCAACACACCAGTCTTTGCTACCATTTCTCTTCCTTTCTTAGGGGTGATTGCTTTTAACTCCTCCATAATTTCTTGCTTAACCTCTTCTTCTACCTGAGTTGTAATTTTACTAGGCTGTTCACTTTTCCTCTGTTCACATCTAGTCTTGAATTGATCAATATTTTGCTTCCATAGAAACAGTATAAAAGCTCTTGATGTGACAAAATTACTGTCAGCTAGGAATTCTTCACTAGCTTGCTTAACAGTAAGATCCATTTCTTGGCCCTTTAACTCACCATCAGTCAAATCCATTTCAGCATTAGGTGGATCTTCGGGCATCCCCTCTTGGGTCTCCTCATAGGTATAGGCAATCTCACCAAGACTCCCTAACTGCAATAATTGTTCAGCCTCAACTTGTTCATCTCCAATGTGGATAGGAGACTGAGATGGAGAATATTGAGGCTCATCAGTTTCAATTTCCTTTCCCACTCTCTAATTCTTAGGGGAATCCTAGATGTCAATGACATCTTCAATTTTCCTCTTCCCTTTTGAAGTGGAAGGCTCACCTGTCACTGGCATTATCATAGTGTACTTTGACCTTTTGTGAATTACATAGTCACCACGTGGGATATCTCTAGCAAAGGTAGGCTTAGCCAATACCATCTTAGCCTTATCAGGCTCATTTTGCATTATGGCCTCCATCTTTTCTTTTAAGGTCTGCCTGAGATCTTCAAAATAAAGAATTAGGAATTTTATTTTCTCCTCAAATGGATTGAAGCTAGAAAGGGGGTCATAGCCAGTGTCAAATTGATGGATAAAATCAAGGGCTTTCTTATATGCCACCCACTTCTCCTTCCTCAGTTCTTGCTCATCTAAGCTGAATTCATTTCTAATCAGATCTTCTAGGAACTAAAATTGATGTGGCCTACCTTTCAACATTGCTCTTTTTCTAAACATGCCATTGAAAAAATCCTCGGGGTCTGCACATCTTGACACTGTAGTAGATAGCCTATATGGCTTAAAGAATTCTTCAAAAAATCTCCATCCACCCTTAGTGATCACAAAATGGTGAGCCATGGTAATAGTTGGGAAAATAGTCCCTTTACCTCTATTGGTTAGCTCTGCTTCTTGTACTCCCCCAATTTGTCTCAGGACTTTTGCAATCCCTATCTTCAATGGGACCTGATAGGGTAGTAAAAAGGGGGTGCCTCTAAATCCAAACACTCTAAAAATAGTAGACACAGGGTACAAATATATGTCTCCCCAATTGTGAACAATCTTGATATCCTCTGCAAATTCCTTTGGTCTGAGAAACTCCAAAAGAGCCTTAGGAATTCTAGGGTTTTCTCTGCATAGAAGAATCCTAATTTTAGATGCAAAGCATCTATCAAACTTTAAATAACTTGCATCTTCTCTATCCCAAGATAGAACAGTACTCCACAATTGCACTGGCATCTCCTCTTTATCCTTGACCTTAATCAGGTCCATCTCCTTTCCAAAATAATCAGCCCCTTTGAACAAAAACATATGCATTAACATGGAGTACCATCCAAATGGCCTATCCACCTTACCATTTCTAATTCCTACTAGCCCTTTATGAATTGCATCAACAAGGTATGAGGCATAATCAAATGTTATTGCTAGGGAGGGGTTTAGAATTTGTGCAATCATTAACATATAATGGGTTGGCATATTCTTTTCAGCATCCTCTCCAAAAATCTGGCATAATGCCCAATACATACCCTTAGCTCTCAGAGTGAATAGGTTGAGAGAGAATGGTTCCATTGTGCTGGGGCCTACAACTGTTAACCCCCCTATCTTTACAAAGAATTATTTCAATGGGCCACTTCTAAGGTGATCCCTTTGTGTGTTGTAAACCTGGGCTAACGACTCAAAGTCAATAGGTTCTAACAAATTGGAGGACTCACTGAGTTTAAACACTTTCCTGAATTCATCTTCATTTATCTCAATCAAGACTAGCCCCTTTATGTTCCTGATGCATCTTGCCACAGAGTCATAATTTTGTGCAATCAGGGCTAACAGATCTACATCCATAAAAACACCTGGGACCACAAGCTTTCCTACATCTTGCTCCCATATGCCATTCAATGGAGCCGGGGAATTCCTCTGCCCAAAACCGACTTTGAAGAGTCCTCAGCCTGACAATCCTATTTCAGGGTCCCTCAACCAATTACCCTTATCATAAAGGCCATCTCCAATTTTTAGACGAGGGTTCTTAGGTACTAGCTCTTTGGCCTTAGCCCCAACATTGGTGGACATGGTTAATTTCTCTAAAAAATCATCACAGATATTTCGGTCCTGGTAATTCACTTTCCCTGTAAATTCTCTTCTGGGTGCCATTCTGGTCAAATAATTATACCACTAGAAGCTAGCACATACCTCTAATGAAGTAATTCACATAGTAGTATTTGAGAACAAACCAAGAGTTATCAAGAAAAGCACAAGAAACCTGATTATTCACTTGAAGAAAATTGCTTTGCAACAATTCGCTCTGCAACAAACTTCGATGAAACAATACTTAGCAATCAAGTTGATGCGAACTGAAAAGGGCAAGTTGGCATTTAAGTTTTTAGAAATTAACTCCACATGCTTTGGCTTTCTTTTCAGAATTAAATTCGCCAAATTGAATTCAAAACTGGCTCCAACGGGTCATAATTTCTCTAAGTCTTTCCTTTGTTTTGCTCTTTCGCTACTTCGCAGAACATAAAACCCATGCTCTTTTCTTTCGCGAAACAACACTTGCCATTGGATCTCGAGAACTTACATCGCCTTTATCTCCATTTAATCTCTTTGCTTTAGTGTCGGGCCCTACCTCCTTTTTGCCACTTCGCGGAGTTTAACAGTCATGCACTTTTCCTTCGCGAGGCCACGCCAAGCATTAGATCAAACTCAAATCACCCGGCCTTTAACTCCAATTGGGACCGTCAATCCTTTTAACTAACCATGTCTGATCTTGACAACTAACAGTTTTCATCATTTTGCTGAGGTTAAGCTGTGGGCATCTTCGGGTCACAAAACAACGAGAAGCATTGGATCAATCTTGAGATGAATGCCTTTTAAGTGGGCCCTTTATCTAGGAATTACTTACCCCACTTGTTATTCGGTTAATAAACACCACATGGTAGTCGGCCATTAGCCCTAGAAACTCCTTCTGGTTCCACCCTTAATCCGCCACATGTTCCCTTTTACTATTCCCAGATAACTGCCGGTTACACCTAGGCGAGCCCTCAACCACTTTTTTAAACCACATGTCATGTCACTCCTCCATGTGATTTCCACCTATCTTTCGCGACTTCGCGAATATTATTCTTCATTTGGCTTGCAGCCATGAAACCACGAGAACCATTAGATCAAAACAGACCTGATCTACTTTTAACTTCATACCATGCCTGTCCCTTGGGCACATCGGCCTTTTTGCTACTTCACAATGACTAACTTGCTAGCATCTTATCTTCGCGAATTCACGCGAACTATTAGATCTCAAGAACTTGCTTGTTGTTTACTCTTTTTATGACAACCTTGCCTAGACCCACTGCATAGCGCCAACTCAGTGCCTTGTCATCGCCAACTAGGGTTACCACATTTACTACCACTCTTAGCGGGACCCTCCACCTTTTCGCTATTTCATTGAAGGTATAGCTCATGCATCTCCCGACCACGAAACAACGAGAAGCCATTGATCTTTTTCCAAGCTCTACAAAAATCTCTACAAAAAGTGGCAGCTATTATGCCACATCACTCCTCTGTGTGATTTCCACCTGTCTTTTGCAACTTCGCGAACATTATTCTTCGTTTGGCTTGCAGTCACGAAACCATGTGAACTGTTAGATCAAAACAGACCTGATCTACTTTTAACTTCATGTCATGCCTATCCCTTGGGCCCATCGGCCTTTTTGCTACTTCGCAATGACTAACTTGCTAGCATCTTATCTTTGCGAATTCACGCGAACCGTTAGATCTCAAGAACTTGCTTGGTGTTTACTCTTTTTATGACAACCTTTCCTAGATCCACTGCATACCACCCACTCAGTGCCTTGTCACCGCCATGTCATCGCCAACTGGGGTTACCACATTTACTACCACTCTTAGCGGGGCCCTCCACCTTTTCGCTATTTCGCTGAAGGTATAGCCTGTGCATCTCTCGGCCACGAAACAACGACAAGCCATTGATCTTTTTCCAAGCTCTACAAAAAGTGGCAATTGTTATGCCACATCACTCCTCCATGTGATTTCCACCTATCTTTCATGACTTCGCAAACATTATTCTTCGTTTGGCTTGTAGCCACGAAACCACGAGAACCATTAGATCAAAACAGACCTGATCTACTTTTAACTTCATACCATGCCTGTCCCTTGGGCCCATCGGCCTTTTCACTACTTCGCAATGACTAACTTGCTAGCATCTTATCTTCGTGAATTCATGCGAGCCGTTAGATCTCAAGAACTTTCTCGTTGTTTACTCTTTTTATGACAACCTTGCCCGGACCCACTACATACCACCAACTCAGTGCCTTGTCACCGCCATGTAATCGCTGATTGGGATAACCATATTTACTAGCACTCTTAGTGGGACCCTCCACCTTTTCGCTATTTCGCTGAAGGTGAAGCTTGTGCATCTCCCAGCCACGAAACAACGAGAAGCCATTGATCTTTTTCCAACCCGATCATTCTTTAACCAAAGAAGACTGCTTATCTCTGGGACTCGCCAAACCCTTTCGCCACTTCGTGAAGGTTAAAACACGTTCAACTTGATCTCACGAAACCATGTTGTCCGTCCGATCAGATGAAACTTGATCGGTGTTTAGCTTTGGTCCAAACCTATATGTCGGGTCCACCTTCGCCTTTCGCTACTTTGCGGAAACTAAGTTTCAAGCACTTTTTGGTCATGAATCAATGTGGGCCATCAGACCAATAGAAAATCGCATGATACTTATAAGGCCCGACGGACATTAGAAAAGGCAGATTAAAAGTGAACAAGAATAAAATATTAAGCGAACAAGAATAAAATATTTAAAGGGACCGCCTAGGTAAATGACAAGGGGAGAAAAATTTAATGATAAATGGACCCATTGCTTAAGTGAATAGTACAGTAACGCCAAATTAGAAACCAAAAGGGCTTTTCTCAGGTATTATTTTTTTTATATCGATTATAATTATTACTTTTTTTTATAAAAATGGTCATCGTCAAAATTACGACGAATACCAAGCTTTCGACCAATGACTTCTTTGACTGTCGGTAGAGTCCATTGGATTGTCAAATTTCCAATAGGCATGGCATCATCGACCAATCCAACTTTGAGTTTTCAACGGTGGATTTTGTCGACACTCCAATGAAAATTCATCGAAAATCTGACAAACGGTCGTCGAAAATCAGCTCCGAATGTACTAGTGTTATAAGGCTTATCATACTTTTCATGCTTCTCATATCTATCATTCCTAGGTATCATGCTTATCAAACTTATCATGTTTGTAATACTTAGCCATTCTCTCTAGGCATCTAGAAGAAAAATCTCCTATCTTATTATAAGAAAAATATTTCAAGGGTAACTTTCCATCATACTTACTAACACCTTTAGGAAATCTCCAAGCAATTAGTGCTTCAAGCTCTCTTTCTTTCTATGCGATCTCTCTTCTTTCTTTTTCGTATCTGGATATCCTGCACTCATCAAGATCATATTTTTGCTTACCGAACACAGATGTTGATGCTGTCTACCCCAACTATAATGATAATAATTACTCTAATTGAAATCTCAATCCAAAGTTTGGACATTCATCTGGTAGAGTTTACTATTTTCATGGCTAGTGTTCATTTAGTTATCAATCTGGGAACATAAAACTTGAAATGGGTCTGCAATATATATGCACTAAGCTCCTTAAATGGTTATTCTGCATTGCTGAAGTAACTAACATTACGTAGAAAGGAAAGGCAAGAATGGAAATCATAAAAGGCTACATGAAAGATTTATAAAACAATGCTGGAATGATCTAATGTAAATAACATAAATCACACCATTCTGTCTTGGTTGCAGGAACAGTCAGTGGATCTATTTCCAGTGGCTGCAGGAACAATCCAATCATGAACTTCTACTGCAACTAGGTAAAAACTAACTTCAATGAACATAAACATAGGATCACTCACCAAGTGGGCCCCCTTCGATGAGTGATATAAATACTTTTAACAGATCAGAACAACATATCTTTGCTTTATTTCATTCTAAAATCGATTACATGTTCTAAAAGAAAACTCTAGAATGCTTTCAAAAACTCTTTGCTCAATTCCTTTCTATCTTGTCTAACCTCTAAGAAAAAGGAAGAGTTTATTATAAAGAAAAGATAAACTACAATGGACAACTCAAATCATGCCTAGAAGAAGAGGCGGATGATTGTCAGATGACGGAGATAACTAGAGCTTGGCTGCAGGAACTGTGGATCTAAACCGAACCATAGTCTTTGCATGCCATAGTGATATAGTGCGAATTCAATACACACTAGAGTTAAACTCTCATAGTGAAGTATGACTGCTCTGATTATGCCATACATTGTGCCTGCTCGGATCCTGTTCAGTTTGATCTCCAGTTATCTGTACGTGATTCTTCAGTCTTTGGGCGCGAAAGGAAATCATCCACCACGGCATCATTTATTATCTGCACTAAACAAGAACAACATACAAGGGCATGCATACGTATCTTACTCAATTAATACATTCATTAACTCACATATGACATTATCCTAAATAATCCGCATATTAACAAGGACAAATCACTTGGCTACAAGAATAAATTGGTATAGCTGCAGGAATTAACCAACAAAGTTCAAACGATTTCATAAGTTCAGGTTTAATACATGGATTACATATAGTCAATTCACAATCCTTTACTATCAAAATGCAACCCAAAAGATGCCAATAACCTAAGATTTTTGATAAAAAAACATGTCAAAGTATCAACTCATCATGCCCCCCAACTTTAAGGGTTTGCTGATCCTGCAGCAAAAGGAAAATTTCTGATTTTCGCTGAAACTCTTAAATCACCAACAATGTCCTGTCCTGTTCCCTTGGAAGCCAAATTCCAATAAAATCCTTTCATTTTTTCCAACCTGGACCATCTAGTTGTTTCCTCTGCAACTGCATCATAATTCCGTTCTGTTGGTTGGCATGCCAAAAGTGGCCACATAAGGATCGGAGGTTGAAAGATCAATGGAAGCCAGTTGTTGGCTTTCTCCCTGCCTAGTTGTATGTATTTGGGGGCTCTTTGTATGGTTGCATGAAAATTTTGAAGTGAGTAAGGTTCTCCCTATTTTAAATGTTCTGGTAGATTATTCCAACGTTGAGTTAACCCTTCTATTGCGGTTGTCCTTCAAGTTTGAACCAAATGCTCATACGCTTGATAGAATTCCTCTCTCATTGGAAGTACTATCTTACTAACATCATCTCTTATCAGTAACTTTTGCCAATCATAATAAAGAACCCTTGGTGCTTCTGATTCCCTTCTCAATGGTAATGGACAGTCAAGCTCTAATTTTTCATACTCCCTAGCTTGTGGCCCTATGATAATCTCATTTTGGATCCATGACATTAAAGCTCTGATATGGATATCCCCAATATACAATAAAGGATTACATTCCTTGTCTTGGGGTACAACATAGTTATGTAAGTATAATTCACATAACAAATTCTTCACAACAGGTGGAGAGGTTTGATAAGCATAATAGAATTCCTCAGGTGTTTCCAAGAATGGATTAAGGTCCCTAACAATGTGGTTTAGTCTGAGGTTCAAATACCGTTCTTTCAATTGTACTACATAAACTCTTGGGGGTGCCCTACACTGCATCAACTTAGGAACCATACCATAAATCACTTCTACCTTAGCTTCTAATTCCTCAATTCTATTATCTCTCTTTTCAATCTCTTTTTGTTGCTTATTAATTATCCCCTACAACCTATCCTTCTCTATTTCCCATTGCCTATAAAATGTTAAAGCAATAGATAGACTACTTAGGGATGGAGGAGGTCTAATAGGTCCTACCTTAGACCATGGGATTTCTTCAATAAACTCCTCATTCTGGGCTGGCATATCTCCCATATTTTCTTCAGGTTGTTGTAGAACATCCTCAACAATTTCTTCACATTGCAATGCCACAAAAGCAAGATTTGCTAGTTTATCCATAACAACCTCTTCTTGAATTTCTTCTTCTATAGGGTTTCCTTGAATTTCTTCCTCCATAGGGTGTTCTTGAATTTCTTCCTCCACAGGGTGTTCTTGAATTTCTTCCTCCGCAACATTTTCTTCTTCCAAAGTTTCTACTACAATAACCTCTACTAGATTACTCACAGGTTGAGTCTTTTGTTTCCTCCTTCTTGTTCTCCTTACATATACTTTTGGAATGGCTGCAGGAGTTTTTTTTTGTCCTATGCCTCTTAGCTGCAAGAGGAATCTGAGTTACCTGCGGCCAAATAACAAGTTCTTCATCTGATTCATCCTTTTCTAACTCCTTTCCTTTCCTTTGTAGAACGGGTGAATCTCTTTGAAGAGAAGTAGAGGGTTGTTCTTCAATTGACTCTACTTCAATATTTTCTTCTATCATAACTATGGCTCCTTCAGCAACAAGAAAACCCTCATCTTCATCAGAAGGATCTTCTGCAACATTCTCTTCTTCAACCAGCAAGTTATCTGCAATAGGGGCATCCTCAATTTGAAATTGCTATATATCCTCAAATACACCCCATTCCATTTACAAGACATCTCTCAAGGACCAATGTACAAGTAGCTTAACCAGTCCATGATGGCTAACGGAGCGATTTCCATTTTTTCGCTTCTCCTTAGCACTTGTAGAGATGAGATGATATAAAAAATTAGGTACATTAACTCACCGGCCATGCCGCAGATGACTAAGTAACTTAAAATGAGGTGAATGTAGGTTTGAATACCACCCTTCACATGTAATATACTTCATGATATACAAAGCTGCCTGAGGCCAATGTTCTGGTAAAGAAACCCTTCTAGTTCCTTGTCTATCCACCATTAAGGGTCCGTTAGTGGGAGCTGTGAACTCTGCCCTGGAACTCCTTGCACATTTTGATTCTGGAAAGAGTTCTTCTTCCTGCAGAAACCCTGTTACTTCTACTATTCGCTGTTCTGTAGCAATTACCCTCAAACCTTTAACCGTAGCTTCCCCTTCATGAAAGGAATACATGAATTCTGCAGCAATTTCTTCGTTGTAATCCCTAATTTTTAAGAAGTAATCCAACCAGCCGTGGTTTCAGAAATACTGCTCACAAAGACCATCCTGCAGCAACCCTTCATGGACCATTGGCTCATGGCGAATTAGATCACCGCCCATCTTTTACTCTGATATTTTTCTCTCTGTAGCTGAACCAGAATATTTGATAGTATTGCTAAAAATGAAATCTCTTTACATATCTTAGTTCTGGCGGTAGACTTTATTATTCACTTGCGTGAAATAATAACATAATCAGCAATGATGGGAAGCATATCAATTTGGGGTACCAAAAAAGGACTGATAATTAATCATATTGGAAAACGAACCATAAAGTACCCCCCACAACTTAACCTAGCATGTGTCCACACAAGCTGACAAGATTTCGGGTAGTGTAGTGGATTTAAACAGGATATAATCATAATGAACTAATAAATGCATAATTAAAATAAAATACAATATACACGTACGCAATTGCACGAAAATCAAGGCAAAATGAAATGAAGTGACAGGTAAGAACGTGGGATGGAATGTAGTGGATGGAATTTTATGTACGGAGAAGAATATTCCCATATAAAATGGAAATATTTTATTATGAACTGGGAAATATGTCCACTGTAGAGGCTGCAAGAACATTACCTTTATTAGCCTACTTAATTGCAACAGAAAGCTCATGAGTTCCTGCAGAATCTGTATCAGTTGCTGCAGGAACCTTTTCAATGGTTGCAGGAACCTTTTCAATGGCTATAGGAACCTTTATGTTACTCTGTGGAACAAATTGCTGCAGGAACTCCTCTCTAGTAGCTGGCTTGTGATATAGTCGTAGGCGGTGTCCATTCACTAAGAGTTTAAATCGAACAGGATCTATTGTAGACAAACGAACTACTCCATTCTGAAAAACTTCTTCTATCTCATAAGGACCTAACCACCTTGTTTGAAGTTTTCCCATAGCATCTTTATATCTGGAATCATACAGGAGTGCCCAGTCACCAACTTTGAATTTCTTTTCTCTGATATATTTATCATGCCATTTTGCTCTTTGATTTTGAATCAATTTTGTCTGTTGAACAGCTATCTTCCTCCATTCATCAAGAGCATTTAACTGTTGAATGCGTTCTTTCTGTGCTTCAGACAATGTCATATTTAGTTGTAAAGTTGTTCTCAAGGTTTTATGTTCAAATTCAATAGGCATGATTGTTGTTTTTCCATAAACCATCTCAAAAGGTGTGAAACCAATTGGTGTTTTCCAAGTTGTTTTATATGCCCAAATTGTTTCTGAAAGTTGATGGGACCAATCTTTTCTATGAACAGACACTATTTTTGTAATAATAGCCTCAAGCTCTCTATTTGTAACTTCTACTTTTCCATTAGACTGTGGATGATATGGAGTAGATTTCCTGTGTCTTATATTGTATTCATTGACCAAAGATTTTATCAAGGTTGATGTAAATTGAGGTCCCTGATCTGAGACAATTTCCCTTGGTACTCTATATCTTGTAAATATCTCTTCATAGAGAAACTCAACCACCTTATTATCTCTTGCATGTGTCATGGCTCTAGCTTCTACCCATTTTGTTACATAGTCTGTACATACCAAGATATAAGATTTGCCATTAGAAGGTGGATCAATGGGGCCAACAAAATCTAATCCCCACTTGTCAAATGGTGTAACAGATATTTGAGGATATAGTGGCATCTCATCAGATTTTGTAGGTTTTCCCATTCGCTGACATCTATCACATTTCCTTGTGTACTGACCTGCATCCTTGTGTAATGTGGGCCAATAGTATCCGGTATTGATTATTTTCAGTGTTGTCCTTTTGGCAGCAAAATGAACTCCACATGGCTCATCATGACATGCATGCAGGATGTCATATGTTTCATCTTCTCTGACACATCTTCGCATGACTTGGTCAGGTCCAATATAAAATAGACAATCAATAATCCATGAAAAGTTAAAACTTTTCTCAACTAGAAACCTTCTTTCCTTAGGAGAAAAAGAAATTGGCATCTTAGTTGTAGCTAAATAGTTGGTAATATCAGCATACCAAGGAGTGTGAGCCTATATGAGAAACAAATGCTCATCTGGAAAAGTGTCATCTATCATTGTAGAATCTTCCTGCAATTGAAGATGTGAAAGATAATCTGCAACCACATTAGACTTCCCTGGCTTATCAACAACCGTGATATCAAATTCCTGCATCAACAATAACCAGTGAGCTAATCTACCAGTGATTGATGGCTTATTCATGAGATATCTAATTGCAGTATGATCTGTATGCACAAATATGGGATACCCTGTAATATAGTCTCTAGATTTGTTAAGGGCATATATGATAGCTAGCATTTCCTTTTCAGTAACTGTATAATTCAATTCAGGTCCCTGCAAATTCTTGCTGATATAATATATTGTGTTTTCCAACTTGTCAACTTTTTGGCCTAACACTGCTCCTATTGCATAATCAGATGCATTTGTATGGATTTGGAATGGTACAAACCAATCTGGCCCCTTAAGAATTGGTGCTTGAGTCAAAACATGCTTAAGCTTTGAGAAAGCTTCATTACATTCTGGGGTCCATTTAAATTCTACATCTTTGGTAAGCAGTGAATATAAGGGACTTGCAATTTTGCTGAAATCTTTGATAAACCTTCTGTAGTATCCAGCATGACCAAGAAAACTTCTCACATATTTTTTCTTTACAGGGTCATTAATATGTTGAATGACCTCAATCTTTGTTGGATCCACCTTTATGCCTTGTATAGATATATGATGGCCAAGGACTATTCCTTCTTCCATCATAATAAAACACTTCTCACTGTTCAAAGACAAATTGTAGTCTTCACATCGCTGCAACACTTTCTTCAAATTACCCAATGCTTGATCAAATTCAGAACCATAAGTTGTGAAGTCATCCATGTAAATTTCCATAATATCTTGAGAAATATCAGAAAAAATACTAATCATTGCTCTTTGAAAAGTGGCTAGAGCATTACACAACCCAAAAGGAAGAACAAAATATGCATACGTGCCCCATGGGCAAGTAAATGTTGTCTTCTCTTGATCCTCTGGGGCTATCTGTATCTAATTGTAACCACTAAATCCATCAAGGAATGAAAAATATCTCTTACTAGCAAGAGAATCTAATACCTGATCCACAAATGGCAATGGGAAATGGTCTTTTCTTGTTGCCAAATTCAGAGCTCTATAATCAGCACATACTCTCCATTTGCCTCCTTTTTTAGGCACTATCACCAAAGGTGATACCCATTGACTGTCAGAGATAGGATAGATAAACCCTACTTTTAACAATTTCTATTATTCTTCTTTAACTATCTCCTTCAAGGAAGGATTGACTCTTCTTTGAGGTTGTCTAAGTGGGCAGTAATCATCCTTTATGTAAATACGGTGAGTACAAACTGCTGGATCAATCTCACTCATATCCTTGTAATCCCATGCAAAAGCATTTTTATGGAGTTTCAACAAGTCTACAAGGCCCTCCTTTTGAGTATCTGATAGATCTCTATTGATATTCAAATATTTATTCAATTCCACCTCTATCTTAATAGTAAGATCAATCTGGTTTATATCAGAAAAATGAGAAAAAGATAATTCCTGCGGCAAAAGAGTATGCAAAATATCAGTGGCTGCAGGAAAGTCCAGACCTTCAATATTCGGAATCAATTCTTGCAATTTTTTATCTTCTATAAATTCATTTATTAGTATTTTATAAAGAATTGATTCCTCATCATTTAACTGCTGGAGTGGTCCTCGATTAATCATCATAAGGTGATTAATAGAGTCAATTTCATCATATTCCTCTCCCAAGATAGGCCAAACAGCTTGTTGTTGCTCAAGCTGTGGTTGTGCTGGAGAATACAAGGCTAATGTTTTTGTAGAACTTCCATCTGAAATAGTCATGTCTCCTGATCTATACCCTATATATGCATCAGTTGTGGCAAGCTAGGGTCTACCCAAAATGACCAGATATCCTCCTAATGTTGCTTTTGGAGATAGAATCATAAAATCTGCAAGATAGGTCTCACTGTAGAGCCATCAACAAGTTGTAGAACTATGGGTGTAGTCCTTAAACTATTGATCCCTAGATGTTTCATTACTTCCCTTGGCATTACATTAATGGCTACTCCTAAATCAATCAAAACATTCCTTATTTGACTGCCATTAATGATTATACTCACAACAGGACTACCTAGATCAGAATACTTTGGAATTGCAATTTTACCTAACATGATATCAGCCAATTGACCCATAAGATGCACTCTTTGTGGATCCTTTTTCTTCTTGCCAGGTTTCTTTAGGCATGCCTCTCTTAATGCCTTTCCATATATAGGGACATCCTTTATTGCTTGCAACAATGGAATTTTAACACAATGTGCTTCAGTTGATCAAGAATATCAAAGCTTTGTTGTTGTTTAGTGGGAACTTCTTTATCTTGCAGTCTATGGGGAAATGGTGGCAAAATTTGATTCTGAGGTATTGTATCTTTTGGGTCAGAGATTGGCTGCTCTTCTTGTACCTCAGTAATAATTGGATGAGAAGGATTAGGTAGAGTTGTCCTAGATCAGAGGTGAATATCATCTAGTGATAAAGAATAGGTTGGGTATTGCTTAGCATCAGCTGAATAAGCTTATTGTTGTTGCTGAGATTTGATATTTGGATTAGGCACCGGTTGAGTAGGCAATTGCGTTGGCTTAGGCGGTGCAGCTATAGCTGCAGGAGGAGGCATTAAAGTAGGAGGTTGTGGCTGCTAAACAAGAGGCTGATATCCGGAAGATTGGGCTAGCCATGATTGGTTTCCCCTCCATTGAGAGGTAGGTTGCCAATTCCCTTGAAACTGGTTCCCTTGACCCTGAGATGGATACCAGTTCCCTTGTGGCTGCTGCCACTATGGAACTTGATTAACAAATTTCTACCCTTGGCCTTGGGACCCATACCAATGTGGATAGTTACCAAAATTTTGAGAATACTGTGGTTGCCATTGGTTGTTTGGTTCATAAGAATTACCACTATAACCAGAAAAAGAAAGTGGATCGGGTGGCATACCTTATCTTTGAAAATTTGGTCTTCTTTGAGCAACATAGAAGACTTGCTCGTCCTCAACTTGAATTGGTTTGAAGTCAGGTACTTCCACGTTTGCAACCATCTTACATCTGCAATCTTCCTTCTATTGTTTACAATGAGGACAGAATTTTGCAAGGAATGCATTAGCTTCCTCATGCTTCTTCTTAGCTGCCAATATATCCAACTGGGTAGCCATATTGTTTATTATGTCCTCCTTGAAGTCTTTTAACAGATGACTAAGTTCCAATCTAGAAACTCTAGTTCCAGATGTTGATAATGGTGCCCCTAGCTTAAATCTCCTGTTCTTCTTAGATGTAGATCTGGAATACTTTTTGCAAATTTTCCCTATTTTAGCCCAAGTAGATTGTGTAATGTCACCTCCTCCCATGAGATCTAAGGAATCGGTGCATTCATCACTGATACCCCTCAAAAATATCAATTTGAGGGAATCTTCATTCAGAGTACTATGCTTGGACTTCTTGACACTAAACAAAAACCTTTCCAGATAATCCTCAAGACTCTCATCTTCAGTTTGTGTCATTCTAAAGATATCATCCCCATGACAATCGGTGCCTCTATAATAGTCTTTGTATTTTGCAAGAAACAACCATTTCATCTCATCCCATGTATTGATTGTGCTACTACCCAAGCTCATAAACCATCTCAAAGATGACTCCTTCAAAGTGGTAGGAAAAATTTTGAGTCTATGGGCATCTGTAGTATAGTCAAAACTCCTATAGAGAACATCAAACTCAAATAGAAATGTATCTGGATCCTCTATCACCAACCCATAGAATTTAGGAAGTGAAGATGCTAGAATGTTCTTGAGGTTAGCATTATCATGCTAGTCAGAGATGGGAAACTCAAACATTGGACCTGGTGGTGGTGGTGGATTATTCCCAACAAGAGGAGGGTTCCCTTGCATTGGACTTGTGGGGGTTTTTACTATAGGAAATTCTTCTTCTTGTGGACCAAAAAGGAATTGAAGACTACCTTCTAGAAATTCAAATTCAAGGTGATTCAAATTTGGTGGGGCTTGATAAAGTTTAGCAAAAGGGTTTATATTTGGGAAATTATCTTCTGCATGATTAGGATGAGTGGGCAGAAATCTACCTCTAGCATCTCTTCTTCTGCTATGCATGCAGATTCATGAAATTTCAAACAATTAACTGGAAACTAAAATTACCATAAAAGGTTCCCAGTTTGACACCATCCCCGGCAACGGCACCAAAAAATGTCTACCCCAACTATAATGATAATAATTACTCTAATTGAAATCTCAATCCTGAAGTTTGGACATTCATCTGGTAGAGTTTACTATTTTCATGGCTTGTGTTCATTTAGTTATCAATCTAGGAACGTAAAACTTGAAATGGGTCTGCAATATATATGCACTAAGCTCCTTAAATGGTTATTTTGCATTGCTGTAGTAACTAACATTACGCAGAAAGGAAAGGCAAGAATGGAATCATAAAAGGCTACATGAAAGATTTATAAAACAATGTTGGAATGATCTAATGTAAATAACAAAAATCACACCATTTTGTCTTGGCTGCAAGAACAGTCAGTGGATCTATTTCCAGTGGCTACAGGAACAATCCAGTCATGAACTTCTACTGCAACTAGGTAAAAACTAACTTCAATGAACATAAACACAGGATCACTCACCAAGTGGGCCCCCTTGGATGAGTGATATCAAACTTCCAGCAAAATACGTTTAACAGATCTAAACAACATATCTTTGCTTTATTTCATTCTAAAATCGATTACATGTTCTAAAAGAAAACTCTAGAATGCTTTCAAAAACTCTTTGCTCAATTCCTTTCTATCTTGTCTAACCTCTAAGAAAAAGGAAGAGCTTATTATATAGAAAAGATAAACTACAATGGACAATTCCAATCACGCCCAGAAGAAGAGGCAGATGATTGTCAGATGAAGGAGATAACTAGAGCTTGGCTACAGGAACTGTGGATCTAAACCGAACCACAGTCTTTGCACACCATAGCGATATAGTGCGAATTCAATATGCACTAGAGTTAAACTCTCATAGTGAAGTATGACTACTCCAATTATGCCATACGTTGCGCCTACTCGGATCCCCTTTAGTTTGATCTCCAGTTATCTGTATGTGATTCTTCATTCTTTGGGCATGAAAGAAAATCATCCACCGCAACATCATTTATTATCTGCACTAAACAAGATCAACATACAAGGGCATGCATACCTATCTTACTCAATTAATACATTCATTAACTCACATATGACATTATCCTAAATAATTCGCATATCAACAGGGACAAATCACTTGGCTACAGGAATAAATTGGTATGGTTGCAGGAATTAACCGACAAAGTTCAAACATGATTTCATAAGTTTAGGTTTAAAACATGGATTACATATAGTCAATTCACAATCCTTTACTATCAAAATGCAACCCAAAATATGCCAATAACCTAAGAGTTTTGATAAAAAAACATGTCAAAGTATCAACTTATCAGATGCTTTAAATGTTGTCTCAGACTTTCCATGTGATTCTCCAAATTTGCTTCACTCAAATGTAGCAAGTTTACCAACCAACACATCTCTTGTCACCGTAGTTACACTCTGGATCTCATCAATAGTGGAAACCTTATGTTTATAAGTAGGAGGCAAAGATCTTAACATCTTAGCAACAATCTCATCTTCTTCAATCTTTCCACCAACAGATATGATACTAAGGACAAGCTCATTCACCTTAGCCATGTATGAATGTATGTTCTCATCATCTCTCATATTCAATGTCCCATACTTTCCTTTTAAACTCTACAACTTTGCAACTTTCACTTGACTATCACCTTCATACAAGATTTCAAGATTTACGCAGATCTCATGTGCAATCTGAAGTTCCATAACATTTTTCATTTTAGAATCAGTCAGGGCACTAAGCAATGCTTCCTTCGCTCTGATGTTATAACCAGCTTCCTTAACCTCATCAGGAGTGGATTGTCCATTCTGAGGAACAACACAAGCATTCTTAGTAATCTTTAAGTAATCCTCTCCAAGACATTTCAAATGCACCTCAATCTGTCTCTTCCATGTAGTATAGTTGCTTCCATCAAGCCTATGATTGTCCTTGAAAATAATACCTTGACTTGTCATCTCGGATCTCCTCAAGCGATTAAGATTCTACCAAAGGATCTAGCTTTGATACCAATTGTTAACAACAATCAAGAAGGGAGACTAAGAGGGGGCGGGGGGGTGGGGTGAATCAGTCTTCACCTGATTACAACAAATTAAACTTCAAAACATAAACTGATAGACTGTAGCAACAACATATAAGAAAATTAACAACACAACACACAACACCGAGATTTTTGACGTGGAAAACCCAATTAAGGTAAAAACCACAATGGGAACCTACCCATAGTAAGATGATACTCTACAGTAGTATGTGAAAATATTACAATGGGGAAAGAACATGCATTCAAGCACATTATCTAGAGCTCACTGCTCAAAAAATATATGCCCGGAAGGCTACAACCCTCAGGGAAGTCTCATTGACTTACAATATGATTCAGACTACAATCCAAAAGAAATGAACTACAATGATAGCATCTAAAAATTCCTGATGACCATTTCGGTTAAGCACAACTATCTTCTCTACAACACCAATCTCACCTCAACAATTCACCAAATGATAATTCTCTTGTTTGCACAATCACCTCTCTCTGATAATGCAGACATAATACTGACACCTAAATTGCATAAGAATCTCACCTATATATACTGTATGTAGGATTATGTGGTAATCAAAATATCAAGATTGAGATCAAAATGGCCAACATACCAATGAGACTCTTGACTGCAAACATTAACTAGGTTTAAACTAGTTTAACTTCCCAAGGTGTGTCCCATTGTTCTCTATCTCAAAGGATCCCTAAAGTCAATGTTTTTCTCTTAGATCATTGAGCAACTGACTTTGGAGTGAAAACTCCAAGAACGAGTGATATTATAATCTATATGCATGAATGCATTCTAAGATCTATATGATATGTTCAAAATCATGGTATTAAGCTAAAATGAAGATAACGATATGGTAAAGATATTGACAAACTATCCTAACATGATATACTAGCATGGATATGTTATGATATGCAATGCTTCTTAATGATAAAATGTTATTCTAAGAAAGAGAGGCTAAAATGATTGATACAATTAGACTATAATGTAGATGCATGAAACTTGGATATGGAGAAGGAAGAATGTGAGTTATATTTATTGAGGAAATAGGGAAATGGATGGTTAAGATTCAATAATCTTAACAATGGCTAGGGTTGAAAGTTACTCAATCCATGTTTACAATTTTCACCAATGAAATGGTGACAATTATCAACAAGAGGTGGCTTGAGAGGAGATGCAAGAGACATTAAATTCCTAAGGAGACATGGTGGTTACCTTAGGAGGTTGGGTGAAGGTTAGGTTAGGGTCATCCATTGGATAAAGCTTTTACGCAAGGGGTAAACTCTTGTGCAAGGGTTAGATAGGACAACTAGGGTCAAGGCCATGAGTGCTTGATGAGACCCTTGAGTTAGATGAGGGTTAAGTTAGAGGGAAAGTATCTAACCATGAGGGGGGATTGGATTAACCATTAATGGTCAATAGGACTTTGGGGGACAAATTTGTAAGAGTCCTTCCAAATTTGGGAAATTCAACAAGTTAACTTGTTGACAAAATAAAGTCTTTATTGCATTTAGAAGACTTTCTTCCAAACTTGAGAAGTGACCTCCTCAAACTTAGGGAAATGACATGATTGGATGAGTTAAGGCTAATTGATTAGGATTAGATGGGTTCTAGAAGAATGATTAGGAGGCAAGTGGGAAATGTAGGAAAGGGCAAGTGGGAGAAATAGAATTTTAATTAAAATAAAAAAAATTATTCCAACTAAAATAGATGCAACCTGCATAAATGCAAGTGGGGGATTTTTATAAATAAATTTGATTTATTTATATGCAAAGATAAATTTAATTTAAAAGGAAGAAAGGGGAATTAAATTAAATAATGTGACTTATTTAATTAAAGGCTAGATAGGGGTTAGATGAATTTAATTAAATAAATTGAATAATTCATTTAATCAAATATATGAAAATGAAGAAATTAATTAAATAAGATTTAATTAATAACGGGATGCAGTTAAATATTTATTTAAGAACGCAGTCAGATTTATACGTCTACATTTTGCCCCTCTTTGAAGTGACATGTGTGCACATGTTGATTCAAAGAAAATCGTTGGATATGTTGCCAAAATTTTATCGATATGATGTTGCGTGTCAAAATGTTTGATATGATGCCCGAGATGTGTATTTGATAAATGATCTCGATGATTCCCCCTCGGGAGATGAATCAAGGGTATGTGTGAAAGATTTGCAAAATTTGTCAAATTTGTGATCATTCAAGTTGATTGTGATATGATAATATTGACGATGTCGAATACGCATGATTTGATTCATATCCTAAAAAAAGATGTTGATAAGGTTAATAATGAAAAAGTGGGAAAAAAATAACATGCCCCACTTATTAGCCCTAGGGTTTACCCTTTTAAAAGGTAAAAAGTCATTTGACACTTGTCTTCTTGTGATTTGGACATTTGGAGCTCCGACCATGATGTCGATTATGTACCATTCTCACAATTTCAAGTGCGTCAAGCGATACCAGAGACCCATTGCGTATGGCCCACCTATAAGTGGCTCAAATCATTGTCTTTGTTGATCAATTTTGGTGATTTTTTGTCATGATTTTTTAATTTTTTGTGTCGATTTTTTATAGTTTAGCACGTAGGAGTAGGATTTTAGTGCATACGAAATGAACTGTAGCACATAGAAACCTTAGCTTAGGTTATTAGCACATAGGATGGGTAGAATAGCACGTAGGTGCAAATTAGCACATACAAAATTAACTATACACATTTGATGTGATAGTTAGTGCATAGAATGGTTTAGCGCATATGGGAAATAGGGTACCGCATTGGAGTTATGATTGAGCACAAAGTATTGTTTTAGTGCAATGGGAGCATTTAATAGCACATTTGAGGAGAAAGGTAGTGCATGTGTGGTAGTTTAGTGCATTGGAGGTCTAATGTAGTGCGTGAGATAGAAAATTTGGAAAAAAATATTTTCGGAGATGAGTTTTGATTGAGGTAGGTTGCGATCGATTTGATAGCTCATTTAGATGTTGATATGGGTCTGACGGAGTCATTTTGTTTGATATGGGTCGTTGGATCAAATTGTCTAATATGTTGTGCGGATATGGTGCACTGATATGGGTTGTTTATGAATCATTGATATGGGGCGCTGATATGGGTCACTGTTTGTTGCATTGAAATGTTTTACTGATATGGATCACTGATATGTGGCTCTAATTCTATTTCACTGATATGAATCTTTGATATGGATTACAGATATGATGCTGATATGGATTACTAATATGAATCTCTGATATGGAGCACTAATATGATGTTCTGATTTTGTTTCACTAATATGAATCTCTTATATAGATTACTGATATAAATCTCTGATATGGAGCACTGATATGATATTTTGATTTTGTTTCACTTATATGAATCTCTGATATGGATCACTGATATGATGTTCTTATTTTGTTTCACTGATATGAATCTCTGATATGGATTACTAATATGATGTTGAGTTGATACTTGTGATGTAAGATTGGCTGCTCATATGTTTTTGATTTATCATAATATGATACTATTGATATTATTCGCAATTTGAGTTGATTTTTTTTGATAAATTGATTGAAGTGAGAACTGATGGTGGATGTGTTTGTGATTTGCAGCCAGATCTTGGTGTTTTACATTCTCGGGAGATATTATCGAAGCCATGGAAACTCATCCTGCAGTTGACATAGGCCAACCGAGATATCATTGAGAGATGTGGATTATCATCTCTACTAGACATGCCCCAGTATACCATTAACCAAGGTCTATTGACAGTTCTAGAAGAGAGGTGGAACAGTGGTACAAACACCTTTCATTTGGTGACTGGGGAGATGACTATGACACCCAAGGATTGTTACTGGATCTTGCGGATTCCTTTGGTTGGGGATTTGTTGTCATATGAGAAAATAGAGGAGGGTGGCACAGAGGCTCTCCAATAGGTGTTACAAGATGACTAAATTTGTGGCTATGAGATCTCTTGGAAGGATTTTTTGGATTTGGGTTATGCGTCTCTGGCTTCAATATAAGCAGGTTTTATCTGTGGTTTTCTTTGTCCCAACCATAGGTCGAAGGGGCTGGCTGTAGGATGGGGATTGGTCTTGGAGGACATGGTTACACAAAGATGTAGGTTTGCATGGGGGCCTTGCATGTTGACCCACCTATACAGGGAGCTCCACCAGGTAGTGTATCTTGGATACACCATTTTATCAACCGGAGTGATATTATTACAAGTGTGGGCCTAGGAGCACATACCAGTGATACGACCACTTGCTGATAGAGATAGACCAATTGGTCAGGCATACACATATGAGTACATAGGCGTAGTTGTCTAGCGTAAGCTGGGAAAACTAGAGCACTGGTGTAGGGCCTTGGATAAGATAGAAACATTTGTTTGGAGACTGTACATGGACTGTGAGGTTTGGGTCGACGATGGGATAGAGATGCTTTATGTCTACATGTTGAGATATCTAATTGGGTGGACACCCTTCATCATTGAGAGGTTTTTGCACAGCCACATCCATAGACAGTATGGGAGACATCAGGGTATTCCATAGGGATCCTATTTGTATGCTCTTCGGTGGCAGGATGTGCCCGAGTGGGGGCCTATTATAGATAGTGTTGCAATAGTGGTAGAGTATATGAGCTTGGCCGGGCAGATATGGGAATACGGAGCCAGGGTAGTGGATGCTGGGATGATAGAGGAGTTTTCGGCTTACTTCATTGTACATGTGGTGGCTCATATATCTGATCCATCAGAGCCATTGCTAGCATTTGACAATGATGAGGAGGAGCGGATGCAAAGGCAAGGTGGTCAAAGGCGGAGAGAGGAGGATGAGGGAGATGATGGGGGTGACAAATGAGATGGTGGAGGTGATAAAGGTGATGGTGGAGGTGGAAGAGGTGGTAGGGGTGGTCTCATTCTTGGTGCGGGTGGTGGTGCAGGGAGAGGTGCAGTCCTAGCTATTGTCGGAGGCATGGAAGGTGGTGCGGAGGGTGGTAGATGACCTATGCAAAGGAGGAGATCCGATGTTCTACCTCCACTAGCACCTCAGACAGGGATAGGTGCAACGAGGACCGCAAAACAGGTACCCATCTAGATTAGGGTGCTGACACATCAATAGGATGCCCTAATCAGGGCCCTACAGGTCTCTATACAATAGTTTCAAGCACAGGTGCTAGTGCAGCTGCGATAGATTATGCAGCTACAGATAGAGAGGGACACAGCGGTGGAGCAACAAAGACGAGTAGAGGCCCTTGCTGATAGGTTAGACAGAGCTGTCATAGGAACCTCACTCTGGGATACACTAAGGGACATACAGTACTCAACCAAGGACAACTGCACCATAACTAGGAGCTCTATGCTCTTGAGGGACCATATCCTCATATAAATGTCGGTAGTACTCAGCCATCTTGGCTGAGTACTACCGACATTTATATGAGGATATGGTCCCTCAAGAGCATAGAGCTCCCAGTTATGGTGCAGTTGTGTCCATCTGATCCGGACGCAGTCATTCAAGGACAGAGAGTAGAGGGGTGACAAGACCAGCACGACGTGATCCATCTGGTGGGGATCCAAGAGAAGGGACATCTACGGCAAGACCCTCTACCTTAGGGGATAGTCACACCTGAGAGCCTGATTTTGTGACATGGACCATTGTTATTGTATTGATAGACATGATACTCAGTTGTATATTTTGAAATCATTGTGATATTTATATGATATATGGCATTGATTCTCTTTGATCCACATGTGATGCGTTATTTATGATGATTGAGTTATAATATGCATGATTTGATATGATGATGTTATGATGCTCTTGATTTGATTCTATAATGTTGATTTTAGATATATTGATCACATGATGATGTGAATGTATGCTTCGTGATGGTATTTTGGATATGCATGTGTTGATAATGTGATGATGCATGGATGTTATTGATATGTATGCAAATGTACTTTGATATGAGATGTGATGGTGATGCAATCTAAATGTAATGTTTTTAGGAAATGATATGATGAGATGTATCTTGAAAATGAGATGTAAATGATAATGATAATGGTATGAGATGAAAAATGCAACTAAATGTATGTATGCAACTAATTGTATCAAATGCCACTAAATGATGATTTTAATTCTATCATTGTCATTCTTATTAGTCACTTGTTTGTTCTCTTTTTGTCATCATTGAGCTTTTGAAGTGTTGGAAGTTAATACAAACATCAATGACCTATAATTGAACCATGATGACTTGAGTATAAATTTCATGATTTTTGATATGGCAAAATGACACAAGCATCGAGGTATAATTGAACCAAGATGACCTAAGTGTTGTTTGCATAAAACAAACAAGAGTTGACCATTGTAACGTGAAAAATGGGAAATGTCTTCAATGATATGTTTCCAATCATGTCTCGAGACAAATTTGCACCATATGAATGATCACCTCACAAACAAAAAAACAAAGAAAATGTTAGATTCCTTCATTGCTTCTCTAGATGAGTGCATCCTTGAGTAGCTCATGAGATCTAATAGTTTAGAAATTAAGATACAAACAATAAAAACTTCATGCTAAATGTAAACAAATCATAATTCAGAATAGATCATCCATCGTGTTTGCATTGCGGGTGTAGTTGGACAATGATCATGTTTACCAGTCTGATGGGTAGTTTTGACATTGGTCTCCTTAGTATGTTGTGATCCTTGTTTATTGCTTGTGTTATGAAAGCTAAAGAGAAATGCCCCTACTCAGATCAGCATTTTGCCCCCAACTATGGACACTTTTTGATGTGGATATATACATTGATCACCAAGCTATGGTGGGATATGACTGAGATAACTGATTCAAATAATCAAGGATAGTGACTACACTAAGTGTGTCCAAGGTAATGTTGTGTGTATAAGAGTTATGCGATGGCTATGGGCTTAGATCAGATGGAGCCAAAAATATGATATGAGTACTAATAGATAGAGGAGCTTCTCTATCCCAAATAACACCAGTTGCTAGGTTTTCACCACTTGTCTTTATTGCACTTTTTGATTTGTTTTTCATTTTTTTGTGTTTTCTTGATTTTTAATTTTTTTGTGCCACGGGGCACCTATTTACCAGGTTTTCACCTTAGTGATGATTTTTTGATAATTCTTTTTTTTTTTCCTTTTTTGCTTGATCTGTGCATTGGACGACTCAAGTGTAGAATTTCTTTAGATGGATGTTGTTGGTTGGCTCTTCAAGCACATCCCCTTCTGAAGTTGATAATTGATATGCTCCTAATCCACAAGCTAATATGATGACAAAGAGTCCTAACCAGTTAGGTTCAAATTTCCCCTTCTTTTGCCAATCTTGTTGATTTCAGGGATTTTATTTTAAGACTAGATCACCAATTTTGAATACCCTTGGTATGACCTTGTGTAGCTTCTGCACATTCTTTGTGGATATGCCTTGAGATGATCAAAGGCACGCTGGTGATGTTCATCTAGCAGTTCAAGCTCTTGCAACCTGTTGACTCGATATTCCTCATCTAGAATGAGGCCTTTCAATGATACCCTGAGTGATGGAATTTCTACCTCAATAGGTAGGATAGTTTTGGATCCATACACCAATGAGAATGGTGTAGCTCTCGTGGGTGTGCAGATACTTTTTCTGTATGCCCAAAGTGCATGGTTAAGCTAGACATGCCAATCTTTACTGACATCATTCACTATCTTTTTGAGGATCTTCAGGATTGTTTTGTTTAAGGCCTTTGCTTGGCCATTCCCTTGTGGATAATAAGGTGTTGAAAAATGATGCTTGTTATGGAATCACTCACAAAGCTCTTGTACGTCTTGATTCTTATAAGTTCATCTATTATCTATGATAATAGAACTAGGAACTCCATAGCGATAAATGAGGTAGTTCAAGATGAAGGATGATATCTACTTGCCGGTAACTATGGTCAATGGGACTGCCTCAATCCACTTTGTGAAGTGCTCAATGGCTATGATGATAAACTCATGTCCATTTGATGAGGAAGGATAAATCTATCCTACTAGGTCAAGTCCCCATTGACAGAAAGGCCATGATGTGGTGAATGGTTGCAATTCCTGTGTTGGTGCATGTATGAGATTGCCATGAATTTGGCACTTAGGGCATTTCCTAGCAAACTAATAGGACTCTTTCTCCATTGTCGGCCAGTAATATCCCATCCTCGGGAGTTTCTTGGCAAGAGTAGGACCACTTTAATACATACCACAAATACCTTCATGATTCTCATGTAAGGCAGAGTCTGATTCATTACGATCGAGGCATCGAAGAAGAGTACCATCAAGACCTCGACGATAAAGTGTGTCAATAGTTAAGGTGTAGCGGGCTTCTTGTTGAATAAAGCTTCATTTTTTGTTGTGAGATAGGTCTAGTGGGAGGGTATTGTCTTTCAAGTAGGCATAGATCTTCCTATATAGGGGGAATCAGAACCATTCAGGGAACACATAACTTGGGATTATGAATTGGTATAGGTCGGGGAAAACAATTGCTCCACTAGGAATTCATAATAATTCTATTTATCTAGAATTTGTAGGAGTGAGGCAATGGTGGCCATTACATCAGCAACCTTATTGTCTAGCCTTGGAATTTGCTCAAATGTGATGTGTACAAAGTACTTTTTAAAATCATCCACCATGTGTTTGTAAGGCATCAGTTTATCATCGTCTAATAGTCATCATTGATCTAATTGATAACTAATTGAGAGTCCCTATAGACTTTCAACTATAAGATTCTCCATTCCATGGCTACTTTGATACTTGTCAGGAGAGCTTCATACTCAATAATGTTATTGATGCATGGGAACATCAACCTATAGGATCTTGGAATTGTGTATCCTTCTAGAGCAATGAACAAGATGCCAACACCTAATCCATGGTGTGTATAGGATACATCAAAGTATAAGATCTATTGCTTTGGTGTAGTAGTGAGTACATCTGTATCTGGGAATTCTACCTATAGTGGGTTTTTGTCTAGTATAGGTGTTTTGCCATTTGATCTGCAAATTGATTGTCCTTTGATAGCCCACCATTCTATGTATTGAATGTCAAACTCACTTAGGATCATAACCCATTTAGCTAGCCTCCTTATGAGAGTGGCTTTGCTGCGTAGATATTTTAGAGGGTCGATTTTTGCTACCAGCTTGATTGTACGAGCTAGCATATAGTGGTGAAACTTTTGAGAAGTGAACACCATTGCTAAACAAGCCTTTTCAATGAATGTATAGTTGATTTTATATCCGTTCAATGTCCTATTCATGTAGCAGATAGCCCTCTCTTTGCCTATTGGATCTTCTTGTGCTAGCAGTACCCCCAATGACACTTATGTTGCTGAGAAATAGAGGATGAGTGGCTTGCCCGCTATTGGTGGTACCAAAACTGGTGGATTCATTAGATATTGTTTGAGCTGGTAGAATGATTCTGCACACTTGTCTTCCCATCTGAAAGGTACATTCTTATGAAATAAATGGTTAAATGGGAGACATTTGTTGGCTAATTGAGCACTGAATCACCTGATGGATTGTAGCCTACCTTGAAGAGATCGTATCTGGCTAATGTTTTTAGGAGGTGGCATCTCCATGGTAGCTTGAACCTTTGTTGGATCCACCTTGATGCCTTTTTCTGATACTATGTATCCCAAAAGTCTGTCAGATGTTACCCCGAAGACACACTTCTTCGAGTTTAATTTGACATTGAATTGTTCTAGTCTTTGAAAGATTTTATCCCAGATATCCAGGTGTCCTACTCTTGTGAATGATTTAGCTAGCAAATCATCCGCATAATCTTCCATAAAAGTGTGCATCATGTCGTGGAAGATTGTTGTCATGACCCTCTAATAATTTGTGCCAACATTTTTCAAACCAAAAGGCATGACGTTCCAACAATATGTACCCCACGAACACATGAATGTCATTTTATCCTAATCTTTTGGAGCTATCTTGATTTGGTTGTAGCCAGAGAAACTATCCATGAGGGATAACATAGCATGTCCTGCAATTAGATCAACAATGGTGTCAAGGCTTGGAAAATAAAAGTTATCCTTTGAACAAGTTTTGTTCAGATCCTTGAAGTCTGTACAAATCTTGATTCTTTTATCCGACTTATATACTGGCACATTGTTAGAGATCCATTCCGCATAATCAATGGGTTGGATGAATCCTACATCAAGTAACTTCTTCAGCTATGCTTTTACCAATATGGATACATGTGAGTTCATCTTCCTTAATTTTTGTTTGATAGGTTTAGCTCCTGAGCGATGGACAAGTGATGTGTGATGAGATTTGGATCTATCCCCGACATGTCTGCATAAGACCAAACAAAATTGATTTGCTTCTCATTGAAGAATTTGACAAAGTCTAGTTTTTTCTTTTCTGTGAGTGATTCTGCCAGATGTATGGTTTTGGTTGTTGTTTTAGTGTCGATATTTATTGATTGAGTTGGCTCAATCAATATTGGTGACCTCTCTTGGTAATGTTCAGTAAGAGTGTCAAGTCTCCCATCTTCAGGTGCCTCAAAGAGGTTTTCACCATTAGATGTGTTTTTTGTTTTTACTTTTTTACGATCTAATATTACCATTAGATCGATTTTTAATTTTTATCTTTTTGTGACTGAGAGACATGGCACTCCTCTGATTGCAGACATTGTTATGCGGTTCACTAGTGGAGCATGTTTCAAAGTTGACTGAGCAATGTTGGCATTTTGATGATGTTTTGATTGTCATTGATGGACACACACTTTCTTGATGTATGAGTTATGCTCAACCAGTAATTGTTCCAAACAGTATTGTGTATTGTTGAATGTATAGTCTCTAGACTATCGGTATTTTGCAGAAGATGGTTTACCAATCACAGATTGACTGAAGATCCCAAGTGGTATGAAGACCCCAAGTGGTTCGAGGATCTCAAGCGGTACGAAGGACCTAAGCGGTAGTTAACTTTTGATCGGAACACTACGATCTTCCAGTCTTCATTTTTGACAACCGGTAATTGATATATTGTGTTAATCGGTATATATCTATGATGAGTTACCAACTACTATTACTATAATGTGTGATGAGTTATCATCCACCGACACTTTGGTGGTGTGTTTGTGTCGTATTACCAAATGTGTCTAGATGCACTGTACCTAGGAACCTGTAGTCTAATTCTATTGGATCGACATGAAATCAGATTCCTTTATAAGGACATCATGTCTATGGTTTGCATGTGTGAGACATAGAATAGAAAAGATTATGTGTGATCATCAAAGAGAAGATTAGGTCTATGTGAAGAGATAGAGTGTGGAGATATTGAAGACTAAAGTAATGCTGAAATGTATTAACAATGAGCTCTCAAGGATCTAATTAAGAATATTGTGCTAGCATCTAGATCATTCACTTGTTGATTACTAATATCTTTGACAAGTCTGAAACCCTTAACCGGGTAGCCCCAGAAAAGCCTTTGTAAATCCTCTAACAAGGTGGTTCACAACTGTGGATTTGAAATCCTTTAACAAGGTAGTCTTTAATAGGACTTATCTCCTAACAGAGATCTAGATTCCTAACAGGATCTATTCTGGTGAAGAACATTGTATGACCTTAACCGGTCTAGTTACTATTTTGTAGATAGTTACTTGTGATTTTCTGTTCACTGTGGTCTTTCCCATTTGGGTTTCCATGTCAAATATCTTGTGTTATGGTGATTGTTATTTTGTGGGTGAATGCTTTGTTTGCTATTTCGTTTGCACTTATCTTAACCGATTTATTAGTGAATATGTTGCACCGGTTATCTGCTAAACTGTTTAAAAGATTGATTATAGTATTTTTTGGTATACTAATTCACCCCCCCCCCCCCCACCCTCTTAGTATTCATCAATTGGTATCAAAGCCAACCTTTCTATAAGTCTAACCACTTGGATGGAGATATGGGGGAATACAGTGTGAGGGAACTTACTCATCATCTCGCTCAGACTGAGAGAGCCTATGATGAACTCAAAATCAAGTATAAAGCCTCTTTGGCCAAGAGAAGAGAGCATGCTGAGAAACTAATGGAACTCGCTGAAAATAGCTCTTCTGATGAAGTAGACATGGATGCCCTAGTTGAAGAAGTTGAAAAACTGAATGAATCTAAAGCCAACCTGAGAAGAGAGTTGGAAGGACTGACTATCAGAATGTGTCAAGAGCTTGAGAACAGAAGGAAAGCTGAAGATCTGGTGAAAGACAAAGATCATGAGATCTCCAAGCTGAAGCAAGAAATCAGTACCCTTACCGCTCATCTCCAAGAGAGTAAAGTGGAAAAAGAAGTAATACAAGGTGAACTAAACATGGCTATTTCTGAGAATGCAACCTTGATGGAATCCAATGTTGCTATTTCCAAGGAACTTACTAAGTCAAAGGAAATACTTGCCAAATTCAATCAGAGTACTGCTAAGCTAGAGCAAAAGCTAGAATCGGCAAAACTAGTAAAGAATACCAATGGACTTGGTTTCTCTAGATATGAGGAAGGTGAGACCTCTGGAACAAAAGTTGAAGCATCAAAGAAGCAACCGACATCCAAGGATAAAGGTAAGCAAAAATTTAAACCTATTTGCTTTAATTGTCTCAAAGAAGGACATACTGTCAATGTGTGTAGAAGCAAGGCCTACAACAATTTTCCTTATTTTCAAAACAATATGCCTAGATCCAATACATTCAATGGAAACAGTTATGCATGCAACAATTTTGGGCATAGAGCATTTGAATGCAGGTTGGTTTTGCACAACACTAAGAGATATCCTCCAAGGACTCAAGGAGTTATTTGGAAACTTTCTATGAGCCAGAATCCCAACCGGTACAATACATATGACCATCGGTCAATTGGTTATCAATCAACAACTAGATGGAGAGCAACTTGTTTAATCTGTTGTGGTAGCGGTCACACTGTTGCAACTGTAGAAGGAAGAATGGAAGTATGAATAACGGACCATGGAGAACACCTGGAATGGTATGCTATCATTGCAACAAACTGGGACACACTGCTAGAACTTGCAAACTGAGAAAGAACCTATCAGATGATATACTGATCACTCTAGAAGGGAAGATTGATGTTGAAACTGTTTAGGTGGAAATGAATAAAACTTGGAGAAAGAAATCAGAAGAAGATTCATAGGATGAACCTGCTTCTACACCTAGTGTGGAAGTCTCTGAACCGGCAAACTAAGCTTCAGAAAAGCTTAGGGGGAACATATCAGTGAAATATTTTGAACCCCTAGTTTATATCGGTAAAGACCTTTACCGGTATATGTTACCTATCAGTCGATAGAAGATCTGAAGCGCTAAAAGGCAAAATTAGGGTTTGTACCCTAACAGTGATACATTTATTATGGTGGGTGAGAGTTTGTTTAAAAGGGTTTTCGTCGTTATTTTCACTTATCTGTTTACGAAAGAAGAATTTTCAAGAATAGAGCAACCAAAGCGATTTGTTTGGCATTTGAAGAAATCTTGTGCGAAATCTTGCAATCATTTTCAAACAATCAATGAAGAACACTAAGCGGTGAACTAGCAAGCGTAGTGGTGTATTGTGCGCGATATTGGAAAACCTAAATTTCAGATTGTGAAGGTATTTTCTGAAATTCTTTCTTATCATTTGGTTATGGCTTTGACATCGCATTCTAGTTCTAGAGCACCTAAAGATACACCTGATTTTCTTCAAACGAAAATAAGATACAATGCCCTATCTCAAATTCCTGCCGGAGTTATTGTTGAGGAAGATATTCAGGGTATATAGACTATAAGTTGGAAGACCTAGGATCCTAGTGATTCACTCCCAGCTAAGTCTATTCTATGGAGATGAAAAGAAGATCAAACCAGAGTATAGCATCCTTGAGAAGATGAAACTACACAATGCGGTATACTTTCTGGAATAATTTACAGAAGAACATATTCGCATTATCCTCAACAAAGTGCATGGTGACAAAATGTATCTCGATCGGACCCATGACATCACACCAAAAGTAGTTCATGTCATCACCAGATTCTGCAATGTTGGAGAAGTACCAACTCTACGAAAGGTCACCAAAACTAAAATGACAAAGCTCACCGGTTCTGTGAGTGACCAACGGGCAATGACCGTCAACACAATTAATGATGATCTGGTGAAATACACTTGCATGGTGATTGGTTACAGGATATTTTATGCTAGCAGAATGAATTTTGTCCCTACTGCTGCGGTGAATGCTTCTTATAGGATGATCAAGGAAGATACTAAATTTGACCTATGTACCTGTTTACAAAAGCAATTGTTGTTGAATCTGAAATCCATCAAATAGGATAAATCACTGAGGTTCAAGTTTGGCCAACTTCTGGTCAGCCTATTCTTCTATTTTCAAGGTTATTTACCTGGAGTAGGTGATGTTGAATGGTCTACTGACCTACCAGTTTCCAGAAAGATTAAGGAGAGTCTACAAGTAGTAGGAACTGCATACCCTAAGGTTCTAAATAAGTATTTTGATGAATTCAAACAAAAGATGAACCAAAGAATAAGGATATCTGGTGATATTGTGAAGATGTATGAAGATGAAATCTTCTTCACAATAAGAACAGATGACTACATAATGGAAGTTGTGGAAATGAGATAGGAAGTAGTTGTCGCTATGGGGTATGAAGTGATGAATGACTTATTGATTGGCTATGCCTCTACCCTACTTGCCTCACCACTAGATGCAAAGAAGAAAAGAATCGGTACCTACTTGGAGAGGGTCACACCGATTGAGGAACCGAAGCAAAAAAAGGGCAAAGCAGTGCCATTGGTATCTGCACCAGTTACATCTACCAGTCTGAAAGTGACCAAGTGGTCACCAGCCAAAAAGAAACCTAAGATTATTCTGGCAAAAGTATTCGAGAGGAAGCGGAAATCTAGGAATCAATCACCAGAGGAAGAAGACACTGAACCAGAGATTCAAATAAAGAAGACAAGGCAATCAAGAAAAAATCTGATGTTTACTGGTAATGTACCAGCAACTTCTGCACTGGTAAATATAGATATTACCTCTTATAAACCAATGAAACACTGCCAGAGGACAATAAAGAATATTAGGAGGAAAGTGCTTGATGATTTAAAGGAATATTTTGATGACTTTAGTGATAGTGAGAAAGAAGAGGTAGAACAAGAGGTCACGAAATATTTATGTATTAATGATCGGTCGCCTTCTGAGATTAAATCTGTTACTCCAAATTCTTGGAATAATTCTTTGGATAATAAATGGCGCCTTTCCATTGAAAGAGAACAAGAGATCAGGGAGGACAATTTTGCACAATACTTTCCTGATGCTTCAAATTCTGAGTTATTTGAAATTATGCATAAGAACAAAGGCATCTTCTTTATGAGAAGGAGGCGACTCGGGTTACTAGAAGGTAAAACTTCTGAAGTAGAAAAGGATACACACATACATGTTTAAGTTGTTGTTGAAATACACCAAGTATCTGAAGCCACTAGGAAGGCTGATCAAGAACTTGACCTATCCTCAGGCAAACCAAATGAGGTATTTGATAGTCAAGGTGAAAAAGTGACAGAACAAATTGACCCTATTGATGTTGATGCATTAGATAATAAGGATGTCACTCCTAACAAAGAAAAAGCTAAGAAAGAGAATCAGGACAAAGAGAAAGCAGAGAAAGAGAAATAGGACAAAGAGAAAGTAGAGAAAGAGAAACGTGACAAAGAGAAAGCAGAGAAAGAGAAACAGGACAAAGAGAAAGCAGTGAAAGAACAAGAGGAAAAGAAGAAGAGAGAAGAATATAAGAGAAAATAAGAAGAGAAGAAGAGAGAAGAAGATAAAAGAAAAGAAGAAGAGAAGAAGAAATAAGAAGACAAGAGGAAGGAAGAAGAAAGGAAGAAGGAGGAAGAGAAGAAAAAGAAGGAAGAGGATAAGAAGAAGGAAGAAATGGAGAAGAACAAGAAGAGGAGAAAAAGAAAGAGTCAAAGAAGAAAGAAGAAGAAAAGAAAAGAGTGGAAGAGGAGAAGGAAGCAAAGAAGAGAAAACAAGCGGAGATCAAGACCAAAGAAGGAGGGCAGACTCCTAAGGCAACCAATGATAAAACCAACCAGGTTGATTCCACCAGTCCTATTGATCAAACTCTTGCATGTCTGACTCAATCAACAGATGAGTCTGAGCTACTTTGAGGCATCAAACTTGCATAGGAGAGACTAGAAGAATTGTGGAGGAAGAAATAACAAGATGTCATACAAATTGTAGTTGACACCCTTACCATTCTAATTTCTGGTACTAACCTCCCCAGTATTGACTCCTCTCTATCCAAGCTCAAACTTCTTTGTACAAAAGTAGAGGACCAGGTACAATGCTTGGAAGATGTTGCTCAAGCAACTGCAAGAAAGAATCATGAAAAGGCACTCAACATTGCCTTAGTCAAGCAAATGAATGAACTTAGGACACAACTACTGAAGTAGCAGAAAGATATCAGTGTTGCTATGGGTGAGGGTAAATTACTTTTGAGTAAAATCTGCCAGCCCCATTTGTTTTGTGAAGATGTGCTCAAACAGAAAGCTAAACTCCAATCGAAGTTACAGGAGTATATCAGCACCTTCAAGATGCCCTATGATTTATTCACTACCTATGGACAAACTGTTTATCATTTTCAGCATCAAATTGCCAAGATGGACTTAGAGATTAGCAACCGGACTAAAGATTTGTAGGAGCTTCAACTGCTCCTATTACCTAAACTGCGGGTTCTTCATAAATGTTTTCTCAACTTGGAAGCCATCACGGTAACTCAAGAGATGAGTACCATCGATGCAATGGAAGAATTGGCATTTCAGATGAAGACTGAAAGTGAGGTTGCTACCTCATTACTTGAGTCATGGACATTGGACATGAAGATTTTTGTGCAGAACTTTAAATCTATTTTTGAGAAATATCATTCCTTATTGTCATGAACATCTACTCTATGTTATTTTATAAAAAGGTTACTTTGCATTACTTTGTCATTGTTGGCAAAGGGGGAGTAGTGTACATACTTTAAATTTTTGGTGAATGTTTATGCACTTACTTGTAATTTTTGCAAAGGGGGTAGTGTATATGCTTAGGGGGAGTAATTTTGATTGTAGCATCTTTTGTGTTATTGCTGTAAAAACACTTAGATGTCAAAATTTTCCTAAGTGTTGCCATCAATGCCAAAGGAGGAGATTGTTGGCATTTTGATGATGTTTTGATTGTCATTGATGAAAACACACTTTCTTGATGTATGAGTTATGCTCAACCGGTAATTGTTCCAACCGGTATTGTGTATTGTTGAATGTATAGTCTCTAGACTATTGGTATTTTGCAGAAGATGGTTTATCGGTCACAGATTGATTGAAGATCCCAAGCGGTATGAAGACCCCAAGCGGTTCGAGGATCTCAAGCGGTACGAAGGATCCAAGCAGTAGTTAACTTTTGATCGGAACACTACGATCTTCCAGTCTTCATTTTTGACAACCGATAATTGATATATTGTATTAACCGGTATATATATGTGAAGAGTTACCAACCGGTATTACTGTAATGTGTGATGAGTTATCATCCACTGACACTTTGGCGGTTTGTTTATGTCATGTTACCAAATGTGTCTAGATGCATTGTACTTAGGAACTTGTAGTCTAATTCTATTGGACCGACATGAAATCAGATTCCTTTATAAGGACATCATGTCTAGGGTTTGCATGTGTGAGACATAGAATACAAAAGATTATGTGCGATGATCGAAGAGAAGATTAGGTCTATGTGAAGAGATAGAGTGTGGAGATATTGAAGACTGAAGTAATGCTGAAATTCATTAACAATGAGTTGTCAAGGATCTAATTATGCATATTGTGCTAGCATTTAGATCATTCACTTGTTGATTACTAATATCTTCGACAAGTTTGAAACCCTTAACTGGGTAGGCCCAGCAAAGCCTTTGTAAATCTTCTAACATGGTGGTTCACAACTGTGGATCTGAAATCCTTTAACAAGGTAGTCTTTAACAAGACTTATCTCCTAATAGAGATCTAGATTCCTAACAGGATCTGTTTTGGTGATGAACATTGTATGACCTTAACCGGTCTGGTTACTATTCTGCAGATAGTTACTTGTGAGTTTCTTCTCAACGTGGTTTTTCCCATTTGGGTTTCCACGTCAAATATCTTGTGTTATGGTGATTGTGATTTTGTGGATGAATGCTTTGTTTTCTATTTGGTTTACACTTATCTTAACCGGTTTATTAGTGAATCTGTTGCACCGGTTATCTGCTAAATTGTTTAAAAGATTGATTACGGTATTTTTTGGTATACTAATTCACCCCCCCTCTTAGTAGTCATCAAGCAAAGGTATTGAACAATGGCCTCATCATTTTGGAATATTGGTAATATTGTAGTGCTCAGGTTCTTCCCAATCTATACAGTCAGGATATATGAGAGGTAGTGAGTCATTTGGTGGGTCAAAATCAGCCGCGTTAAGAGTTATGATAGAGATATTGTTATAGTTGTCCATAGCAGGTGTGAGGTCTATAACAGTCTCAAGGTTTTTTATGGTACTCTCCTCAATATTGCCTCTTTCGTATTGTCATTGCTTGTTCTCACTAGCCTCATAGATATGTTGTGGTCCGAACTCAAACGGTTTAGAGCTCAAGTCTTGTCCCTCATAAGGAATGGGTGTATAGGTGTGGATTGTATCCACCTTAATATCCTTAGTGATATCAGAACAAGTGTCTCATTCATACTCATTGGAATCTGTTTCAGAATCATTGTCCATGGTTACCCCACTGAATCTGACAGGAATGTTGTATGGTGAAAAGAGCTCACTGATAATTGATACAAGTTGGGTGGCTTGCGCTGATTCAGGATCTCTGCTTGTTTGTATTCTTTGGATTTTCTCATACACGGTTTCCCTTCTTTGAATAGCAATCTCGTCAGCTTGTGGCTTGCATTTGGTTTGATTAGGTTCTTGTACATGATGTACTTTTTTATAAGAAGCCTCTTCTCTTTGGATAGTGACCTCTTCTTGTTGCCTCTCATTTTCTTCATGCTCTTGTTATTTTCTTGTCTTTTATGTTGCGTGTTGTAGCACCTCTTGCCATGAGTCTTCGTTATGTGTTATATTTTCTCTCCACTGGGGTTTCTGATGGTGATCTTTCTTTTGCATAGGTTGAACATGTTGACCATACCCAAGTCTTGATTTGTCTTTTGCAAGTTGTGAATGGGGTTGTATGGGTTCTAGGATGCCCTCTTGACACTTGCCAATAGGTCATTTTCCTGTTTATCCCATTTGTTGCATAATTATGAACCCATTTACATACTGTTCTGTGGGAACAACCACTTCTAGGGCGACAACTCTGATTTCTTCCTCATCCTCGTATAGCCAGCTGAGGATGTCTTTGTCGTATGATTCTTTAGCCAGTGTGCCCATTTGTATAAATTTACCATCAAACTTATTGATGGGTTGTGCTGCCTGATGTCTTGATGTGGAAGGTTGTTTGTGAGACCTTGGTGATGTTGGCAACTTGGATAAACATAGGGGTTCAAAAGAGTATTCCTCCATACCTTGGTCTTTTATCTTCATCTTTTTCTCAAAGTCTATGGACAATGACTTGAGTCTTTCTTGATTGTTGGATGATGAGGAAGCTTGGACCTCCTTGTTGTGTGGAACTAAGACATTTTGAGTTGCCCCCATGCCATTCCAGTACTGAAAGGGGTTAGTATCTGTTGATATTGAAATCTCTTGTCCGTTGTAGGGAAACTTGAGACATTGATGGTACGTCGAAGGTACCGCTTGCATTTCATAGATCCAAGGACGAACCAAGAGTATGTTATATGTCAAGTCTATGTCCAAGACTTGGCACATTGTGTCTTTTTGCATAGGTCCTACTTGAATGGGTAGTACCATTGTTCCCTCAGATGACCTTTCCTCATCATCATAGGCTTTGATAGTTATCTTCTTTTTAGGATCAATAGCTTGCTTGGAGAAGCCCAATGCACGGATAAGCTTTAAGGTACATATATTGAGACCAACTCTTCCATCTATTAGCACTCTTTTCACCCAGTGTTTGTAGACTAGGACTTCGATATGGAGCGGGGTGTTATGCGGATGACTCAAGGAGACGTCATTGTGTTCTGAAAAGGATATGCTATGTGGCATCATCATATGTGCCACCATGGCTTGGAACCAATTGATATCCAGATTGTTTGGAACCATTGTTTCTACAAGAGATTGCTCCAAGATATCCTTATGCTTTGGTGAAATTTTGAGTAATTCTAGTATTGATATTTGAGCGGGTGTCCTTCATAATTAGTTGAATAGGTTATATTGAATCTTGGTGAGAGTTATTGTTTTGGATGTACTCCCCTTCAAGACATATTTCTGAGCCCTTGTTGTCACATTTACTGGTTTATGTTCTTGTTTATCTTTTATTTTTATGACATTTACTTGATTGTCACATGTCGATATGTGATTTATGGTGTTTTCATATATGTGATTGATGCAGGCTCCTTTGTTGTTGTTCGAAGTTGAATCTCCTCCCTTTTTGTAATTAGGAAGAGGATTTTTGAAGGTTTCATGATCATCATTGGTTTTATGACCATCTACCATTATGTCACCATTATCAATTAGATCCTGAACCAAGTTCTTTAACCTTAGGCAAGCATTTGTGTGATGTCCTTTGTTTCTGTGATATTCACAATAGTGTGTATCATTCCACCATGGTGGTTTGATTTGGGGGTCAAAATATCTTGTGTTTGGTAACATAATGACCTTATTTGTCAATAGTTATCGAAACATGGATTCAAGGGTTTTTCCTAAAGGTACGAATTTTTGTCGATATGGTACTAGTTTTGGATTAGTGTTATTGTTATTCCCTCGGTTGATATTGCCTTGATTGCTTGTTTCTGGATTGTTGGTTCTTTTATTATTATTGTTTTGAGGATTGGTCGGTGGATTAATTCCGGATAGGTTTAACACGGGTAGCTTTGATTTAACATTGTCTACCACACCATCATTAACAATGTTTTTATTTCTTGTCCAAAATTTGGACTTGTTTGAGTTGTTGTTATTATATTGATTGCTATAGGTGTTATTGCTTGATGAACTAACACCTTCTTTCAAAAACTTCAAGGTCCCTTTCTTGATTGAGGCTTCCTCTACTTGGATGTCATTCTCATTCAGCTTTACAAAAGTAGGGAGACATTATAGTTTGAGTTGATAACTCATTTCACTATTTAAATTGTCTATGAAGATCTCCATTTTTTCTCTTTTAGGTACATCTTGTGGATACCTTGAGACCATGTGTCTCCATCATTGTAAGAACACCATGAATGTTTCATTGTTCTTTTGCTTTCTATTGCATATGTCAAGCATGGTGACCTCATGTTGGATATTATAAGAATATTGTGTAATGAATTTATTCACCAACTCATCGATTGATCTGATGGGAGGTGTAAGTTTTGACAACCACTCCATTGTTTACCTCCCAAGCTTCTTGGGAATAGCCTCGTCATGTAAGTGTCGTTATGGGCAAACTCCAAGCTCATAGTGTAAAATTCCCTAGCGTGATCACCGTTGGCATAACCGATGCAGATGAAGAATGATGACTAAACCGGTAAAGGATTGTTTGTGATGACATTGTGATGAAGAGATTGAGATTGCATGATTGGATGACTTTGATCAATTATTTGTTGTCATTGATGGAAACTGATGTTTACTATGTTGTATTTTGTCATCTAAGTCATTTTGGTCTACCAAAAATGCCTTACCAGTATTGAGGACAGTGAACTAGGAATTAGGACCTTAACCAGTAAACAAGGAATGTTTTGATTAGATCTGGCGATTGGTGATGATTGAAGTGTTGCGGATTGGAATGTTAGTTTGTATCTTTGTAATATGTATCTGACCGGAACTACATCATGTTTTGGTTATCATAAAATCATGTTTATGAGTTTTGTTGTATTTTTACTAGGGTTTAAGAAGGGTTTAAGGACCGGTAAAGAATTCTCTTAACCTGTAATGATTTTTGGTTTGGCGGTGATCTACATCAAGTTCAAATATTGGTGATGATGTGGCACAAACCGCGTGAAGTGTTTGAATGATGTTTTGGCACGTTTGGAGAGCGAATTCCTTGGGAATATGCAAAGTGCTTAATGGAGTGTTTTAAGGGTTTGACTTTGTATCAGATTGAGATGTGATGATCATTCAACAATTGTAATTGATTTGTAATTGATTGTAATGATCCATATGATGATCAATGATGATCTATAATGAGTTGTAAAGATCTGTGATGATCTATGTTGTAAGTCTTAGGGTTTTGTAACCGACTAAGTTTTAAAGGTTACGTATGTCGGTACAGTTTATGTTTGTTGTGTCAGTGGTTTTGAGAAGAGTGTGAAGTCGAACTAGAGTATGAGATCTACCAAAGTGTACCAAATTTGGAGCAAGAATTGGATCTGGTCAAGAAAGCAGTTAAGTGCTATACCCAGATCATTCACTGTTGTTCTCTAACAATTACAGCAACAAAATCCCTTAACCAGATAGGTCCCAACAGGCCTTTCATTGTAAATCCCTTAACCGGGTAGCTCAACATCTGAGTGATAAATCCTCTTGCAAGGTTGATCCTAACAAGTCAAAGCTCCTAACAGGGCTCATTATCTAAATCCCTTAACCCAGTGACTCCTAACAAGGTCTGATCCTAACAAGACATCATTGTAAGCTTCTAACTGGGCTAGGCTCCTAACAAGGTGCATTCCAAAAGAGTGCACAATTTTTGTGGGTACCAATTCCCATTGTGGTTTTTCCCTATTTGGGTTTCAATGTGAAAAACATGGTGTTCATATGGTGAATTTTTTTGCTGTTATGTTTTACTTTCAGTTTATCCTTGTTGATGAACACTTAATGAGTAGTTATAATAAACTGGTTTAACAGTTGGTTATCAGTGATTACCAGTAATGGTAAAGAGTTTATTACTGGTTTATGATTGATTTGAAGAAGTTTTATAAGTTCAAGTTTTCAGTTTGAAAAAATTGTTAATACTAATTCACCCCCCCTCTTAGTATTAACCAGATCCTCTAATATTAACAACCATAGCGATCACTCTTACCATTGTATTTGTCATACTTTGGTATGTCCTAGTTTGGTGGGAAAGGCACCATCTTTAACCTCCTATCAAAAGGATAAGGACAAATGTCCTCTAAAGAGTATATTGTTGTGGATCCTTCTTCCATGTCTTGCATCTGTCGTTGGAGTGCTTGAAGTTGTTGTGTTATATTGGCTAAGGGAGCATTTTATTCATTAAACCTTTGATGATGAGCCTCCCCTTGTTCACTAATGTTATCATGATTTCAGGTATCATCATGGTTGTGGGTGTTGTCTCGATTATAGGTGTTATCTCCTTCCAAGTGCTCTTGATTTTGAGTGTGGGATGTGTAAGTCCTTTCCCTTGGTCCTGAGATCCTTTCATTGGTATTCCTTAAATTTTCTATATCAAAATCCTTAGGAATCCTAACTCCTTTACTAGTTAGCATGAGGAGGTATTTTTTCTTATCCAATTCTATAAGCCTTTCCATGAGTTTTTGGAAAGTGACATTCTCTTGACATTGCTGGTCAAGATCTTCAGTTATCTCTTCGTCCCCCATATGCGTATATTCATCATAAGGATTGGACTCCCTATGACTCATGCTTGATTCTGGCTGTGGATCCTTCTCTTTATTTTTTTGAGATCAAGTGATAGTGGGCATCAATATACCTCTAAAGTAGTGAATTCCTCTTCTCCTAGCAAGGTTCTTGGTGGAGTTGGTGGCTCAAGTCGAGCTTCATTGTAAGTGATGCAAATTATTAGAAAGAAAGTGGGATTGATCTTTCCCCCTTTGTTAAGTCATTGGTTGAATTTTGTTTTCTGTGTAAAAGTCCTACTTCTCAAAGGCTCTTCGTCAAACTTGTTAGTTTTTCCTTGAAGATATAGTTGCATATGACGTAGGAAAATACGGTGTGATATAAAGAGTTGACGGTTGAGATAGAGAAACTTTCTCCTCTTGATAAGAGATTTAGGACTAGGTTGCCTCTTTTTCAAACCAGTTCTTAGACAATGATGCTTCTTCTTGATATGTTGAAGGGTGTTCATGCAAGTGATCAAAGTTTCAATTGAGAGATTAGTTGGATGAATACTTTTCTTTGATTTCTAAGTATACTCAGTCGAATAGAAGAGTTCGATATGCGTCTATTGATATGACCAAGTGTGTCAAATTATATGATATAGTTTCTTAGATATTGGAAACTAAGCTGACTTTACCAACTTTAGAAAACTAACTTGGTATGTTGATGTTTGGATTTGTTGATTTGCAACTTGTGATTACTAAATGATATCATGTTGATACAATTTCTCTTGTCTGCATTGGATTTGTCAAGAGACCAAAAAGGGTATCTGAAACTGGTTTTGAAATTTTCAAAAGGTTGATAGATTGCTCTCTGTTTTTAGCCAATTTTGGTCATGTGCTAAAACAGAACTCTAACACACTAAAAGATGACTCCAAAGAGTGACAAAGTTTGTCAGATGCACTATACTAACCCAAAAATGCACTATTTAGCATTGTCTGATAACACAAATGTTGATTTTGTAATGCACTAATATTCTCTGCGCAAGCGCTAAGTTTTGGTTCGTATGCGCTATCCTATGGTCGCTATGTGCTACACTGATGTTGTCATGCACTAAGAGGGTGTTTGCAAGCGCTATCTGATTTTTACCAATGTTTTGTTGCTTATGAACTAATTTGATCTATTTAAGCGCCAAGTTTTGGTTTGAATGCACTATTTTGTGGCTGAGATGCGTTATACTGATGCTCTGATGCACTAATTGTCCTGATTTTCTTAGTTTGATGATTTTTTTGAGAATTTGAAAATGATCTTTGTGTTTGATAATTGATTTTATGATAAATGATTTGAAAACATAGCAGACGGAAGCAATAACAGTTTGTCTATGATAACAAATAGTGTATGTTCTTTTGAGGATATGTTCAAATCCCTGATGTTTTCATTGGTTTTGATACAAAGAAGACATATTAAGAAGACTCTTTATTCAAGGGTCATTGACAATATCATAGCCCACTAGTCTTGATACTTCGTCAACTCAAACAACCTTGTCACCCCCTAGAGGGCGCTCATTTTTTTGCCTTTTTCCAGAAATTAACCCAAAGTGAATTGCTTCACAATTAGGCAGTTATCTTGGGAGATATATGGTGAGTAATCTTGGGGGCAGATTCTTCCCCACCTGTTTTCTTCACCAATAGGAACAATAACTATAGCTAAAGTCTCAACCTAAATTTTGGACATTCACTCTATGAAGTTATTATCTCCATAACTGAAGTTCATTTGTTTATCAACCCAGGGACATATTACTTGAAATGGGTCTGCACTATATATGCACTAAGTTCCTGCAATAGCTATTCTGAATTAGTGCAATGACTAAACCTATTTGAAATAAGTAATCAAGAATTGTAACAACTGAATGGCTACAAGAAAACTCTACATTAATATAAAACCCAATTAAAGAACTTTTTAACTAAGTCCAAAGATGACAAACATGAATTACTCTGTTTTCTTTGGTTGCAGGAATAGTCACAGGATCTGTTTCCAGTGGCTGCATGAACAATCAATTGCCAGAACAACTATTGTAGCAGAAAGGGAAACTAAGTTAACAAATGCATTGGAATACTCACCAAGTGGTCCCCCTTGGATGAGTGTATCCAAGCTTACAAAGATAACTCTAAATACTTAGAATTGTATCACTTTATTCATTGTCCTTCAAAATTCGATACAACATATAGAATGAAAGAAAGCTAAAAATACTCTGCAACTTTATTTCTAAATCTTTTGTATCTTTTCCCCTTCTCCTTCTCTAACCTTAGAGAAGAGGCGCAAATACTTATTTAAAAGAAAACTAGAACAACTCCCTACAAACTAGGTCACGTCGATGAAACAAGGTGGAGAATATTTATGACAGAGAATAAACAGAGTTAAGCCACTGAAAACATGGATCACTACTAAACCGCAACCAAGAATATAGCATGGTGGTGTTACAAGATTTAATGTTTATTGAAGACAAACACAAATGAGTCTTGTGCGCCCTGCTACTCCTTTGCCGCTCCTTACACCCATTATTGTCTTTGTTGTTTTTGAACTTTTAACCACCCCTTGAATATCTCCAACTGCCTTCATGACGTTCAGAAAAACCACCACTGCAGCATCTTATTTATTCCTACAATTAAAAAGGTAGAACATACAAGCATACACATATATCTATTTTAATTAATCAAAACACATACATTTTACACATGATATCACCTATGATAATCCGCATGGAAAGAGGAATAATTCACATGACAATAGGAATAAAGAATAATTGGTCAAGACAAAACATGATTTAATGAGTTCAGTTAACATCTGTAATGTATATAATCAAACTCTAATACATCATTACTATCCCATTATACAAATTAAAACATGGTAAAAACTTATGAGTTTTAAGAATAAAAGGAGCTAATATCTTATCTCATCACCACCCTTGCACTATGATATTACCAATGTATGGTAACTGACTCGGCTCAAAGCTTCTACTTCTATGGTTTAATATCAAGCTTTTGTTTGGTCTTCAGTGATAAACTCCCTCAGGAGGCTTCCCAACCTTTCAAACAAGGGCTTTACGTATCTTAAAGATACTAGGGGAAGGCTAATCGCTGAGCAAAACCATTGCAGGGTATTTTCATCAGCCTCCACATTTTATTATAGTGGGTTGGAATAATTGGCGATAAAGTCATTTCCTACTTGGGTCATACCCTTCTCACTAGCCCCCTCAAGGCTTCAGGAAGGTACACCCTCTAAAGGTTGTATTTGCTAAATTGAAATAAAGCTTTAAAAATGGTGTGTTTGGCTTTTTGATCACCCAATTAAGAGGAGAGCATATACCTAACACCTTCGAAACACAAAATACACACTTTCTTTTTAGCCAATATTGCAGTTGTTTTCTATAAAGATATCTTGGAGATGTTGCTCCAAAAGACGTGGTTCTTTTTAACCTAAGATAGAAATGTGTAAAGGTAATAAAATTTTGAACTTTTGCAAGTAAACCCTTGTCAACAAAATGAATCGCCAATTTAAACAACAATGCTCTCAATTTTGAAAGCTTTGAAATGGTAAAGTGAAGGTTCTTTTTAAGCTTCCAAAATAAAGGTGAGGTTCATTTTAATGAGCACCAAAGGAAAGTGGTTCAATTTTAACTCTTTGCAAAAATTGGAAAGTTTGTTTTGTTCTTTTTAGAGCCCAAAGGAATGTGATTCCTAACTTGCATAAAAGAAATATTTAAGTTTTTTTGTTCCTTTTACGCATGCAAGAAAGAAAGACAAGTCTTGTTTTAAGCACCAAAAGAAAACATGAAGTTCATTTTATGCATCCAAAAGAAATCATGAGATTCATTTTAAGCTTTTTGTAAGAAAAGGAAAATATGAGTTCTTTTTACTAACTTTGAAAGAAAGCAAAGAAAACTAAACTAATTCCTTTTGTTCCTAAACAAAACTTGTTAGAACCTGCACATAGTGAGTTAGCAAAAATCAAATCCTGATGGTGGGCTTCACAAGCCTAAATTATGATACTGTTACAATTTTTTTCTTTCTGCCTAGCCTATGCGCTAAAATATTGATGCGCTAGAAATGATGCCAAAGCACTAAAAGCTAAAGTCTATGTGCTACTCTAAGGCCTGGATGTGCTAATCTGGTACACCTACGCGTTAAGATATCAGAGAGGGATATGCGCTACAAAGAAGATCAAACGCGCTAAGGGATGGTTCCTATGCGTTAAACAATGCAATGAATGCGCTAAAGTAGACCGTAAATGCGCTACAGAAGGTCTTAGATGCACTATTTTGGTGTTCTAATGTGATTGTTGTCTTCAACCTACACAAAAAATGATGTTATTTTTGGGGACATGCCCCATGGTGGGCGCCAAAAATGTATGCAGGATTATGTGGTGATCAAAATATCAAGATTGAGATCAAAATGGCCAACATCCCATTGAGACTCTTGAGTGCAAAGATTAACTAGATTTAAACTAGTTTAACTTCCCAAGGTGTGTCCCATTGTTCTCTATCTCATAGGATCCCTAAAGTCAATGTTTTTCTCCCAGATCATTGAGAAAATGACTTAGGAATGACAACTCCAGGAACGAGTGATATTGTGTTCTATATGCATGAATGCATTCTAAGTGTATGCTCAGATTGTGGTACCTGCAAAAGAGACACAAACACACCAATGAAACATTATGTTTGAGGATTCAAATGAGAAAAACATATTAATCAACCGAAAAATCTAAAAGTGTCTCATTATTCTCTATCTCCAAGGATCCTTCAAATCAAGGTGGCTCTCAACTTGGAAGAGAACTTGATCTCTAGGATGACTACCTAAAGAACGAGAGATATGTATGATTCTAAGATCTAAATGGAATGAAAATAAGATCTTAGTGATATGCTAAATGGATATGAAACTAGATATGTTACCAAAATGAGAAGATTAGTATGAGATTAAGCTAGCATGAGAATGATATGAAGATGATATTAATCTAGCATGGAAAGAAACTAGCATGATATACTAAAGCATGATGAAATCTATGCTATAATGAAACTAATATGATCTAAAAATGCTAAGAGAAGACAATGGAGCTCCTTAGTAACCTGCACAAAACAATTTAGCTATAGATTGGATGCAAATGAAGATGGATCATTAATTGAAGAAATGGGCTCTATTTATAGAGAAAATAGAGAAACAGGTGGCCAAGATCGAGCAATCTTAACAAGGGCTAGGATTGAAAGTTATCAATCCATGGGAGGAATTTAATCCAATCTCAATTTGACAAATGTCACCTTGAGATGGCTTGAGAGGATGCTAAGAAAGCATTAGGGATAACCTCAAGGGGTGACATCATTGGATAATGTCATTAACCAGAGAGGCATGCTATTACCCAAGAGGTAAACTCTTGTGCAACATGGGAAAATGGTTAAAGGGACAACCATCATGGCTAAAGGGTGTGGGATTGTAAGAGGCATTAAATGCCTTAAAAGACTTTTTGGGCTAATTTGTAAGGCTCTTACGAATTTGGGGAACTCAACAAGTTAGCTTGTTGAATAAGGTAGATTCTTCAACACAATTTAAAGACTTTTCCCAAATTTGGAGAAGAGACCCCCAATTTTAGGAATGGGACATGATTAGGATAGGATTAGAAGGCTTTTAGAAGAATGATTAGGGAAATGTAGGATTTTGCAAGTGGGTGAGGGAAAATAGGTAATTTTGGTAAATTAAAATGATTTAATTTTAGCAAAAAAGGGGATGCAACTTGCATTTGTAGGATTTTGCAAGTTGGGGGATTTTTAAATAAATTTTAATTTATTTAAATGCAAAAGGGATTTAATTTTTTGTGAATTTAATCAAAAAGGGGAAAAGGGGATTTTAATTAAATAAATAAGATTTATTCAATTAAATGGCTAAGGGTACTTAATCAAACCTTAGTTTAATTAATAGGTTAGGCTAGAGGAAATGGATTTAACCAAATCTTTAATTTGATTAATAGGCTAATTAGAAGAATAGGGATATTAATTAAATCTTAATTTAATTAATTAGAAGAATTAGGGATAATTAAATGAATAAAATTCACTTCATTCATTGTGCAAATTTTAGGTGTCTACACTAAGATCTATATCATATGTTCAAAATCATAATATTGTTAGACACAATGCACCACTGAGAGGGGGAGGGGGTGAATCAGTGGTTCTCAAAACTTTTCTTTTTGGCTTTCCTTTGTGAGCAACATCAGTTTGTGAATTAAGCACAATGCAAACTTGCTGGTTAGAAATGAGACTAACTCAAATACACACGCACACACACAAGGAGACATCACATAACACTAGTATATACGAGGGAAACCCAAGATGGGAAAAATCTCAATGAGCAATGTTGTTGGAGACTACTGCTCCAATCCAACCTCACAGTAAAACATAGTTACAAGGTTTAGGGCACCAACCCAAGGAGCACCAACCCCTAACTTTAGGGCACCAACCCAAGGAGCTGCAAACCCTATTATATTTATGGGCTACAACCCAAAAGAGAACCAACCCCTGCACCGAGCTACAACTTAGTGTTCACAAAGAAAACTTCAAATGCATAAGTTATTATCATGTTACAAGTGAATCTTGCAACCTTATCAAATACCTCACTCTGTCGGTGAAGTATCCTTTCTCCTTTACCAACTCACTCTTCTTCCTGCTCTGAACCTGCTACTTCTCTGCTAGATCTACAGCTCACCTTCAACACATCACCGGTATCACACTCTGTCAATGTAAGCACTACCAGTTCTTTTCTCCAACCGGATGAAGGCTTCAACCAAGTTCAATTTCACTCTCTTCTTAGATGCTCATTAAACACTCGGCTGATCATGTTCTTACTTACAGAAGTCTTCCACTTTGTAACAACACAATATTTTTTCTTCTTCAACAGTAGCTCACAATCTCTAAGGCCTTTTTTACTTATAGCCCAGATTTCCCACAAAACGCCAATTCAAAATTCAGGCGGTTAGGGTTTCCTCACCATCCTCGAGGCAAACCAAAACCAATCAAATCTTGCATGATCTAATCTTTCTGACATCTGAATGCATATCTCCACCATAGTCGCATCTCCTCAATCATGCCCTTCAATCCTAGCGAACTGCTTTTTACCCTCACGGTAAATCCTTCGGTCAGTCATGAAAGATCGGTCAGGCTGTTTCCTTCTTCACTTTGATCTTCTCAATATCTCTTAGCTAGCTCATAGTTGTCTTCCAGACCTCGAGCCCCAAACCCTTGCAATCGCTCTGCAACAAGTCCATGATTTGTGGGGTCTTTCATTAAAGCTGACCAACCCTACAACAATCTTATTGTTGTACATTCTATCTTTATCTAATCACGGATTTGCCATGTTGACTCCATGTCGACTATCTGCTAGCTTGGCACTTCAAGTCGGTCGAAGTAAGATCACCAACCAACCACCCTACCTGTTCCTTACTTTGGCCAGTTTGCTAACCCTTTCGGTCTCAACTATTCTATCGGTTACCTTGTCATATCTGCTCTTGACTTGAACAGTCGATGGACACTCTCAAACCGATCTCTAGACTGATAAGTCCTAAGTATGCTCATTCCCACAACGAGGAGGTCTTCTACATTTGCACCTTGCTTTATATAATCGATAGACTTACATACCGGTTACGACTCTTGATGGCACCATGTCATCATTCTTACTCAAGGCTCCATCTTCTTTCAGTCAGGTCAGATTCCTCTGTTTTCTTCTACTCAGCCTTGCCTATTCCTTGATAGCTTTGACCATATCTCAACCGGTTTATCAAGATGACAAACACTTCATACTCTCTCTATACTAGCATCTCCACATACCTCTTCATTCTTATCTCACCAAACTAAGATGCACTCAATGCATAATAGGAGATAAGCACCACTTGCTAGATGAGATAACAATTTGTCTTCTACATCCTGCAATGCTCTGATGTGAGCACATTTACTGTCAGTCATTGCTTCACATAATGACTACTTCTTCATCCAGTGGGAGTCATGCTGTTTTGCAACCTCTTAGCATACCAGTTCATTCTTCTCTTCCAGTGTTAATGTGATTCGGATAATATTCTGCCTCTTCATCACAAGCAACTGCTCAAACCACTTCTACATCTCATCACACAAGTCAAGCGCTAACTTATGTACTGATGACTTCTGTGAGCATCTTCTTTACCTTTATCGGTGTTCAGCAACACAAGGTGATATCCAAGCTATGACATACTATACTCCTTCATATCAATGTTGCATATACATCTCATCTACCGGTGGTCATCCCATGTCGGTTGACATCAATGACAACACAATGCCAACAATCTCCCCCTTCGGCATTGGTGTCAAAACATGTAGTATCTGACATACTACATAATTCTTCTCCCCCTTTGACATAATAACAAAGGGTATTGTCAAGCTATTATTACTCTTTGTTTGTGTCGGTCATTGACATAATACTTTCTCCCCCTTTGTTTTTATTGGATGTAACACTTCCTTAGATACCACTTGTTATCTAGTCACTAGTTGTTACATATTCTCAAGTCACGGTACTTGATATGGGGAGCTTAACCATCAACTCACATCAATTGAGTATGCCAGTCTGAAGCTAGAAAAGATTGATACCAATTGTTGATGTGTTAGTGAATATTGCTATCCTGCCGCTCAACCTGCAACACCTTTGCAAATTTCATCTCCTTCAGTTTGGGAAGTCAACATTCTTACCAGTTCAAGCAAGCCATCTCTTCATCATGAGCACTTTAACTCCCTGTGAGTCTTACATCTCTAGGTTCTTGTTTCCAAACAGGTACGGTATCGGGACTCTAATCTTCACCATATACCAGTTTAGTTGTTCATATGTGATCATTTGATGAACCTTTAACTACAATGTATCCACCACAGCTTATGACATGATACTATACTTACACAATGTCAGATAATGTTATCATCATGCCAAGAATCAAAAAACGGTTAGCCCAAAAGCATGCAAGCTTGCATGATCAATAACCGGGCCAATCATATGTCATTCAGGTATTTTCCAATACCACCTGAGACACGAACTCCACATTCCAAGCTACCGGGGCTAATGTAATGAAATTCCAACTTCATTGTCTTACTTAACCTGCAAGTACCTATTAGCAGTCATACCGGTAACATACTACACATGTCGGTTAACACTTGATACCGATTGTTAACCATTACTTCTTGACACATGTAGTGGTGATCCATCATTGATCTGTAGGTGTGTAGTCAAGACAACCTCTACACACACTTGTCTTTATAGTTTCTTCCTTAATGCAGGAAACAACATGTCCTTCCATATTGCCTTCTTCACTTAAGGGGTGAGTGATAAATTCAATGTTCTACTCCCCCTAAGATCTTGCATCTCCTTTAGGCCTTAGGAGATACCGCATGTGCATTGAATGCACAGTGTCGGTCTCTGGTCTTCTGCCTGGTCTCGCTTTTCTTCCCCTTTTCAATCCGAGTAGCAAGGTTTGCCTTCTTTTTCTAATGAAAACTTTCTCTTTCTGATCCTTCACCATGACCAGAAGTGGTGCTATAGTAGCACACAACATCTATCCCAACTTCATGTTTAGGGACTCTTGTTACATGTCGGTTTGACCATCTTCCTCTAGTCATGTTGCTGTGACTAGTAGTCGAAACTAGTGGACCTCTTGCTCCTGCACGGACCTTTCTTCTTTGGTTCCATGCGGGTCTTTGATTTCCATATGCTTTGTATGCACCTTTGTGCAGAGCATAGCCATTGTACCATCCTCCATGTGACTGCAAGTTCCTCTTCCTACATTCAAATCCTATATGGCCAAGACCATTGCAGTTATGACAAACAACTTTTGCATAACTGGGAGAGGGAACATGCATGTATCTACTCCTCGATACATTTTGCTCATAAGCATGATTTCTCCGAGATCCTACATTATTCTTTCTAGATCTCATTCTACTCTCCTTTTCCTTATGGCCATAAACATTACATGCAAGATAGCAACTGGAAAAATATGGCATATGACTTACATATTTGTTTTGTCATGCATGAGAGGATCTTGTTGGTTTTGCATCCCCATCTTCTCCTTTTTGAGAAGAGACCCATGGTTGTCCATTCTGAGCAACACTTCCATTTGATCCCTTCTTCTTCTCCCATGCATGCTTCCCCCTTGTGGGTGGTAGAATTTTATTGCCCTCTACCTGTGGAAGGTCTCCTCGGCTTCTTTCTCATCTTCCTTCTTCCGATGAGGTTTTCTTCTCCCATCTTCCCCTTACCTCTGGGATCTGTATGAAGATTCCTCCTTGCAGTATTGATCTTTACTTTTGTCTGCAAATCCACACCAGCTGTGGTCAGGTCAACCTTCTTTCGAGGAGCACCTCTAACTGAAGATCTCTGGCCTTTGTTTTCTTCAAGTAGCCACTTAAGTTTTGTGTCTTGTATTTCTAGCTGAGAGGCTAGATCTTCACACCAGCATACCTTTATGTCTTTTGCCTGAGTCTTCAACTCTGAGATGCATTTCTCTGACTCTTCAAGGCATTTGACCAGCCGATTCTGTTCCACAATAGCAACATTCTTGAATAGCTTGTATTCTCTTTTAACTCTATTGAGTTCTTCAAAAGTATTTACAAGCTCTCCTTCAAGATCAACTTCACCTGCTTCCTCATCATCATCACTGCTCAACACATCTTGTTAAGGAGAGGTGATTGCCCAGCCACTTTCATATTCTTGGGCCACAAGAAGTTGAGCTCCTTCATCTTTACTACGGTGGCTGCTGGAAGATCTATCTTCCTCGTCCAGATAAATATGAGATGTATTTATCATATTTCCTTCAAATGTAGGATCTACTGTTGAGGGTTCATTTCCATAGAGCTTCTTCAATCTTTCCCATAAGTTCTTTTCTATTTTACACCTGTCCACTTGTGAAGAGACATCATCGGTGAGTCCACTGAGAATAGTCTTCATGGCTTCTTCATTGCACATGTTTCTTCTTTCTTCTAGACATCCAGTAAGAAAGCTAACCTTTCTAGGGAGACCATCAACTACTAACATTCACACATCAAACACTAAAGAGGATAAGAAAACTTTCATTCTGCAACTCCAAATAGAAAAATTTGAACCATCAAATACTGGGGCAAAGATAGATACTAAACAAACCATTGTGTCCTTAAGTCAGAATCTACCCAAGTTGGAGAACACTCTTCTAACTGGGAACCTTCACTCTGATACCAATTGTTAGACACAATGCACCACTGAGAGGGGGAGGGGGTGAATCAGTGGTTCTCAAAACTTTTTTTTTTGGCTTTCCTTTGTGAGAAACACCAGTTTGTGAATTAAGCACAATGCAGACTTATCGGTTAGAAATGAGACTAACTCAAATACACACACACACACAAGGAGACATCACATAACACCAGTATATATGAGGAAAACCCAAGATGGGAAAAACCTCGGTGAGTAATGTTGCTAGAGACTTCTGCTCCAATCCAACCTCACAGTAAAACACAGTTACAAGGTTTAGGGCACCAACCCAAGGAGCACCAACCCCTGACTTTAGGGAACCAACCCAAGGAGTTACAACCCCTATTAGATTTATGGGCTACAACCCAAAGGAGCACTGAGCTACAACTCATTTTTCACAAAGCAAACTTCAAATACATAAGTTGTTATCATGTTACAAGTGAATCTTGCAACCTTATCAAATATCTCACTCTATCGGTGAAGTATATTTTCTCCTTTACCAACTCACTCTTCTTCCTGCTCTACACTTGTTACTTCTCTGTTGGATCTACAACTCACCTTCAACACATCACCGGTATCACACTCTGTCGGTGTAAGCACTACCGGTTCTTTTCTCCAACCGGTTGAAGGCTTCAACTAGGATCACTCTCACTCTCTTCTTAGATGCTCATTAAACACTCGGCTGATCTTGTTCTTACTTGTAGAAGTCTTCCACTTCACAACAACACAATATTTTTTCTTCTTCAGCAGCAGCTCACATTCTCTTAGGCCTTTTTTACTTATAGCCCAGATTTTCCACCAAACGCCAATTCAAAATTCAGGCAGTTAGGGTTTCCTCACCATCCTCGAGGCAAACCAAATCCAATCAGATCTTGCATGATCTGATCTTTCTGACATCTGAATGCATATCTCTGCCATAGTTGCATCTCCTCGATCACGCCCTTCAATCATGGCGAATTGCTTTTTACCCTCACGACAAATCCTTCGGTCAGTCATGAAAGATCTGTTGGGTTGTTTCCTTCTTCACTTCGATCTTCGATCTTCTCAATATCTCTTAGCTGGCTCATAGTTGTCTTCCAGACCTCAAGCCCCAAACTCGTGCAATCGCTCTGTAGCAAGTTCGTGATTTGTGGGGTCTTTCATTAAAGTTGATCAACCCTACAACAACCTTATCATTGTACATTCTATCTTTATCCAATCATGGGTTGGCCATGTTGACTCCATGTCGGCTATCTGCCAACTTGGCACTTCAAGTCAGTCCAAGTAAGATCACCCACCAACCACCCTACTGGTTCCTTACTTTGGTCGGTTTTCTAACCCTTCTGGTCTCAACTATTCTACCGATTACCTTGTCATATATGCTCTTGACTTGAACAGTCGATGGACACTCTCAAACCGATCTCCAGACTGATAAGTCCTAAGTATGCTCATTCCCACAACAAGGAGGTCTTCTACATCTGCACCTTGCTTTATATAGCCGGTAGACTTACATACCGGTTACCACTCTTGATGACACCATGTCATCATTCTTACTCAAGGCTCCATCTTCTTTTAGTCAGGTCAGATTCCTCTATTTGCTTCTACTAAACCTTGCCTATTCCCTAATAGCTTTGACCATATCTCAACCGGTTTGTCAAGATGACAAACACTTCATACTCCCTCTATACTAGCATCTCCACATACCTCTTCATTCTTATCTCACCAAACTAAGATGCACTCAATGCATAATAGGAGATAAGCAACACTTGCTAGATGAGATAACACTTTGTCTTCTACATCCTGCAATGCTCTAATGTGAGCACATTTACTATCAGTCATTGCTTCGCATAATGACTGCTTCTTCATCCAGTGGGAGTCATGTTATTCTACAACCTTTTAGCATACTGGTTCATTCTTCTCTTCCAGTGTTGGTGTGATTCAGATAACATTCTGCCTCTTCATCACAAGTAACCGCTCAAACCACTTCTACATCTCATCACACAAGTCAGGCACTAACTTGTGTACTGGTGACTTCTGTGAGCATCTTCTTTCTCTTTACCGGTGTTCAGCAACACAAGGTGAAATCCAAGCTATCACATAATGTACTCCTTCATATCAATGTTGCATATACATCTCATCTACCGGTGGTCATCCCATACCAGTTGACATCAATGACAACACAATGCCAACAAATATTTAGCTAAAATGAAGATAATGATATGGTAAAGATATTGACAAACTATCCTAACATGATATACTAGCATGGATATGTTATGACATGGAATGCTTCTTAATGCTAAAATGTTATTCTAACAAAGAGAGGCTAAAATGCTTGATACAATTAGACTATAATGTAGATGCATGAAACTTGGATATGGAGAAGGAAGAATGTGCGCTCTATTTATAGAGGAAATAGGGAAATTGATGGTTAAGATTCAATAATCTTAACAATGGCAAGGATTGAAAGTTACTCATTCCATGTTTACAATTTTCACCAATGAAATGGTGACAATTGTCAACAAGAGGTGGCTTGAGAGGAGATGCAAGAGGCATTAAATGCCTGAGGAGACATGGTGGTTACCTTAGGAGGTTGGGTGAAGGTTAGGTTAGGGTCATCCATTTGGATAAAGCTTTTACCCAAGGGGTAAACTCTTGTGCAAGGGTTAGATAGGACAACTGGGGTCAAGGCCATGAATGCTTGATGAGACCCTTGAGTTAGATGAGAGTTAAGTTAGAGGGAAAGTCTCTAACCATGAGGTAGGATTGGATTAACCATTAATGGTTAATAGGACTTTGGGGGACAAATTTGTAAGAGTCCTTCCAAATTTGGGGAACTCAACAAATTAACTTGTTGAAGAAATAAAGTCTTTATTGCATTTAGAAGACTTTCTTCCAAAATTGAGAAGTGACCTCCTCAAACTTAGGGAAATGGCATGATTGGATGAGTTAAGGCTAATTGATTAGGATTAGATGGGCTCTAGAAGAATGATTAGGAGGCAAGTGGGAAATGTAGGAAAGGGCAAGTGGGAGAAATATATTTTTAATTAAAATAAAATGTTTTATTCCAACTAAAATAGATTCAACTTGCATAAATGCAAGTGGGGGGGGGGGGGGGGTTTATAAATAAATTTGATTTATTTATATGCAAGGATAAATTTAATTAAATGTAAATTTAATTAAAAGGAAGAAAGGGGAATTTAATTAAATAAAGTGATTTATTTAATTAAAATCTAGATAGGGGTTAGATGAATTTAATTAAATAAATTGAATAGTTCATTTAACAAATAGATGAAAATAAAGAAATTAATTAAATAAGATTTAATTAATAAGGGGATGCGGTTTAAATAAATATTAAATATTTATTTAAGAAGGTGGTCATATTTATATGTCTATATATACATATCATAAACTTTGGTAACAAGGTCGACTAAACCCTCAACCCTCAACTCACAATTACAAAAATTACATCACACGATACAAAGATCGACCATCAGACCAATATTGTGATTCACATTGCATAGCATGGACCTAATTCAAATTCTCAAATGATTACATCCATCGGAAATCCTGCCAAGATCAACCGCAACACGCTACACCACTTGAAATACCGCATAACACAAAAAACATCACCAGTTCATAGAAATCACCAAAAAAATGCACAACGATCAATGCGGATCGCCAAAAAAAATAGGACACGACTAGGAAACACCACCTAGCACGTTAGAATCATCTGGAATAGTTGCTCTAACACCTCTTTTCAAATCTTCATCAGTCAACGTCTCAAAGCTACAACCAATCATCAACTATCACAAAGAAAGATAACTTGCGGAGCACCAAATCACAAACCATCTGAAACAAAGATTCATAAGATCATCCCAAACAATACCCCAAAGTCTTAGCACAAGATCTGATCACACCGAAATATACCAGAGGAAATACCGGATTCTGCAAAACAATGATCAACAACACCAAACTACAAAACCGGATCAAAAACTCTTCCCAAACTCATTGGAATAAACCATAGGAATATGTTGACATCAATGACAACAACATATCCTAGCACCAGCAATGATCAACCAAATCCAACAATTCTACCTCTAAAAATTGTGAAGGTTACTATAACCATCTTACATCCACCTCAAGCCAATAGAAAATGGTTAATCATATATAATATTACAAATAAAAGTCAATTTTTCCTTACGAAAGTGAAATAATGCTAGCCGAAATGGAACCATACTTGGATTTTGCATTAAATCATGATATAGATATCTAATGCTCAATTTGATTAATCTAGATCATTCATAGAAATCTCAATCAATCATGATTATTAGTTCTAAAGATTAATAGATAAAAATTATGAGATGTGACTCTAATACTCTGTTTCCACATGATTCCTATGCTAACTTGCCCTCTTTAACTTCCTCTACAATTTTGGTGTGATTCCATCTTGTACGGATTTGACACCACCATTTAAAAGCACCCATTTGGTGATATAAAGATTCATCTTTGCACAACATTTGTGAAAAATTACATCGAAATGAACATTAACAAAGCTCTTCCAAACTTCGTCTTCCTTAAGAAGAAGAATTGTTGTTGGATACAAACTTAGACTATGATAATATCCCTTTTCAATTTTGAAGATATGTTGAGTATGGGCATTTCACTAAACATTACCCTAAAAATGCCTTTCCAAAAAAGGAAAACTTAGCAAATGCTAGTATCAAGAAGCGTGATCCGAAACGTTGATGCAAAAACTCTCACACGATCAAAGCTAGAAACAACAAATTATCAACATAATGGATTGTGGAAATCTAATGCCATTAAATGCTAATAAAAGTTAGCAAATGCTATCTAGTAGCAAGAGGTTGAACGACAACATTTCTACATTAATCCAAGATTAGCAAAAAGAAAGTTTCCACCAGAATAGACACATTACAAAACACAAACAATTGAAATAAAAATTGAACCATTCAAAAAAAGAAGTAATGCCCATTCTTCATACATATTCTTCACTCCCACCTAAAACTAGAGTGGTTGGAGGTTGATAAGATTTGATCATGTCACATTCAATGCATTTGTTTAGTTTAAATTGTCCCGGCACTTGTGACCATGCACATTTCAACGGACGGAATAGGACAAAATACGGAAACAAGATTATCCTTCCGTCAGACTGGACGGAATAGTACAGTACGGAATATGCGACTAACAGTAATGGATTGAAAAAGAGAATATATTCCGTTTAATCCATTTGCATGCCACATATTTCCTGATATTAATAAACATAATAAATCTTTATTTAATTAATATATTATTTCTTTAAAACAAAGTCAAACATTATCATGACATCACCTCAAATGACGATCGTTCACAAGGGGGGACAACAGAAATTATAGTCGAAACTGTATGCTTATCATAGTTCTTATCTCAATTTCTAATTAAAATAAATAATATTCTAATCTTATGATTTCATGTGGTTGTTTATTTTTAACTTCTATTTAAATTTGAGCTAGTGTTCTCATTCAAATTTTTAATTACGTAAAGAGGATAGATTGAATTTTTTTTTCATTTTTTCTCTAAATTTTATCTACAAAAATTATTATTAATAACTCTATTTAAATATATTATTTAAGATATATGTCTAAAAACAAGCAATAAAATTAATTAATCATGGGGTCACCAGCGTCACAAATTGCTACTAAAATAAGCTAAGCAACTGCATGGGACCTGTCCTAAGAGTTTAGAATGTATTTCAATTAAAATCTTGTTTCATCATGTGTAATCTTTCTTCCTTTCTTTTTTTAAGAAGGTTGATCTGTGAATTACAATCTCATTTCTTTTTCCTTGGTTTTTCTCTATATTTTGATGATAGATCATAGGGCGTGATTTGAAATGTTGATGGACTGTGAAAATCTCACGTCTTTAATACTCCCAATGTGCATGTTCTAATAGATTTAGGAGTAAGATTGTCAACAGGCATATAATATATTAAGCTCACATGAGTTGTCTTCCAACAAATCACACATACATATACCAATACAAAATTATAAAAGAAATAATTTTCATGGCCATTAACTTTATTCACTTAGTCACAATTTTATAACTAACTCATGTATGTTGCAAGGTGTGAGCCCTTGGTCTCCTTGTACTGTGCAGCGCAACGCTCGAGTTTGTGACATGGCTTAACCGCCTCTTGTGGATTCTATAAGTCTAGTGGTTGTATCAGGCATTAATAGGTCGATCTTTTGGTGCAACGACAATCGTACTTGTAACAAGTGGTATTAGAGCTTGGTCACAAGTTCAAACCTCCTCACTTGCATTGGGGGGCGATTGTTGCAAGGTGTGCATCCTTGGTCTCCTTGTGTTGTGCAATGCATCGCTCGAGTTTGTGACATGGCTTAATCGCCTCCCGTGGATTCTATAAGTCTAGTGGTTGTATTAGGCATTAATAGGTCGATCTTTTGGTGCAACGACAACCGTACTTGTAACAATGTAATCATTGTGTATATCATAAGGATTATATTTACACATTGCCTTTCCCCAACAAAATCATCCATTCTTAGCTATGTAAGTTGGGAAGACTATAACTCTTAGATGAACAAAAATCTTGAGATTAATCAAATATACTTTAGATCTTTCCATTTTGTTGCATTTTATACAAGTGTTTTATCAAAACTATAACATGTGTGATCTAATGCAAGCACATTACCAAATATTGCATACATTAAATAGTCAAAGCATAATTTTGCGCATAGAATTAGTTGAGTTTCCTTAATGATAAAAAATAATATAGAAAACAAGAAAAATACAAAAAATTAATGTTATATAAGGGAGAAGGGGAGTAAAATTAGGAATTTTCAACTTCTTCATTTATTGTTATTGTATATGGTCAACTAGAGTCTAGTATTTCTCATGACGAAGCTAGATTATAGGTAGACTAATAGATAAATAGTGCATTTCCTAGGGTATAGCACTATATTTAAATTCTTATTTGATTTAACTAATGAATTTTGATGATGGAATCTGTTAAATATTCTAAATACAACCTTGCATTGGATAGATAAACTTCCAAACACAAGTATTTATTACATGTTTATTGCTTGCTACCCTTAATTTCTTCGAGTGATTATAGAGTACCCACTTCCTTGCTCTCTATTTCCTCTATTCCTTCTCTATTTGCACCCTTTTTTACTTAAGTAAATCACTCCTAATAGCCTAGCTCTCTTCTCCCGGTTCACTATCCATGCCCTTAAAGAATGAAATATGATTATCTATTGCCCCCCTTCAAATACTATTAATTTATGATTTTATCACTTAACTAAATTGTTAATGTTAATAACATATCATTAAGAAATTCATTTTATTTGAACATCATTTAAGGCTAATGGTGAGTGCAAGACTTAGTCTTACAATTTAAACTACATTTAGCTCTATCCATTAGCCATACTAAATATTAGTTAGATCGTATCAGTTGGATAATTATGAATTAATTATAATTTCTATTATCTATGTCCAATAGAACCTCTAAGGTATGGGGTGCACATGATAATAGAACTTCTTAGACCTAACAACTAGACATGATCATTATGAACAAACACTAATACATATATGATAAACATGTGCCATTTGAAAAGTTTGAAACTTAACATACTACTCACTTAAAAATGATGTAGACTTAATTGAGTATTAGGACCTTCCTTATCAATAGAAGCATAAAGTTTGTATCACCTCGCACCTTTGCACATGCAAGCCAAGTTAATGTTCCTTGAACATAACTAGATGAAAATAGTATATGGTTAGCCATACATATAAACATATCATTTTCTATACAATTCAAAATTAGAAATCAAAAGCATTAGAATCATAACAATTAAATATTTAGGCCAATGGTTTCAAACAACACAAGAAAAATCTTAAACTAGAATTGGATACCAAAACCAAATTAGAATTATAACATCTAATATTTTAGGAAAATGGTCTTGGTTAATATGGAAAAAAAATCATTAGGTTTCTACGCTATTTTACATCATATTAGGAGTTTGAATGCCTAATAATAATTAAGTTTTTGGATGTAACATAAGGCATATCAAATTTGGTGTCTACATTATTTCAACAACATTCTTTGATCATAAGACTAAATATGGTTGTTTATATTTACATTTTCCCATTTAAATTATTATGAGAAGTAGAAATTAAATATCCAATAATATATTTTATTAATAAAATAAAACATAAAAAAATCTATTTAGTAATGGAGTGGGCAAGTAAGAAAAGTTATTGTAAGCAAGTGAGAGGAAATCCTTCTTGGCCTAACTTCAAAGATGATTCGAGTAGATAAAGAGGATAAAGAAAAATGAAGTGGATCTTTGGATGAGGAGGGTAAAAATACTGATTGACCTCTAGTTCAATTCTCATCTTAATGCTCATTTAATGAGGTTATAGCTTCTAGCTTGGTGCCCCCATTATCCATTGATGCCATTAGGAATAAATGTGTCTCTTCTTTATATCTCTTATCTTTTATGTTGACTATTTTTATACACTTTATGTTGCAACAAACTTTGAATTGAGGGTCTCTCCTTTCCTTTATAGTGGCATGCATGGTAGATGTGTTTTTTCTTTATGCTATAGTTTTCACTAGGCACATGAACAATCCTTTTAGTGTAGTGGGTTTTAAAAGGTGTGAGGCTCCTTCTTTTGTTGTTATTTTCTATCCTACTAGTGGCAAGATACATGTGTCAAGTAGGTTAGAGAAGGTTCATTCTAATATTAGGGACGGTTCTCCTCCTTTTCATGAGGTGGATTTGTGTATAGATCCCCTTTTCTTGAGTTTTCTCTATGTGAAAAGTATTGGTGTAATCACATTTGCTGACAAGGGAGGATAAGGGAAGTTTTTTTTCAATGGTATCTCTTACTCTTACAGGCATTTTGGAGCCTAAAAAGTTGCTACATTTAAATAAGTGCAACAAGTCTAGCTACTTTTTGTTGCTTGGTAGGCTACTAGGTGGTTATAAATTATTTGAAAAGAGGGGGAAAATGGATTCGTACTCCTCCAATTAATGATGAGATGGTTTTCTTAGAGAATAATAACATGGACAACCTTAAGATAGAAAACATTGATGTGCTTGACTACCCTTGAATGGGCATGATTTTCTCTAATGAAATTTTGGCTTCTCTAGTTGTTAACCTCTTAATGGAGGAGATGGAAGTTACTGGAGGTTGAAGGGAACTATTTGCCTTGTGGTAGTAATCTTGATTTCTCTCTATAAAACCATCTCTAGCTAGGGAAAAAAAGAAAGATGTAAAAGGGAGCCTTAACATTCCTTCTAGCTCAAGGTTTCCAAGAAGCACTTTGATGTCTCCTAATCCCCTTTCAAAGACTAAAGAAGAAAGAAAGGTAAGGAAGATAATCTACTTTAGCAACTAATTGTACATAATTGTTGCACAAACTATTATTGCGAAACTCCACAATATCTCAGTTTTCAATGTGCATGCTCAATAATATTCCCTCCCACCTAGCCTTCTATTACCAATTACCCACTCCTGCTAGGCTGTGATTGATTCTCAAGCCTAGTTCCCTAACTCTCAGGCCAACTCTCTTTTCAAATTTCTAATGGTGGCACATGTGTTTAGGCCACTTTAGAGCTTTATGGTTTTAAGTCACCTAAGTATGCCTTTTCTAGATAGTTTACTCTATGATTTTTATCTATTTCCCATTTTGTATGTTGTTTTTATATTATTAGTGTTGTGTCTATAATTATTGGTTTGTAACCTTGGTGATTCAAGCCCACACTATCATCTCTCTATTGATATGTGGAACTTCAACACTAACCTATTCTTGAATTTGTAAAACAGTTTGAACCCTTCCAAAATCTACCTTTCCCCTTTTTAAAAGAATATATCCACTATTATCAATTAATATAGATCTAGTTTTCCCTTAAAAAATTAATAAAAAACAAAAACCACAAAATTAATAAACACTATGTAAAGAAAATTTAAAGTAGTGTCAAACGAATTTGATACTACATAAAATAAATATGCCCAAGGGCTAGTGAAAATGAAACCGTGATTAGTATGGAAAAATTAACGTTAAACCTTGTTCTATAATACAAATTAAAGATGCTTTGATTTTTTCTAGTTTCTTTTTTAAATGATTTAAAGATTTGTTTTTTGGTATAAGTACAATGCAACATCGATCTTATTGAAGAATTGCAGAGAAGTTGGGTTACTTAGATTCTGTGGTGAATCTCCTGAATGGCTGAGGAAGGCGTTGAGAGGCCCAATGGGCATTTGGAGAGAGCCCATGGTAGTTCCACCGATGAGGTTGAGAAGTATCAGGTTGTAGGCTCTGCTGACGAGGTCTGCAAATTTCATTGACTTGACTGAAATATTTAACTTCGGATATTATTGAATTGTTCTTCAGAGCACCATTTCTTTACAGAGATATTTTTGAATTTTTCTTCAGAGCACCATTTCTTCACTCTGTAAAGCTGTTGTAGTAAAGAGATTTTAAAGTCTGCATTACATGCTTTTGGCTTTTAGATTTGAGTAACATCACATTCATATTCTTGTAAGTGCATTCAAAGCAATCTAGTGTTTATTGTTCTGTCATCTAATATGACTTGAACTACATCACAGAAAAGCAAGTGGAAGAAGTTTATAGCTTATTTTGGGCCAGGCTTTCTTGTGTCCATAGCCTACTTGGATCCTGCCAACTGTAAGTAGTTTTATTTCTTTGCTTGGGCATATGTTATTATGTCTATAAATTAACTTTTTTCATTTTTAGTTTATACTGTTTGTGATATTTTTCATCATCAACATTTCAGATCATGCTATATGATTCATGTTTTCTAACTGTTTCTTTTATCTTAATGGATCATGTAATATGATCTGAAAAATTGATGATGAAAAGTATCACACACAATTAAACCAAAAATAAAAAAAGTTAACATGATAAACTGTAGAAATTCCATGATTCTAAATGTCCATAACTTCTCAATGGCTTCTTGCATCTTTCAGTGGAATCAGACTTAGAGGCAGGTGCAAAATACAAGTATGAGGTGTGTAATATTTTAATTCACAGATTTCCCTATTCATTCTGAGATTTTGTTTTATAACTCAAAACAGAAATAAGAAGATCTCTAATGATAAATTAAGTTGTGTGCTATTTTGTAGCTTCTTTGGGTCATTCTCCTTGCCTGCATTTTTGCCTTGATTATTCAGTCTCGAGCAGCTAATTTGGGAGTCGCCACAGGTAAGTTGTTTCAGAATACTTGGGTAAAAACTAATTATAGCCAATAATTAAGTCAGAAGTTAATTTCCCTGCTAATTTTGCAGGCAAGCACCTTGCAGAACATTGCAGAACAGAGTACCCTAGAAAGATAAATTACATACTATGGCTGCTGGCAGAAGTAGCTGTAATTGCATCAGACATTCCTGAAGGTGTGGCACAAGTGGCTGTAATTGCAACAGACATCGATATTCTGTATCTATTTTGGAAGAGTCATTAAGAATAAAATTAAAACCACCTGTATGCACCCATCAGACAGTACTTCCTAAATTTCAGACAGTACTTCCTAAATTTTGACTTGTTTAGATGATTTATCTGAAAATACACTAGTCAGTGAGTCTTATTCGAGAAATTAATATGATATTAGATGAGCTACCTAAGCAATTCTAAACATAATATTACCACAGCTGATCCCCTCAGCTCTGGCATTTGAAGTTTCTACAGTTTTTTTTGTTATGTTGTAGATTCTGCCTCTGATTCTTTCTCTGTGGACAAAATTTCATTTTCTGTTTCTTATTATCTTATTGGAGTGGCCTTAAGAGTTCCTCTTATATTATTACAGGTCAACTCACTTATTTTGATCTTTTCATAATTCACCACTTCAATAACTAAACTCTGTGTTTGCTTGCACCATATTAGTTAACAGTAACTAATGACTCTGTTTGCTTGTACCATATCAGTTATTGGAACTGCTTTTGCATTGGATATGCTGTTTCATATACCTGTATGGGTTGGGGTCCTCCTAACAGGATTCAGTACTCTCCTCCTCCTTGGCCTGCAGAAATATGGGGTACTCATTTTTAATTTCTAACATATATGATATACAGGAATGAACAGTATTTTATCTTTTTCTTCCTAGTTGCCAGGTTGAGCTTATAGATCCCTCTTCAATGATATTTTGAATAACACCTCAGTTTACAAAATTTTGATGTTACAGATAAGGAAATTGGAGTTAGTAATAACTTTTTTAGTATTTACCATGGCCGGCTGCTTCTTTGCGGAACTTGGACATGTTAAGCCCAAGTCCACAGAGGTCTTGAAAGGGATGTTTGTTCCTCAGTTAAAAGGAAATGGAGCAACTGGTCTTGCAATTTCTCTGTTTGGTGCCCTGGTTATGCCGTAAGTTACACTTTACAGTGATTTTTTCCCTTCTTAAGTTCTTAAGAGCCTTAAAAGTGATTTGTAAGAGTTTCTGGAGTATATCTAAATTCTATGAGATAGAGTTTATCTCTTTGTTTTATGAAGGATCAATATGTGGTATGAGCGATCTAAGTTGTTGAAATCTAAATATACAGAATTTTCTTCAAAAGCTCTTTTAAATCTATCATATGATTTTGAAATCTAATGTTAACTAAGTATGACAATTTCTTGTAATCCCCAACTGAATATGTAGTCTATTTGATGCCCAGGCACAACTTATTTCTCCATTCAGCATTGGTCCTTTCAAGGAAAATTCCTGCCTCTGTTTCCGGAACTGATGTAAGTTGAATTTATTTATTGAGGTTTATGATGTGTAAGTTTAAACTATGTTCATGAACAGATTTATTTTTCAATAGAATTTATCTATTAGAGTAATTTTAGATAAAGGGATTTATATATTTGTAGAATTTTAGATGATCTCTATCTATTGTTCAAAGGTTGAGCTTAACTGATTAAAACATTGAGTTTTCAATGTGAAAACCCAAATTCAATTTCCAATAAAAATAAAAATATCTGAAGTAGAATTATAAATAAACCATCAAAACTATAAAGATACTGTTTAAACAACAAAACAGACCTGCGATCACCTAATTAATCAGCTGGTTCTGTTTTGGTGATTGTTAATGACAGACAGCTTGCAGATATTTCTTTATAGAGAGTGCGTTTGCTCTGTGTGTGGCATTTCTGATCAATGTGGCGGTGGTTTCTGTGACTGGAGCTGTTTGTACGATGCCCAATTTATCTGGTGAAGATGCAGAGAAATGTGGGAACATGGACCTCCATAACGCTTCTTTTCTCTTGAGAGTAAGCCTGATTTGATTACCTACATCAAAGTGTTCGACATACAAATTTGTAAAATATGGGAGAAAAAAATCATTTCCTTTGCTTGGGCTTTGGCTTTAAAGATTCTAAACAGAATAGTAAGCAAAACCCACCATGACCTCGATTAAATCCTTTGTCAATCTTTTCTTCCACATTTCAGAACGCAATAGGGAATTGGAGTTCTAAAATATTTGCAGTGGCGTTGCTGGCATCGGGGCAAAGTTCAACAATCACAGGAACATACGCAGCTCAGTATGTGATGCAGGTAAAAACAATTTATAAGTGATTAAGAGACATCAGATTTTGACAATTTATGATATTAATCAATGTTATTTTTGAATTAGATTGTGTAAAAATTTTATATTGATATTTCGGATCACATTTTATCATCTTTTATTAGGATGATTGAAAGTTACTAAAAGATATAAATTTGTTTCCTGAAGCTCTCAGCCATCCTTATGATCATTTTTTTTACTTGAACAACAAACTCTACACTTTGACTTGTTCAGGTGGTTCATCTCAAATCACACTAATAGATGATTTGTTTAGGTGGCCATTTTTTTTGACTTAAACATTGTTTAGGTGACCGTTTCTTTTGACTTAAACAACAAACTCTATGCTTTGACTTGCTTAGGTGGTTCATCTGAAATCACACTAATAGATGATTTGTTTAGGTGGATCATCTAAAATCAAACTAATAGATGGGTTCCATTGGAGAAGCTAGTGCAATTTATAACGAGCCACCTAAGCAAGTGAAAGCTTAGACTTACTTAGAGTGTGTTGTTCATGCTTGCCAATGAATTCTTTTATCTCATGTAACTCTCTATCATCCTAAATATAAATCATGAAATGTGATCTGAAATATTGATACAAATTTTTTTTATACAATCTAATCTATAAACAATATTGATAATTTATAATGGTGATGATAGATCTTGAAGGTTGATTTAAAAGATATTGACATAAATTAGAAAAAAAAAATACTTCTATGTATTCTAAAACATTAAGAAGGTTTAGTCTTGTAGACTTTTAGATTTCCAATAAACCATTATTGAAAGAAACGATTTTACAGGGTTTTCTCGACTTAAAAATGAAACCATTTTATAGAAATCTTATAACACGAGGCATAGCAATCATTCCAAGCCTGGTGGTGGCGATCATTAGTGGGAATTCTGGCGCAGGAAAACTTATAATCATTTGCTCGGTATATTTTATGTAACAGTACCCATAGTTGAATGCTTACAGTTAAGTTTGGATGTTTTTCAAGAACTAACATTATTGTGCTTTTCATGTAGATGATCTTATCTTTTGAATTACCATTTGCTTTGATACCTTTGTTGAAGTTTACTAGCAGCAAGATAAAGATGGGACCTCACAAAAACTCCATTACAGTAAGTAGCATTACATTTCCAAAAGTAAAATAAAAATTGCAGTTTGGAATGATTCATTCTAACATCCAAAAGTTTGGCCTGTAGGTTACAATTTTGGCGTGGCTCATAGGATTGATTCTCATAGTCGTAAACATATACTTCCTTAGCACAGGATTTGTGGGTTGGCTCATTCATAATGATCTTCCCAAGGTGGCTTCAGTGCTCATAGGATTAATTGTTTTCCCAATTATGTTAGTTTACATAGTGGGGATTTTGTATTTGGCTATTCGAGGAGACAAGGAAATTACTTATGTAGCACCAGCAGAATCATATCATCACAACAGTGAAGGAAGACTTGATCAAATATAGAATCAAATTAAGAATTTTGACTTCTTTGCCTAGGGAAGAATAAGTCATTAAGTGTTGTATGTATGTCAGTAAGATCTTCAATAAATATTTCCATGATTTTATCTTTAGTAGATGAGAAAAGAAAGGGAAGGTTGGGAGTGGTGTATATTCCATGGGTAGATAACTTATACTTCTCAAGAAAACAAAAAAAACCAGGTCCAAATGGTTTTATTTTCTTCATCATGTAAGAAATCCATGAGGAAGACTAGCCGACAATGAATGATGGCCAGTAACTTATGTATAGTTTGTGTTTGATGTGTAATTATTTGTTATGTTGTTTCTCTTAGTAAATGTGGAGGTTCAAGGAAAAGAGGAAGATCTCTTTCAATTTGCAAGACTCAATGGAATCCTGTCTCTGAAAGCTGCAGACGTAGAGCCCCAAGCCGATCAAAATTGCAAGGGTGGTTCAAGGAGAGGTCGTTGGGTCTCTAGTCGTGACCGTGGTCGTCCAGCAGGCAGAGGCCGAGGAAGAGAGAGAATTGATCCGCCCCAACTTGATCCTCCCAGCGCAAGCTAGGCTTTCTTTTCGATGCTGTGAATTTTTTTTTTCCTCAAAACTTAATCCAAAGTCGTATATAGTTTATTTTGGTTTCTTATTATGTTTAAACTCTCTGTTGTCTAAGCAGTTGGGAATCTGCCATATAAATTTTTTAGTTCTATTATCTCAAGACTGCATAATCTCGTTGGGTTTTTTAAAAAAGAGGATAAATCATAATGATAATGGCTTCCTGCTTATTTTGGAAACCATTTTTTTGCTGGGATTGCTGAGAATGGTTTTTATGCGATGTCTCTTAGCTATGAAGATTCTGTAATTAATTCAAATTAATATAAATCTCGGCTCTGCCTTTACCGATCAATATATATATATATATATATATATATATATATATATATATATATATATATATATATATATATATATATATATATATATATATATATATATATATATAAGGGGTTGATAAGGCTCTCACACTTACAATGGTGGAGATTCACAAAAGTTGTTCAAATGTATAGTTACAACAAAGTTGCTAATAGTAATATACAATAATTTAAACATTTCATAATTAGTTTTAGGAAGTTTAAAATCTTCAATCTTGACATGAAATTGGATACATGCAAGTTAGAAGACCTTTCTTCTTCCTAGGACTATTATCTAGGAAATCACAACATCCATATCCATGGAGTTTGGAGAAGTGGGGAGGTGAAGCCTTCAACAAGGTGCAATAGGGAACAACTCATGAGGAGATAAGCCTTCAATAGGAGAGACCAAGTCGAATGGATTTGTCACATCCCTAAGATCAACACGTAAAAACCCAATGAGGGGTTGTTGGTAATGTCATAAAGGGACGCGTTTATTCTGGTTCCAAAACGACAGTATGGATTGACTAACATGCGTGTTAGTCGCACGTTTTACACCTTCGATTTTGCAATTAATGGCTGCGATTGACTAACCTGTCACTAACACGTTGTACAAAAGGTCCGTTTTAAAACCAGAATGAAGCATGTTGTATACATAAGAAAGAATCAAAACAATTAATTTTGATTGACTTATACCTGCACGAGCATGTTGAGATTAGATCGAGAAGAGGATAAGCCCAAAATAGATTGAGTGAAAGGCTTCAGAAGCTTTCAATGAAAATGCAATCTACAGGTGTAAGTGATATTCCACAACTTGTGCTAGCATTTTCCTTGCTTCCATTGAAGGAGAGGTTTGAAAGATATTAAGGTAGAAAAGGGAAATCTAGAGGAAGGAAAGCCATAAGAAGATCATTTGAGCATGAGTAAGGAAACCCGTGAGCACCAAAGATTGATGTAAATAGAAAATTACAGAGGATCGTCTACAAATTGGGAACAAAGAGTGTGAGAGGAAGAAAGGCTTTAGAATCTTGGAAAAAGAACCTCTTTCCTTGGCTGCTGGCTAATTGCTTATCTTGGTAACAAGATGGAAGACTTCAGCGCCTGCACTAGGAATATATATTCAACATCATTTCTTAGAAAGATAAGTACCCTCTTTTACTGTGTTTCATTCCTAAATAGCACATAATAATAAATTATTCATTTTTACAGCTGAGAGGGTTTGCGAGATACACAGTAGGAAAATCATGTTGCTTAGTACAACAGAAATTCTCAATATCGTACTTTTATCTGTGCACTATAATGTTTTATGAGACATGTTTTTAGATGTTTTAGAATGTTATTTTCTGTACTTAGAATGTTTGAGTAATCTATGGGATTATCTTCTTATGTTGCAAGTTGGGTTGCAAGTTGGTATACAATTGATATGTGCATTATATTCATATAACGAACATATAAAGTCTAAGTGATACATCAGCTATTTTGACATTGTAGTTGTTCATGGTAACATGTTAAAAAACCATACTATTGCATCTTTCAAGCAGACAATTGTTATGACATGTAGATTATATTTGATATAATATTACAAGAAAAGTAAATCAAGAGTCGCAATGTGGTGGAGAGGAACACCTTATCAGGCTGGTATAGTAATTGCCCATGATATCTTAGTACAAGTGAATGGGAATGGCCATAGGATATGTATGCTAAGCATATATTTTATTAGAATGAGCAACCTAAGGGTATATGTCGACATGCCTAATTGAGCTATAATAACTTGTGACATCATATTGATAATCTAGAATATTCTAATAGATAATCTTCATAGTAAAACATATGTAGGGATTTCTCACAACATGCTACTATAATACAAAATGTAAGAGTATAACACTTAAATATGGATAGTTTCTTTGGTTCATGAAATATATTGATTTCCTTTCTTTGCAAATTGGACACCTCATGGAAACATATGAAGGCTTGCATAATGGGTGGGTTGTGATGATACTTTTGGCTATAGTGACCTTATACTAAGATATTCCCTTATAGTTTATATATATATATATAGGATGGTATTATTGTTACTAGGGTCTAGTATGTTGATCTCGGATGGATGAACACTACCATGAGAGTTCCTTTAGAATCATGAGTAGAAACACGTTGTATGATATTGTATGTTATCATTGTCTATTATATAGTCATAAATATATTATTATTACAAAGGAGTTAGAGTTATCTCTATGCTTGGTACTGTGAGCATTCAATTTGGTATGATATATTAGATTGTGTCATTCATCATAAGTATACATGAATGAGAAGTTTTGAATTCGTAAATATAATATATATGTGCAAGAATAAATTATTACAAGATTAAGGGCGAGACTTTGGAAATTATTCCTTACAGGGCTTTGTATTAGGATATAACTTTTGGATGTGGAATTATGATTGAATAATGTAACTTCATGTTGATGTACCCATCATTACATAGGGTCTTGCTCCAAGGATTAAGCATTGTTTGTGCAAACAAGAGAATTTCTTGTTAAGTGATCAACCTAACATTTTCTTTATGGAGATGATGTAGAGGATATTTGGGAAAAAAATTTTAACCAAGAACTTACTAGAATGAAGGGCTAACTATTTGAATAACTCTATGTTTGAAATTGAAAAGAAATAAGATGCAAAAAGTTTTGGATGAAATCTTTAGCTATAGGATAACCTTTAAGCATGAACCAAGAATAATATATAATTAATATGAGCCTCAACTCTTGACTACATTACATTTTAATTAAGTTTGAACTTTTTTAGTGGTGTTACCACCACACTTTATGATATATATCTTTAGTTTTGATATTTTGTTGATACCGTGATAAATACTTTATATGAATACATGATATCTATAAATGTTTTTAAATGAAAGAACCTTGTTACTAGAGCTATCATGGGAATGAAGAAAGAGGTACTAATGTTTGTGTTGGTTGATGGAATATTGGGGTAGGGTTTATGACTAAGGCAATTCTACACTTATGTTGTAAAACCCATGAGATTTTGGATACTTGTAATATTGGAAATGTTAGAGATAGGGTTATATCGAGAAGATATCAAGATGCATGTGTTTATGGGTCATTTGGGAAAATTCTATAGTAGTGGCAATAGGTGAATTAAACCCTTTAGTGTCATCTTATCCTTATCTAGTGTAACGTTAACATAACCTATACAAATTTATAATGGTGTTTGGATATCGGGGTAAAGGATTCTATACAACAATGAGTTATCTATTGAACCTTGTATATAAAACCTCAATGTTGAATCATAAATATGATCTTCATAGAGAACTACTTTCCTATGGTTTTTGGTGTGAACTGGGGTAAGTTCGTGTTCATAACTCAACCTAGCTCTGAGTCAATATGATGAACCATGGGAACTTGTGCATAGGTGTCCCTTGAGAGACCTTGTAAGGAGAACTACGTGTGACTTTGACCCATTTGGAAGTGGGAACGTAGGCAGTCCTTGGGTGAAGGATGCCCCTGTGACCTCAAGTTCGTAGGGGTAGGGTCTAGGGGGGAATAACTCTTAAGGTTCGAAGTTGTTCCTAACATTTTGACCTTACCTCCCAAGTAGGCTTGATGAGGCCGATTAAGCATTCAAATATTTATGGAGGATCGAAGAAAATAAAATAAGCATAATATTATGTAATGTGCCATCAAAGAAAAAGTTGAAGGAAGTGAACATGGGTTGACTACCATACAGTCGATAATGGCTTAAGGGTATAGGATGAGATGAGGCCATCTTGTGTTGGCTCTTTATAATTGTATCATGTATTTGTGAAGTTAAACCCTAGAGTTATAGGCTACTCAATTACTTGATTGTGTTGTACTTATCTATTTGTCTAGTATTGTGAATCTTGATGTGATGACCTCCCCACAAGAGTGAACCATTGGGATATCTATGTAGAGACAGGCAATCATTGGATCATTCCAATGATCGATGTTTGGGATACTGCAAGGGATTAGTCAGCAATCACCTGGTTCACGGAGGTGATGTTACCTAGACTACCCTGGACATGATGCAGTAATAGATAGCAGGTTGAGTCATTGGACTGTGCCAATGGTGGAGGCTAGAGCTACTATTGTAATGTTGGATTAGCCAACACTCACTGGATCATGGAGGTGAGGGATTGCTAAGGGCTATCCAAGATTTGATATGGTAACTATTGCACGGGTAGTTGCCTTACCATGCAGGTAGCGATAACCGAAGCTAACCATTGTATCAGGAGGGTTCACTGGAAGTCACCTAGCATGGGGGTGATCGATGCTAAGTGTTACCTGAGATTGTGAAGAAGATAACTAACAATATCACTAAGGTCACTAAGTGGTGTATGCCTAAAGCTACTTCTTCCTGGATGGATAGATTGGTCGTCAGTGGCCTACAAAAAATTGAAGTCGGAATCCATTGGGATGGGTTGGTTCACTGCTTGTGTAAATCCTTGGGACTGAGGATGGACCCACAGTGTAGTATGGGATGCACTGAATCCTCTTCCCAATTGTTGATGGTATACTTGACCCTGTTGGGTCAAGGATGGACCCATGGTGTATTATGGGATGCACTGAATCCTCTACCCAAATCCATTGGTGCAAATGACTAGGGAAAAGAATGGGACCCACAATATAGTGCTCAATGCACTGACATTCCTTCTCTATCTAGGATGCACTATGGACAAGAGAGAGTTGGCCATTGAGGATGAGTCAGTCATGTTGTTTCTGTGATGCCTATATGAGTCAGTCACTATTGTATGTGATGCATGTACTTGAGTCAATCACTATTATCTATTGTTGCATGTACAAGAGCTAGTCACTATTAAATTGTGATGCATGAATATGAACCAATCATTATTATCTAAAATTCTTGTATATGAGTCAGACACTTTTACCTTGTGACACATATATATTAGACAATCACTGATATCTTTGTAACACATGTATAATTAAATTAGTACTGTCTAAGAGATGCATATGTGAGTTACTCACTATGTATGTGATGTAGGCTGGAGCTAGCCCTTTTGTGTACTTATGATGCATATGAGCTATTACCTTATGTATATGTGAATGAGACAGTTACCAAATATATTAGATGTGTTATTACCCTCATGTATATGTGTACCTTGAACACTAATGATGGGATATTGTTGAATATGGAACCAACACTTGATGGCAATGTGTACCTATTATTTATTATGGGACTAAGTTAATATTGTAACTTAATTGACAAGTTTAGAGAGAGTCCAGAATCTCATTAAGAGGAGGAGGAGTAAACTCCTCCTGAATGCATACTACGAAGCCTTTGACTTTTCGTGAGAGGATATGTAGCCTAGAACATTATGAGTGAACCCTTGAGGGTTAAGTTTGGGTCAAGGGATGACCCTAATATGGAAGGTTAGTGGTTCGATCATAAGTATATAAATATAATGTATCTCTGAGTTGCCACCCTTGTGGTAAATGGAGGACTATTAGAATTGGAACTACTAAATTAAATGGAAGATGATCATTTGATCAATTTTTCAATGGATGCTATGTGTAGATGTTAAAAAAAAATAATTGTGGTGGCCTAAGGATGGATCTTACGGGATTTAACCGCACTAAGAAATGGAGGAGTACCAAATTTAAAAGTTGGAATAGGGGAAGAAGAAAATATAAGAAATTCAAGTAACATTAAAGTAGGGACCTCCACATTATTAAACATACAAGACTAAAGATCCTTCGAGGTAGGGATAGCCTCAACCCTATACATAGTAAGATGTTTGTGAACACCATTCTTCCACTAAGATGAAGACCTCAAAATATTAATGTGTGGGCAATTTGAAACCAAATGACCCATGGCAAAGCACCTCCTACACTTGAAGGGGATAGATTTGACAGATTCATTCTAAATAGACAATAGGTTGATGCAAAGAACTCAATGCATGCACTTGACAAACCAACAAATCCTATATCAAGCAACTGATTGTCTTACAGAGGTTCATTTAATTATTGACTACAGACAATATCTTTTTGGATGATGTTGGAAAACATGTGTAGCTAAGGATTCTCCAAGTTACCAATTAATTGCACATAAAAGAAACTTAACTAAATTCAACAACTAAAGAAAACATAAACAATAGTAGAAATAAACCTATTTGCACACAACAACTGCTGCAAGAAATTGGTTTGATGACTTAGCTATTGGTGATACATAGCTAAACTATTTTGCATCTTTAATTTCATTGTCCTATACTACCGACACCATTAACATATTATATCTATCTTAACTAAGAAGAACAATATAACAAACTAATCTTATCAAAAGTAATGAACAATTTAACTAATACTAATATTGCAATCTAACTATAAAGAGGATTACAATACCTTAAGTAGTCTTTCCTTGAGTGTTGTAAACTCTTACCACAAATGTAGTCTAACTCAAGAAATCGTCAACATTCACTTTTATTCATTCTTCGGATGTACATAATTGTAAATAATAAACTCATAGTCTTAAAAGAAAATTTAGCAAAATCTAGTGACTATCATATGATCCAAACTCCTCCAACCATCCATAGGATTGGATTTTTATACAGGGTCCCAAGAGAGTGGAATAATTAAATCTAGAAACAACTTATGAACATTTGTCATTTGCCTCTCTAACACTAAGGACAACTAATTCTCGACTATGAAATTGAAAGTAACATCTCAACTAATAGGAGTCGCAATCCTAATTGGACTCTTTATTGTAACTGGAAAATAGATAGAATAAGAAAAGTGCAAAACAAATAAATACCATAATGAATCACGTATTCATCATCCTACAAATTTCTCCATATCCCTCAAGTGGATTTATTCTTTATCAACAAAGTCAACAAAACTCGTTAATCACTGCATTTCAATTGACACTTCCTTAACTAGTTCCTCTTGGTCCATAGGGAATGCTCTTCTTTACCCATAGGATAGTTGGTGCAGGAACACCTAAGGGTGAGCAAAGACCCTTTTCAAATTTTGGCAATTTTTGCATAACGACTAGTTCTAGTCCATTAGGTTGTATGTTTGGAGCTTGGAGTGCATTTTGACTTCTTTTGAAAAATACATGTATCAGCTATACTTATCTCGATAACCCGATGAGGTGCCATTGGCTATCGGCGAGACTTTTTTCTACCTACCCTGATAGCCTGATGAAGTCGCCAATGGTTGGAGCGAGTCAAAGCAAAACCATCGGCTATCGGCGGAAGTGTTTTTACACCTACCCCGATGATCCGATGAGGTCGCCAACGGAGTGGAGTGTGCGGAGTGAGTTCAGAGTGGAGCCATCGGGTATCAGCAAGACATGTTTGATGCTAACCTGATGACCCAATGGGAAAGCATACGGTTTGGAGCGCACCATCAACCATCGGCAAAACATGTTTGGGGCTATACCGACAACCCAATAAGGAAGCTTTTTGTGGGGAGCGCACCATCGGCCATCGGAAATACTATCTTGATGCTAACCTGATGACCTGATGGAAACCAATGTGGAAGTGCGCAATGTGCGAAATGCCATCAAACAACGGAGTAAGTGTTTTGAGGCTACTCCAATGACCCGATAGGAAAACAAGTGAGTTGTAAACCACCATTGGACGTCCTAATAAGTGTTGCGGTGCTAACCCGATGACTTGATGGAGGTTGAAAGACAGTTACAACAGGAAATCGATTGTGTCGAGTTCAATCTCGTCCATTAGGGATGATTCATGACAAGTCGTAGAGGCTATAAAAGACCAAATAGGCATTCTGTAAAGTGTTAGATAGGTTGGAAAATTGGATGGTTTTGATTCCATGAAGAACATCTTTTGAACAACAATTTTAATACCATTTTCTGGTTCCTTTATTAGAGTTCAATTTTCATTTGTAAACTGTAAATAATGGCTTAAATTTCCAAATGCCAGTGTGATAGAATAGATGATACTTTTCTGTGTTTTGTGAGTTGTTTTTTTGAAGTCATGCCAAGCTCGGCTCTGTAGATAAAATTGTCTTTCTGTTCTTATTTTCTGCTAGTGACAAGTAGTTATAACATGGCTTTGTCTTGATTCTCCATCGTGGGATCCACACGACCATTGGAGGTTGTCGAGAAGAGCCAACCATGTATAGTAGAGTTCTATTTGTAGCAGACCAAGGAATGGTCTCGACCGTTTCAACAGACTGGCCCTAGGGGAGCTTGATGATATCCTGGCTAGGTATCAGTGACCAAGAGGAATCACTTGTAGGGTAGACTAGAGTCTAGGTTGTTAGCCTCAGATTAGAAAAAGATGGGATCAAAGGGAGAGAAGATCCAAGCATGAGGAGGAAAACAACTTAGCAGAAGTTGTAGGTATAATCCATGGTAGAGCAAACCCTGTAAGGTGGTTGGTGAGATCCGATGGATTAGTGAGTTGGTAGATTTATAAAAGTGAATTCACACCAAGCAGAGTATCAAACCTCAGTAGTGAGGACCTAGAGTGGATTAGGGGAATAGTCAGAGGAGCATTCCTGGGTTAGGCTAGGAAGAAAGCCTTAGAGTGAGTCAAGCTGACTCAAGCAATCTAGGATCCTCCCTATCAAAATGGTATCGGAGCAAGTTAAAGATTTGGGGTGTAGAGTGTAAGATTGATCTAGTATCAGAAGAGGGAGTAAAGATGGTGACCAATGCAGAATTGGCTAAGCAGGTCGCTGACCAAGAAGAGGAAAATTGATTTCTCAAGGAAAGGTTGGAGCAATTGGAGCAAAAACTAGGTGTGATGGAAGTCAAGATAGCATAAGTGACTGAGAAGATAGATGAGAAGGGTAAAATGTTGGCAATAAAGGATGAGGTCCGTGCTCCAGACCCTGTTGTTGATCAAGAACCATTCTTGAAGGCTTTGAAGGCAATGAGTGGAAAATCTTTGGAAGGAGTACCATTGTTTAGTGGCAAGATGGAAGCAAAGTTGGTAATGGAATGGATAGAAGGTATGGAAAATAATTTTGAGTGTGAAGGTGTGACTGATGACCAAAAGGTTAAAGTGGCTAAGTCAAGAATGAGAGGTGTTGTCGTTACTTGGTGGAAGTTTATACAAAATGAGAGAGAGAGAAGGTAAGATTCCCATCTCTACTTGGAAAGGGATGGTATACAAAATCAGAGGGACTTATCTTCCTAAGGATTATGAAGTGCAGTTGCATAGGAAAAGACAAAACCTAAGACATAAGGAGTTAGATGTAAGTACCTACACTGAAGACTTCTAGAAGTTGTGTCTACAGTCAAAAGTGGTGGAGGATGAAACCATCTGAGTAGTGAGATATCTTAATGGTCTGAGATGGAACATACAAGAGGAATTAAGTTTGTTGAGTCCAAATACTGTTCACAAATGTTATCAGTTGGCCTTGAAAGTAGAAGAAAAGAATAAGAAGAAACATGAAAGGACTAGTAGAGGCAGAGGTAGAGGACGAGATTCAAAAGGTTATAGAGGAAGCTATAGTGGCAGAGGAAGTGAAGTAAGATCACAAGGAGAGTCAAAATTGACTGAGCAGACTAATGAATCCAATGGAAGAGGAAATTATGTTAGAGGAAGAGGTCATAACAACAACAACAGAGGTAGATCTGGAAGTTCTGGCGGAGATTCATACTTTGCAAACATGAAGTGTTACCAGTGCAGTAATTTTGGTCATCATTCATATAGGTGTCTGGAGAAGGCAACCTCATCACATTCAAAGAAAAGAATGAATTATGTGAAAGAGGATTCTAGTAGTGTGAAGTCTCCTGAAGTAAACCTTGACTCAGAGAATGGTGAGAATCTAATGGTTAGAAGGGTACTAATCAGGGAACTGGTTAAGGAAGATCCTAAATAGAGGAGGTCTCTTTTCAGAGTAAAGTGCAAGATACTTGGTAAGGTGTGTAAAGTGATCATAGACTCGGGATCAATGGACAATATCATCTCTGAAGAAGCAATAAGTAAACTTGGGTTGAGTAGCATGCCACATAGTGATCCTTACAAGGTCACATGGTTGAATAAAAGACAACATGTGTTAGTAAATGAACAAGTATGGGCTGAATTTGCAATTGGGAAATATTCTGACAGAATTTTATGTGATATTCTACCTATGGATGCCTGTCATTTGTTGCTAGGCAGACCGTGGCAATTTGACAAAAAGGCTATCCATGACAGAGAAAAGAATTATTATGCATTCACAAAGGAAGGGGTGACATATAGGATTCAATCTTTGATAGAGGATGAAGGAACCAAGACTAGTGGTCCTAATGTGTTGTTGGTCGGAGGCAAAGAATTTTTAAAAGATCTCAAGAAAGGAGATGGAGAACATTATGCTCTCTTAGTGAAACCTAGTCAAGAAAAGAAGACTGAACAAGAAAGTTTACCTAAAGAGGTTCATCAGTTGTTAGAATAGTTTAAGGACATTGTGAGTGATGGAACACCCGCAATGCTACCTCCTCCTAGAGCAGTAAGTCACCAAATAGACTTTATACCTTGAGCATCACTACCTAATAAGGCTACATATAAGATGACTCTTGAACAAAACAAAGAAGTGGCAAGACAAGTACAAGAGTTGCCTGACCAAGGTCTAATCAGAAAAAGTATAATCCCATCTATTGTACCAATGGTGTTAGCAACCAAGAAAGGAGGTAAATGGAGATTATGTACTGATTCTTGGGTAATAAAAAAAATCACCATAAGATACATATTTTCTATCCCTAGAATTAAGGATTTAATGGATTGTCTTGGAGAAGAAAAGTATTTCACTAAGCTATATTTAAAGTGTGGATATCACCAGATCCAGATTAAAGAAGCGGATGAATGGAAAATAGCTTTTCAGACTACAAAGGGGTTATATGAGTGGTTAGTTATGCCATTTGGGCTTACTAACGCCCCTAGTACCTTCATGAGGTTGATGAATGAGGTGTTGAAGGATTACATAGGTAGATTTGTAGTGGTATACCTAGATGATATCCTCATATTTAGTGGAACAAAGGAAGAGCATCTTGAACACTTGCAGATTATATTAAGGAAACTGCATGAGGAACAGTTGGCAATCAATCTTGGAAAATGTGAATTCATGAAACAAGAACTCATTTATTTGGGTTTTGTAGTATCTCAAGGCACATTGGAAATGGATCCTAGTAAGGTGGAAGAAATACAGAGTTGGCCTACACCAAAAACTGTTACTGAGGTAAGAAGTTTTCATGGACTTGCCCAATTTTATAGGAAGTTCATTCGAGGTATAACTGAAATTTGGGCTCTTGTTCTTGATACAATTAAGGGTGGGTTGAAAACTAAGTTTAGATGGACTACAAAAGCTGACCAAGGGTTTGAGTTGCTCAAAGAGAGGATAGCTACCCAACCCATCCTAGTTTTACCAAGTTTTGATAAGTTGTTTACCCTAGAATGTGATGCTAGTCATCTAGTAGTAGGAGCTATTTTAAACCAAGAGGGAAGACCCATAGCATTCTTTAGTGAGAAATTGAATGATGCCAAGAAGAGATACTCATCCTATGACTTAGAATTTTATGCCTTAGTGCAAGATCTTAGGAAGTGGAGGCATTATCTTTTGCCCAAAGAATTTGTAGTGTTTACAGATAACCAAGCCTTGACTTTTATCAATTCTCAAGATAAGTTGAGCAATAGACACATCAAATGGATAGAATACCTATAGGCATATACTTTCACTATCAAGCACAAAAAGGGACAGTTGAACAAGGTAGTAGATGCCTTAAGTAGAAAACTTCTCACTATCCAAGAAGTGACTTTACAGAGCATAGGTGTGGAGATTTTCAAGGAGCTTTACAGAGAAGATGAAGACTTTTCTAAAGTATACAAGGTATGCAGTGAGTTTAGTAATCATTTCAATAGCCAGTATGCATATTACACATTACAAAGTGGTCTTTTATTTGAGGGATGTCAGTTATGTGTGCCAAGAGGATCTATGAGGGAAAATCTCATACAGGAAGAACATAATGGAAGTCTTAGTGGACATTTTGGTCTAAATAAAACACTTGAATTGGTGCAAAGATTCTATTATTGGCCAAAAATGCATAAAGATATCAGGAAGTATGTGGAGTAGTGTATTGTGTATCAAAAAGACAAGGTTACTAGTTCAAATGCTAGATTATACCAACCTTTACCAATTCCCAAAAGATCGTGGGAGTGCATCAACATGGATTTTGTTGTGGGTTTACGAAAAACCAAGACTGGCATGGATAGTATTTTTGTCATTGTTGACCGATTTAGTAAAATGAGTCATTTTGTTCCATGCAAGACTACGCATGATGCTAGTTACATAGCACATTCATTTTTCAAAGAGGTGGTAAAAATTCATGGGCTGCCTCTCAGCATAGTTTCAGACAAGGATGTGAAGTTTATGGGACACTTTTGGAAAACTCTATGGACAAGACTGAGAACTAACCTTTCTTTTGGTTCTTCTTATCATCCACATACAGATGGTCAAACTGAGGTCATTAACCGTGTATTGAGTAATCTTCTAAGGTGTCTGGCAAAATAATATGGACAAATGTGGGATCAAATGCTACCACAGGCAGAATTTTCATATAATGACAGTGTCAACAGAACTATAGGCAAGAGTCCTTTTGAGATTGTTTATGGACTCCACCCACGTGGTGTTTGTGAACTTAGAGATTTAGGAGGCCTGGAAGGAAAAAGTGGACATGCAGAGGATTTCACTTAGTCTATGAAAGAGGTGCATGAGCAAGTGTAGAAAACATTGATCGATGCTACACAGAGGATTAAGGCTAAAGCAGATGAGAGGAGAAAGGACATTCAATTTACAGTGGGAGACATGGTTATGGTACATTTGAACAAGGAAAGGTTGCAAAAGGGAGTCCCTAGTAAGCTTCAGATGAGGAGAATGGGTCCTTGCAAAATTTTGGCTAAGTATGGCTCAAATGCTTATAAGGTAGATTTCCCCGCAAATTTGGCATTGTCCCCTGTGTTTAATGTCCAAGACTTGGTTCAGTTTAAAGGTCCCATAGCAGTGCTAGATGGACCAAATCCAGAAGGGGAAACTACTCTCAGTGATATTCCAGTACCACCCATTTCTAAACCATAGGCGGAACAAATTTTAGATTCCAGGGTGCAAAAGCAAATGAGGCATGGCGTGTATATGGAACACTTAATCAAGTGGCACAACTTATCTGAAGCCGAAGCCACTTGGGTTGCAGAATCTGATTTCAAATGACTGGGCATTGATGTTGTCTTGCCGCCCCTAGGGGGGACTTTATTTTTCGTGTGGGGAGTATGGTGCAGGAGCACCTAAGGGTGAGCAAAGACCCTTTTTCAAATTTTGGCAATTTTGGCATAAGGACTAGTTCTAGTCCATTAGGTTGTCTGTTTAGAGCTTGGAGTGCATTTTGACTTCTTTTGAAAAATTCATGTCTCAGCTATACTTATCCCGATAACACGATGAGGTGCCATCGGCTATCAGCGGGATTGTTTTCTACCTACCCCGATAGCTCGATTAAGTCACCAGTGGTTAGAGTGAGTCAAAGCGGAACCATCGACTATTAGTGGAAGTGTTTTTACACCTACTATGATGAGCCAATGAGGTCGCTAGCGGAGTGGAGCAAGCAGAATGAGTTCAGAGTGGAGCCATCGGGTATCGGCAAGACATGTTTGATGCTAACCCAATGGGAAAGCATGCGGTTTGGAGCGCACCATCGGCAAAACATGTTTGGGGCTATACTAACAACCCGATAAGGAAGCTTTTTCTGGGGAGCGCACCATCGGCCATCGCAAAGACTGTCTTGATGCTAACCCAATGACCCGATGGAAACCAATGTGGAAGTGCGCAATGTGCAAGATGCCATCGGACATCAAAGTAAGTGTTTTGAGGCTACTTCGATGACCCGATAGGAAAACAAGTGAATTTTAAACCGCCATTGGACGTCTCGATAAGTGTTGCGGTGCTAACCTGATGACCCGATGGAGGTTGAAAGATAGTTACAACAGGAAATCGATTGTGTCAAGTTCGATCTCGTCTGTTAGGGATGATTTACGACAAGTCATAAAGGCTATAAAAGACCAAATGGGCATTCTGTAAAGGGTTGGATAGGTTGGAAAATTGGATGGTTTTGACTCCATGAAGAACATCTTTTGAACAAAACTTTGAATACCATTTTCTGGATCCTTTCTCAGAGTTCAATTTTCGTTTGTAAACAGTAAATAATGTCTTAAATTTCCAAATACCAGTGTGATAGAATAGATGATACTTTTCTGCATTTTGTGAGTTCCAATTTTGAAGTCATGTCACGCTCGGCTCTGTAGATAATGTTGTCTTTCTATTCTTATTTTTTGTTGGTGGCAAGTAGTTATAACATGCCTCTGTCTTGATTCTCCTTAATTGGATCCACATGACCATTGGAGGTTGTTAAGAAGAGCTAGCCATGTATATTAGAGTTCTATTTGTAGCAGACTAGAGAAAGGCGTCGCCCGTTTCAGCAGACTGGCCCTAGGCGAGATTGATGATAGCCTGACTAGGTATCACTGACCAAGAGGAATCACTTGCAGGGTATACTGGAATCTAGGTTGTTAGCCTCAGACTAGAGGAAGATGGTATCAAAGGGAGAGAAGATCCAAGCATGGGGAGGAAAACAACTTAGCAGAAGTTGTAGGTATAGTCCATGGTAGAGAAAACCCTGCAAGGTGGCTGGTGAGATTTGGTGAATTAGTGAGTTGGTGGATTTACGAAAGTGAATTCGCACAGAGTAGAGTATCAAACCTCGGTAGTGAAGACCTGTTGGCAATATTGCATTATAACAGATAATGAAACATTGCTGGCATTTCAATAAGGATATTGAGAAGGTTGTTGATGATTATGGATATAACTGATTAAAGATGTTTACTGTCTTGATATTATTATTTTGTCATTGATGTCAAGAAATTGATTTTCTAATTCAGTATGATGTTTCCATATCTTGAGAAGTATGATATGAAGATTATAAAGATGTCGGTAAAAGACACAAGAAAGAATATGATGAATAAGGGGATGAATAAGGTATTCAATGGGCAACTAGTACCGAGTCAGACAATGATGAGATCATGATGTTTTAGATTGTTTTAACATCATACATATGTTGTAAATTGTAAAGTTTAATACTATACTATGTTATCAAGCAAAGAACCTAGTCGGTAAACCCTAAGGAACCTAGTCGGTAAACCCTAAGGTTATCGCTATCAGTTAATGAAGGCGGAATGTCTACCGAGTGAAATTTAGTATTCACCGAGTTGTAACCGAGCTATAACAGAATGCATTAAATGTTTACATGCAGTATTTAATGAAGGAAGCTGATGAGCTAGAACTGATTAAATGATTGGTGAGCCGTGAATGAAGTTTGTTAACGAATCTAAGGCAATGGAAAGTTGGCATGAAGATCTACAACTCAGATTGAACCGCAATACCCTGGCACAAGTTCCAAGACTAATATGCAAGTTCCTAGGCGGGGTAAAACATTTTCAGATCGAAAGATGCATTGAACCTGGACAAGATCGGAGATCTGACGACTATGATTGATCATGGGAAATGTGATCAAGGAGATTTAACGGTTACCTAATTGTTTATAAATAGGAAATTGTTGATAAACAATGTATGCAGGCAAGTGTATGCACAGGGATGCTACATAGTGATTATCGAGCACAGAAGCTTGAAGACCTGTTAGAATAACAGAGTATAGAAGCCCAATAGATAGACAAGATTAGTTCTATGTCTAGATTGTATTGAACAAATAGGAATCTGCTTTAGCATTTTAGATGTGAAATTGCAGATAGATTTTATTACTATTATTTTGTGAAAGTGATAGAAAATCTCTTAACCTAGTGGACTTAACAATCTTATTTGTAAAACCCTCTAGCAAGGTGACATTCTGATTGATTGTTTGAAATCCTTTAACAAGGTCACTTCTAACAAGGTGAAGATCCTAACAGATCTGAGGGAAATCCCTTAACCGGGTAACATCTAGCAATGTGTTTGTAATCTTTAATAGTATTTGCTTTTAACCGAGCATACTCTAGAAGAGTATATTTCTTAATGGGTCCGAAATCCCATAGTGGTTTTTCCCTATTTGGGTTTCCACGTTAAATCTGGTGTTATGAGGTTTATGATGTTTATATGCTTTTGAGTTTGCATGTTTAACAGTTTTGGTTATATTATTGAAATATATGTTACCGAGGTTGAATCTGATGTTTTTATGATTCACCCCCCCCCGCCCCCCCTCCTCATCTTGTTGGCTATTGGATCTGTACTTATATTAAGTATCAGAACTATCAATTGGTATCAAAGCTTTGGACTCCGGAAGGAAGGTTTAAAGGTACTTGAGTTAAAGATCCAAATATGTATAAGAGGGATGCACCAAAGCTGAACAAGTCAAGTTTCTCTACATGGTAGAAAAGGATGAAGCTACATCTATCAAGAGTTGGATAATATGCTATATACTATCTGGAGAATGATTTTATCACACTGAGAACCTATCCATTGACTATGGAAGAGATAAAGGCAAAGCAAGAACATATTCAAGCAATGACTGAAATAACATCTGCATTGACCGATTCGGAGTTTAATGATCTAGAAGGCTGCAATGATGCAAAGGCAATGTGGGATAAGCTCATATCAGTATATGGAGGAGATGAACATGTTCAAAGAGAAAAAGTAGATAGTCTAAGAGGACAACTTGAATCTATGAGGATGAATGAAGGTGAGAACATAACTCAGTACAGTACAAGACTAAAGGAGATTGTTAATCAAATCAAAGGAGCAGGTGGAACTATTGAAGAAAAGGATATAACAAGTAAGTTTTTAAGAACCCTTCTACCAACTTATGCAATCTGAGTCTCTGCAATCAATGAATTGAGGTTTGCACCTAATATGCCAGTCTCTTTAGATGCTACTATTGGTAAGCTACATGCATTTGAGTTAAGTAATTTTGATAACAGTGGATCTTCGGTAAATAAAGTTGAATCTGCATTTAGTTCTTTTCATCTTGATGAATCTAATGATTTCAATGAAAGAAAGTATAAGTACTCTAAAGGAGATCACAATGGAGCAAGTGAAATATTTCATAAGAACATGGAGGCAGTACACAAACTGTATGAGGAAATCAGAAAGCAAGAAGAGTTTGAAGTACTATTAGCCAAAAGATTACCGAGAGGCAAAGGTAAGTATAAAGGAAAGCTACCTTTGAAATGTTTCAATTGTCATAAGATAGGACATATGGCTTCTAACTATCCTGACAAAGATTTTACTAAAAAGAGAGATTACCGAGATGATAGATAGAGAGATAATCATTACAGAGGACACCGAGACTTCAGAAGAAGAGATAGAAAGACATGTTTAATTGCTGATGAGGAATCCAATGATGATAAATCAGATGAGACTGATACAGGGGAAGTAGTTTATGTGGCTATCAAAGATGGATCAGATGAAGAAAGGTATAAAGAAAAAGCCCTAATATCTCACATAAACAATAATGATTCTTGGATTATAGATAGTGGATGCTCACATCATATGACAGGAGATAAACACAAGTTTGTCATATTAGAAGATTATGATGGAGGCTATGTCAGAATTGGTAATGATGCACCATGTCTAGTGAAAGGTAAAGGATCTATAACACTTCTTGATAATGCAAGATGCAATGATGTTTATTGGGTTGAAGGTTTGAAATACAATTTGTTGAGTGTAGCACAGTTAAACAACACAGGTTACCGAATATAATTTCAGAAAGGAATTGTCAAAGTTCATGACAAGAATGGAAAGTTAGCTGCTACCGGGACACAAACAAAAGGTAACACATTTCACCTTGACTCAACTTGTAACAAGTGTTTGTATGCAAAGTTAGATGGTGCCTGGTTATGGCATAAAAGGTTTTGTCATGTAAATTTTGATAATCTGATCAAAATAAGCAAGAAGCACCGAGTAAGAGGTTTACCGAGTCTTGAAAAACCTGAGAATGCTATGTGCTGAGGATGCCAGATGGGTAAGATGACAAGATCAAGCTTTACAAGTAAGTCTTACACTTCTAAGGGAATTTTAGATCTAGTGCACACTGATCTTTGTGGTCCTATGAAAGTTCAAAGTTATTATGGTGATAAATATTTCATATTATTTGTGGATGACTATTCAAGGATGATGTCAGTAATGTTTCTAAAAGAAAAATCAGAAGCTTTTCAAATGTTTAAATGGTACAAGGCAAGAGTTGAAAATGAAACAGGAAGACAACTGAAATGTCTTAGATCAGATAGAGGAGGAGAGTTAACATCTGATGAGTTCAACTTATTTTGCAATGATCATGGTATTAAAAGACAAGTCTCTGCACCAAAAACTCCATAGCAGAATGGAATAGCTGAGAGAAGAAACAGATCTATTGTGGATTGTGCTAGAACATTGATGATTGAAAAGAAGGTGCCACAAACATTTTGGAGAGAATCAATAAGCACAGTTGTTTACACCTTGAACCAAGTTCAATTGAAGAAAGGTACTTTGAAGACACCATATGAAATCTGGTATGATAAGAAACCTAATGTAAGTTATATTAAAATCTTTGGAAGTAGATGCTATGTTCACAAAGATGATAGAAATGACAAATTTGATCAAAAAAGTGAAGAAGGAACGTTTCTAGGTTATTCTTCTAGAATCAAAGCATTTAAATGTCTGATTAAATCATCTAACAAATAGTAGAAAGTGTAAATGTGAAAATTGATGAATTTGCAGAAAGAAATGATGAAGGAAATTCCAAGGAACTAGAAGACTATGATGAATTTGTCTATGTTCAACCGAGAAGTCTTACCGAGAAGACTGTTGAAGAAAATGAAGAGAATATCCAGTTACCGAGTGATGAAGAAGATCATATAGAGCCTACCGAGCCTATATTAGCCAAGTATGTCAGAAGACATCATGCACCAAGTCAGATTATAGGAGATAAGGATGATCCAGTGATGACAAGGAACAAACTGAGAAAGAACACATGTTTGATACCTGAATTTGAACCGAGAATAGTGAAAGAGGCATTTACTAGTGAAGATTGGATAAATGCTATGACAGAAGAGATTGATCAAATCAAGAAGAATAACACATGGACACTAATCCCAAGACCAAAGGTGTAATACCCCTGCCTTAATCAATTTCTAATCTCGGTTTAATCTTGGTTAGTTTATCTTAATATAATGATTATCGTCAGATGTGTTGATTTAATGCATAGCTGTTGATGTGGTTTTCACACTAGTTGTATGCAAGTTGTTTAGTGTTCCTATTTCGTGGTATTAATATCGGGCTAACGCTTTCATTAAATTTTATATATGTATGCATGTATGACTCTTGGTTGCAGGAGATTTCAGGTACAACGTCGCATGAGTGCAAGGTTCGTCTTCACCTGGAATTGCAGGTTTGAGTGTACCTCTTTAATCCTTAGAGTTGGATTAGGTGGTCATAAGACCCTAGTTGACCTTAGTCGTGCTCAAGTGAGCATCGTCAGTCACCATCGGTAATCCCTTTTTGTTCGGGTTTGCGAGTCGTCTGTTTGGTTGACCTTCTCGGTTTGCGTGCTTGGTGTGTATGGTTAAATTGATTAATTAGTCCTTAGTAATTATTTTGATTAAATATGTATTTGTGCATTAGAGATTAATGGACTAAATTAATCGGGATTTCGTTATGCGTTTATCGTTGATATTGGATTGCTTGTCTTAAATTGGGAGTAAGTTCGATTAAATGACTGATTTTGAATATTAAATGCATTTTGTATATGTTGTTGAAAAAGAAAGTTTTGTATTTAATTGCAATAGATTTAATTGTATTATGTTGGCTTTTGAAATTAGAAAGGTTAAATTGAATTAAATGAGGAAATCAATTTGGAATTGAAAAACAATTTAATTTGTTGTTATAGTTAGAAAAGAATTATTTTTGAGAATTATTTTTAAATAGAAATTTTAATTCCAAAAAAAATGAAATTTTGGTCAACTCTTCCTTATAACCTAAACTTTTGGAAAATTTTGGGAGGATGGATATTTTTGGAAGAATATATTTTTGGAAAATATTTTGGAGGGGTTTTTGGAAGGTTTTTGGGAACTGCAGATTGGGGCTCTTCAGCAGATCTTGCCAGGAATGTGAGATCAGGTAGGATCTGTTTATCAATTTAGTTATTGTTTAAAATAAAATAAAATGGGGGTTTGAATGTTGTCATGCTATCATGGCTCCAGATTCTCCATTGAATACCAAGATTAAGAATTGTTGTGGTAATTAATTAGTTTGGTTGACTGCTTGTAATTTTGTATGTAATATGGTTCCTTTTTGGTCCAATATGGGTATTGCTAGAAAAATTGTTTTGGGGGTTTTAATATTCCTCAATTTGTTTTGGGTATTGGAAACCCATTTGTGTTTGTAAGAAGAATACCCATCAAATAAGATGATACCAACACATACTTATTTAAACCTGAGATTAAAACTAAATCGAATTTTTAAACAAATTTTGGTGTGGTGTTTTTTTTTGGTTTCGAACTGTGCTTTTTAAAAAAAAAAAAAGATGAAAACTTGTGTTTGGGGTTGGAGGGCGGGGAGTGGAGCTCTACCCGCCTCCTCCTCCCCTCCCCCGCTCATGGTTTCCGCTCGCAGTGGCCGCGGGCTCACTGTGGTGGCCGCAGGGCGCCGCGGAACCTACGGGCACCACTGTGGGGCCGCGGCGTTGGTTCCCTGCGGCTGGGGTTTGGCTCGCCCAACCCCCGTGTTGGGAGGTGGGCCCGGCCTTCGCCGCCCCCCTCCATATAAAATGTTTATTTTAAATTAGTTTTTTTTAACATGTTTTTTTTTATGTATTTTTTTTTAATTCAAAAAAATATATATATAATATTTAAATATTATTTAATGGAAATTTTTAATTAAGTTTTTAATTATGAGTAATGTGGCATAAATATATATATGCTGATGAATTTTTAGTAGATTATTATGCAAGACTTAATTTTAATTATGTATATTTTGGGAAGATGAAATATTGTTATATTGGAGAATCTTTTTGAGTTAAAACATACTTTATTCACGAATATATATTGTTTGAAGATTTTAATGTTATAAGCCATCTGGAGATGTTAGAAATGAATATTTATCCATTGGACATTAGGAATTTAAACGATGTGCTTTTGGGAATTTAATTTAGTATCTTTTGGGAAATTGTTTAGTTACTGATATGCTCATGTAGTAAAATGAATGGTTAAATTATATTTTCCCTTTGTTTGAGAAATAGACAATGGTACTATTGCTAATTGTGGTATTGTACTCACCTGGTAATGGTGATTTTCCGTCAATGCATTTTGAAAACTTAGATCAATCAGAGAATTGGGTCAACCGTTATGCTTAAATCAATTTGAGAAAATATTCTCTTTTCCGATTATTGCCTATGCGAGTTTAAATTTTGTATTCGCTATTGATTATGAAATGGCAAGTCGTGCTTTGTTTGATAGATCCCTGTCATATGGAATGATTTGGGGTACCTGTTTCAGTCCTCGATTCCGAGTTGACTGTTATATTGTGGTGTTGTCGTAGTTGGTCATATCCTTTGTGTAGGTGTCGAATGATGATTCGTGTTTGACCAAATGATGGATGTTTCCTCCTTCTTGAACTCCGTTCGTCTGACCATGTGTATTCCCTGGATTTGAGTTCGTCTGAGTATAGTCTAGTGTCGTATGGGAAAGTGGCTTTCGATTGGGGGCCGCGCCCAAAGTGGCTGCTGGGTAACCCGTCGAAAGTAAGTCTAATAAGCGATAACCTATCAGTAGATTAGGATGTAATCTCTAAGTAAGATAAATGTGCCTCACACATGGGAAGAGTGCTAACATAGACCTGACATGTTGTGAGAAGGCCTGAAATGGCAAACCATCATCCTTGTCTTCACGAGAGGATGTGTGGGTCCACATGAGGCTTGGATGGGCCAGAGGCTCGGATTAGGTTGCCAGGGTAACTAGTGTATGGGGTCGGAACCTATGAAGACCTGCCTTGGTAACCATACCAGGTTGTGTGATGACACTTGTCCCTACATTCGCTAGTGTATGGGGTCGGAACCTATGAAGACCTGCCTTGGTAACCATACCAGGTTGTGTGATGACACTTGTCCCTACGTTCGCTAGTGTGTTGTCGTTTTGTCCTGTTAGGAGCACCTTTGTGGGTCGTCCTTTTGTCTCTACCTTTGTGAGTATCGGTTTCATGTTAGACCTTGGGTGGTGATGGCTCAGTTTTGTGGATGCTCCAATGGACCTTTGTATTAGCTTTGATTATATTCAGCTGGATCCTTTTCTTTAAAGGATCGTTTATGTATTAATTGACCGATGCGGTCGCTTGTATATTGTTTATGTTTCGTCTTGATGGCAAGATTGTAAATGGTGTAACCTCTTGTATTCCTAACTTTATTAATTATCAGAGGGGTCTTGCAGTTGAGCAGACCCGGAGATGTAGCCCTTTAGGGGTGAACTCCGAGATCATTATGGTGTTATGTGATGTTATTCTCTTATGTTTCCTTATTCAACTTTATCATGTATGAATAGCTTATGTTAGAATGTATAAGTGGATAAGATGGAATTAACTTTAAATGCTTATATGCAGTCCTTCTTGAATGCCTTTTTGATCGAATGCATAAGTGGTTTTGATGAGATTTATCGTAGATGCATGTATGCAATCGTCTTTTAAATGCAAAAAATTGGAATATGAAAGAATGTAACTTAGAGTAATGGAATATATTTAGTTGTTGTTAAGGAAATTAAGTATGCTTGAAAAGATCTCATAAGTTTATGATGAAATTCTTGTGTGTTAGAATATTAGATGCATGGCTGGTATTTTAATGAAAAGCTTGAATGAAGATTATGAATAGATCTCAATGGATGAATCTTTGCTTGTGCTTTATATTTCCATCTTCTGAAAGAAATTATCCTGATTAAGAATTATCTCGTTATTAAGATAATCAGCTTATTGGATTAATTGTGTGAGTTAAGTGAATTGTGAAATTTAAGTAATCTCGTTGGGAAACTCTTTAGGTGTTAGTTGATGTCTTCCGCTATGTAATCTGAATCTTTGTTATCTTGTTGTATCTTAATGTGGTGTAACCTTAAAAAAAATAAAAAATATTGCACTCCATTCTTGTGTTTGGCTTATCCCTTCGGGGTTTCCTGGCGGGGCATTACATTTGGTATCAGAGCCCATGTTGCAAACACTGGGATCTTTGGTGTCGCGTGTGCCCTCTATTGGTGTGAGGTGTATTGACCTTATGTGTATGCTTGTCCTCCTTTTGCATGTGAGTGATTGAGCAGACCTTAACTTGTGTGTAACGTGTGTGTTCACACCTTGTTCTCACCTTCTTGATGTTGGTGTTTGAGTGTTTATATGTGCATTGTGTGCTTATTGATGTCTTGGTCTACGATTACTCATATTCTGAAAAAGAGTCGTATGTACCTTCCTTTTTGAGTGTTGTAATCTATAGACTAATCCGTTTGGGTTGGTCAGTGCTTGTCTTGAATCTGATAGTGCGAATTGTGTTTGTTTAAGATGATGATCTAGCTTAGTGTTGTCCACTTGAAGGACTAGTATGGCAAATATTGAATGTTTATTTTGTAGAAAATTAAATGATCATCACCATTCCTCTCTCTCTCTCTCTAGAAATTAAAATGATTAGAATATGTATAACGATCTTTGATTCGAGTTTTCTTGTTTGCGAGAGAGAAAAGGGTGTGACTTCTTGAACCCTTGTGTGAGCCTTATGTCGCTTATGTTTTTAGATTATTAAAGGGCTATGGGTTTAAAAATTTATTTTGGTTATTGGGAGAAAACTGTATGTGTACATTTAAAGAATTCTCCATGTGTATGTTGTAGGAGTAGCATGATTAAATTCTATCTTAGTAAGGTGCATTAATATGCGAATAGTTGAATTATGTGAAACTGCTTTGTTTGTAGAAAAAGTATTAAAAGGGAACATGTTATAGTAGCTTCGAGAGTGTATTAATGTGTTCCCCGAAAGATTGTTTTATGTGTTTCATTAAACCAGTTTGATTGAAGATTATTTTAGCAAATGCTCCATTGAACTCGCTTTTGGGTATGTGTAATTACCTTAATGTGTTTAGAAAGTGCAAATGAAAAGCTTGTTTGATGTGCATGCATTAATATGTTTTATTTGGGTAATAGCTCCTTGCTTACCTTTTTATCGTAATTTGATTTTAATAATAGGTTGCAAATTATGACATGCATCTGTTTTGTATTAAGTATAAGAGAGTGTTCTCAAGAGGTCTAGTATTATCGAAAAGATCGCCTGTCTTGATCTCTGTTTTGTTTGGGAAACTAGAACCTCCTGTTGCAACCATAACTATTGGAAGCGTTTTGTTAGGCTGATTGTCATCCTTCTTAACGGTAGCGAAATGAAAACCATGCAATTAAAATGATAGGCTTAGAGTGAGAAATTTTATATTATAGTGTGATCTTGATTGATCTTGTGTCTTTGTAGGAAATAGTTTGGTTATCAAACTCTCTTTCCCTTTTCTTTGCCTAATCATAAGATTTTTAGGAATGGTATTAAAGAATGCATTGATTTAATAGAATATTTATAAAAACATGTGAAATTGTATGTTTGCTTTTGGGCTTCTTATGGAAAGATGAAAGTCTTAAGCTTTAGAAATGAATTTGCATAGTTAGTAATGTGAGTTCGGATGCTTAGTGAAAATTGAGAAAGATATAGGACTGATGTTATTTCCTTATGTAATTGTGAATTGTTAGTAATTTTAGTACTTGTATCTAGAGTAAACTTGATTCAGTTATTTATATAGAAAGCATAATTAAAATCTTCCTTGAATAGATGTTAGCATACTGAAAAGTACTCCCCGTAAATGTGACTAAACCAGTACTAGTGTTTTCGTGTGTATTGTAAGAAGCCAGTCTTTATTATATGTGCCCATGGATTGGTGAAGTAATCAACCATGGAGGATATGTTGCTTATGAGTATGGGAAACCATACTGTTTATGTGATGTTGCTTATTGAGTATGGGAAACCATACTGTTTATGTGATGTTGCTTATTTGTTTCCCTACTGAGCACCAAACCTCGGGTTGTGGGTAACTCAGTATGTTAAGGGGTAGTATTCGAAGTAACCGTTCCTTGAATAGTATGGATTGGCGTACGAGTAATGTCGGCGCGAAGCGACTTTAGCTTCTCTACTTCGAGGAATGATATAGTTGTACTATTAAACTGTATCAAAGGTGTACTCAATACTTTCCCGTTTGATGAATCTATTTATAGGTTTATATGTGTCAGCCTATTCCTCTCCTTTATTTGAGCTTATGGATGGTGATTCTTGTGTATAGTGATGGTGTGATTCAGAGGATCCTTTGCCTTGTCTTCATGAAAGGTAGGTTTATTCACATGTGCTGCCAGTTAGTATGTGTTGGTGGGCATGTGGGTGGACCCTAGTCATGTATACCTCTGACGTACGGCGAGTATCCTTCTAGATACGTCGCTATGCGGGATGTGACCTGCGCGTGCTTTTTCTGCGAGGTACACTACCATGCGGGATATGTCCATTGTGTGTTTTCTCCACTTGGGGTATTGCCATGCCACGTGATGACGTGATGCGGGGTGATGTCGAGGTGCACACCACCATGCCATGTGGGTAGTGTGACTATGTTGCACCACATGATGAGCTACTGCAATAGCTAGTCAATTGTTCCTTCCTTCCTCATTGGTGGCTAGATGCTAGTCACATAGTGATGTTATGTGCAGTTGTGATATTCTTTATATTTCTTTGGGGATCAGCAATTTATTTTACTTTGACTTTGAAGGTTTAGCCACGATCTTGTGATCTTTTGCACTTTTGATTTGGTGTTGAAATTCCGGATTATTTTCTTACCTTACTGTTGGAATTGATGATTTATTATCTTTATTCATCTGTACTTTGGTGGCTAAACTGGCTTATCCTTATTGTTTTCGGATACTGGTCTTGTGTTGAAATGTGAAATTCCTCTCCAAAGACGTATGATACGGATTTGGTAGAGTGTGTGTGAGGAAGTAGATGTAGGGAACCTTGAGGATGGGGGTATGTGAGGCTGGGTTGCAGCTAGGACCCACTACCTACCTATGTGTGGTGACTATCTCTTGGAGGCTAACCACCTTGCGCAACAAGGGATATTCACAAAGGTCTTGTATGGAAGGTAGCACCACTATGGTGTGCCTAGCACCATCGAGCCCTTGAGTGAGATATTGGATATTTATGATCATATTGTTGTTCTGAGATCAGGCATAGAGATGCTGATCGTGCATGTTACCTTTGACCGAGCATTAGGACATGCTCACATGTGGCCTTTTGAGTTATGTATTCCAGTTATGTGGATGGTTATTATTTGTATCATGGAGTAAATTGTGTTAACTTGTCACTATGTTATGGGACATAGTCATTGGAAAGGTTTTCTTATGCCTGGCAAGTGTAAACAATTGAGTTATTTACGTTGCTCTTATTTCGTGAAAGTTAATTGGTTGTAGAAATTGATATTTTAAGCTAGTTCTATGTTATAAAATTTTATGATAAAGATGGATTGGTAAAAGAAATTGATCATGATGGCATGTTTTCTTGTCATATCTGGTAGATGATTATGGTAATTGTTGTTTACCTCTTTGTAATGCTTTAAATTTGGTGTAATGAAAGGGAGAAAATTCTTGTTTCTCTGCTATGATTGTGGATAATTTCTAGAATGCTATAAGAAATGTATGGATTTAGATGTATCTTGCCAATGGATAATGGCGTTTGTAATGGATTTTGCAATAATATTTCATTTATTTATGGAAAGATTTCTATGTGCAATTTGATCTTTGTTGAATGAGTTTCAGGGCTGATGCGTACGACATGTTCTCCATCTAGCCTTACGACTTCCAGGAGTAAGTCAGAACCTAGGGGGGGAGAATGTAATACCCCTGCCTTAATCAATTTCTAATCTCGGTTTAATCTTGGTTAGTTTATCTTAATATAATGATTATCGTTAGATGTGTTGATTTAATGCATAGCTATTGATGTGGTTTTCACACTAGTTGTATGCAAGTTGTTTAGTGTTCCTATTTCGTGGTATTAATATCAGGCTAACGCTTTCATTAAATTTTATATATGTATGCATGTATGACTCTTGGTTGCAGGAGATTTTAGGTACAACATCGCATGAGTGCGAGGTTCGTCTTCACCTGGAATTGCAGGTTTGAGTGTACCTCTTTAATCCTTAGAGTTGGATTAGGTGGTCGTAAGACCCTAGTTGACCTTAGTCGTGCTCAAGTGAGCATCGTCAGTCGCCGTCGGTAATCCCTTTTTGTTCGGGTTTGCGAGTCATCTGTTTGGTTGACCTTCTCGATTTGCATGCTTGGTGTGTATGGTTAAATTGATTAATTAGTCCTTAGTAATTATTTTGATTAAATATGTATTTGTGCATTAGAGATTAATGGACTAAATTAATCGGGATTTCGTTATGCGATTATCGTTGATATTGGATTGCTTGTCTTAAATTGGGAGTAAGTTCGATTAAATGAATGATTTTGAATATTAAATGCATTTTGTATATGCTATTGAAAAAGAAAGTTTTGTATTTAATTGTATTCTATTGGCTTTTGAAATTAGAAAGGTTAAATTGAATTAAATGAGGAAATCAATTTGGAATTGAAAAACAATTTAATTTGTTGTTATAGTTAGAAAAGAATTATTTTTAAATAAAAATTTTAATTCCAAAAAAAATGAAATTTTGGTCAACTCTTCCTTATAACCTAAACTTTTGGAAAATTTTGGGAGGATGGATATTTTTGGAAAATATTTTGGAGGGTTTTTTGGAAGGTTTTTGGGAATTGCAGATTGGGGCTCTTCAGCAGATCTTGCCAGGAATGCGAGATCAGGTAGGATCTGTTTATCAATTTAGTTATTGTTTAAAATAAAATAAAATGGGGGTTTGAATGTTGTCATGCTATCTTGGTTCCAGATTCTCCATTGAATACCAAGATTAAGAACTGTTGTGGTAATTAATTAGTTTGGCTGACCGCTTGTAATTTTGTATGTAATATGGTTCCTTTTTGGTCCAATATGGGTATTGCTGGAAAAATTGTTTTGGGGGTTTTAATATTCCTTAATTTGTTTTGGGTATTAGAAACCCATTTGTGTTTGTAAGAAGAATACCCATCAAATAAGATGATACCAAAACATACTTCTTTAAACCTGAGATTAAAACTAAATCGAATTTTTAAACAAATTTTGGTGTGGTGTTTTTTTTTGGTTTCGAACTGTGCTTTTAAAAAAAAAAAAGATGAAAACTTGTGTTTGGGGTTGGAGGGCGGGGAGTGGAGCTCTACCCGCCTCCTCCTCCCCTCCCCCGCTCATGGTTGCCGCTCACAGTGGCCGCGGGCTCACTGTGGTGGCCGCAGGGCGCCGCGGAACCTGCGGGCACCACAGTGGCGCCGCCGCGTTGGTTCCCTGCGGCTGGGGTTTGGCTCGCCCAACCCCCGCGTTGGGAGGTGGGCCCGGCCTTCGCCGCCCCCCCATATAAAATGTTTATTTTAAATTAGTTTTTTTTAACATGTTTTTTTTTATGTATTTTTTTTTAATTCAAAAAAAAAATATATAATATTTAAATATTATTTAATGGAAATTTTTAATTAAGTTTTTAATTATGAGTAATGTGGCATAAATATATATATGTTGATGAATTTTTAGTAGATTATTATGCAAGACTTAATTTTAATTATGTATATTTTGGGAAGATGAAATATTGTTATATTGGAGAATCTTTTTGAGTTAAAACATACTTTATTCACGAATATATATTGTTTGAAGATTTTAATGTTATAAGCCATCTGGAGATGTTAGAAATGAATATTTATCCATTGGACATTAGGAATTTAAATGATGTGCTTTTGGGAATTTAATTTAGTATCTTTTGGGAAATTGTTTAGTTACTGATATGCTCATGTAGTAAAATGAATGGTTAAATTATATTTTCCCTTTGTTTGAGAAATAGACAATGGTACTATTGCTAATTGTGGTATTGTACTCACCTGGTAACGGTGATTTTCCATCAATGCATTTTGAAAACTTAGATCAATCAGAGAATTGGGTCAACCGTTATGCTTAAATCAATTTGAGAAAATATTCTCTTTTCTGATTATTGCCTATGCGAGTTTAAATTTTGTATTCGCTCTTGCTTATGAAATGGCAAGTCCTGCTTTGTTTGATAGGTCCCTGTCGTATGGAATGATTTGGGGTACCTGTTTCAGTCCTCGATTCCGAGTTGACTGTTATATTGTGGTGTTGTCATAGTTGGTCATATCCTTTGTGTAGGTGTCGAATGATGATTCGTGTTTGACCAAATGATGGATGTTTCCTCCTTCTTGAACTCCGTTCGTCTGACCATGTGTATTCCCTAGTTTTGAGTTCGTCTGAGTATAGTCTAGTGTCGTATGGGAAAGTGGCTTTCGATTGGGGGCCGCACCCAAAGTGGCTGCTGGGTAACCCGTCGAAAGTGAGTCTAATAAGCGATAACCTATCAGTAGATTAGGATGTAATCTCTAAGTAAGATAAATGTGCCTCACACATTGGACGTGTGCTAACATAGACCGGACATGTTGTGAGAAGGCCTGAAATGGCAAACCATCATCCTTTTCTTCATGAGAGGATGTGTGGGTCCACATGAGGCTTGGATGGGCCGGAGGCTCGGATTAGGTTGCCAGGGTAACTAGTGTATGGGGCCGGAACCTATGAAGACCTGCCTTGGTAACCATACCAGGTTGTGTGATGACACTTGTCCCTACATTCACTAGTGTGTTGTCATTTTGTCCTATTAGGAGCACCTTTGTGGGTCGTCCTTTTGTCTCTGCCTTTGTGAGTATCAGTTTCATGTTAGACCTTGGGTGGTGATGGCTCAGTTTTGTGGATGCTCCAATGGACCTTTGTATTAGCTTTGATTATGTTCAGCTAGATCCTTTTCTTTCAGGGATCGTTTATGTATTAATTGACCGATGCGGTCGCTTGTATATTGTTTATGTTTCATCTTGATGGCAAGATTGTAAATGGTGTAACCTCTTGTATTCCTAACTTTATTAATTATCAGAGGGGTCTTGCAGTTGAGCAGACCCGGAGATGTAGCCCTTTAGGGGTGAACTCCGAGATCATTATGGTGTTATGTGATGTTATTCTCTTATGTTTCCTTATTCAACTTTATCATGTATGAATAGCTTATGTTAGAATGTATAAGTGGATAAGATGGAATTAACTTTAAATGCTTATATGCAGTCCTTCTTGAATGCCTTTTTGATCGAATGCATAAGTGGTTTTGATGAGATTTATCGTAGATGCATGTATGCAATCGTCTTTTAAATGCAAAAAATTGGAATATGAAAGAATGTAACTTAGAGTAATGGAATATATTTAGTTGTTGTTAAGGAAATTAAGTATGCTTGAAAAGATTTCATAAGTTTATGATGAAATTCTTGTGTGTTAGAATATTAGATGCATGGCTGGTATTTTAATGAAAAGCTCGAATGAAGATTATGAATAGATCTCAATGGATGAATCTTTGCTTGTGCTTTATATTTCCATCTTCTGAAAGAAATTATCTTGATTAAGAATTATCTCGTTATTAAGATAATCAGCTTATTGGATTAATTGTGTGAGTTAAGTGAATTGTGAAATTTAAGTAATCTCGTTGGGAAACTCTTTAGGTGTTAGTTGATGTCTTCCGCTATGTAATCTGAATCTTTGTTATCTTGTTGTATCTTAATGTGGTGTAACCTTAAAAAAAATAAAAAAAATTGCACTACATTCTTGTGTTTGGCTTATCCCTTCGGGGTTTCCTGGCGGGGCATTACAAAAGGACAAAAATGTAATCGGTACAAAGCGGATTTTTAGAAACAAGCTAAATGAAAAAGGAGAGGTCATTCAAAAAAAAGCAAGACTAGTTTGCAAAGGTTATGCTCAAGAAGAAGGAATTGATTATGGTGAAACTTTTGCACCTGTTGCTAGACTTGAAGGAGTAAGAACATTGTTGGCTTATGCTGCTTTCAAAAATTTCAAGGTATATCAAATGGATGTCAAATCTGCATTTCTGAATGGAATATTAGAAGAAGAAGTTTTTATTGAACAACTTGAAGGATTTGTTGAAGACAATAATAAGGATCAGGTATGTAAATTGAACAAAGCTTTATATGGTTTGAAACAAGTACCTAGAGCATGGTATGAAAGATTGCACTCTTATTTGATTAAGATTGGTTTTATAAGGACAAGTGAGAACAACAACATGTACATGAAGAATGATGAAAATGGAATACTGATCTCAGCCATATTTGTTGATGATATTATATTTTGTGGCAATGACTCTTTATGCAAGAACTTTGGAAATGAAATGAGCAAAGAATTTGAGATGTCATTAATCAGTGAGACAAAGTATTTTATAGGTTTATAGATATTGCAAATGAAAAATATGATTTTCATTACTTAATCCAGGTACATAAAGGAAATCTTGAAGAAATTTGGAATGGAGGATTCAAAACCAGTAAGTACTCCTATGACTACCAACTATAAATTGTCAAAGAATGATGAATCTGCATCTATTGATGAGACACTTTAACGATCCATGATTGGAAAGCTACAATATGTTGTTCAGAGCAGACCAGAAATAGCACATGCAGTAGGTATAGTTGCAAGATTCTCTGCAGATCCTAAGGAAACACACATGACAGCAATCAAAAGAATTTTTAGATACTTGAAAGGCACTGAGGATTATGGCTTAGTATATCAGAAAGGAAATGATTTTGATTTAAAATTTTATACTGATGCTGATTGGGCAGGCAACATTGATGACAAAAAAAGTACAAGTGGAGGAGTTTTCTTTTTAGGAGAAAGACTAGTGAGTTGGCTTAGCAAGAAACAAGGATGTGTTTCACAGTCAATAGCAGAAGCTGAATACGTTGCTGCAACATTGAATTGTACCAACATTGCATGGATCAAACAACTGTTGGAAGGTATAAATGAGAAAGTTACCGAGCCAGTAACTATATTCTGTGACAATACTAGTGCCATTAATATTTCAAAGAATCCTGTTATGCACTCTAAGACAAAGCACATATCTATCAAATATCATTATCTTAGAGAAGAAGCTCAAGAGAAGAAAGCGGTGTTGGAGTATGCTAGCACAAAGGAACAAATAGTAGATATCTTCACCAAGCCACTACCAAGGGACACTTTTGAATATCTCAGAAGTAAGTTAGGGGTCCTACCCCTATCTTCTACTCACTGACCAAGTTCTGTGAAAGCATCAATCCGATGACTCTATCACATATCTATTGGGAGTTGATGTTGATTTATACACTTTAGGATGTTTTCTAAAGCTGTACAAGAAATAATACAAGAAATATTACAGGGAACAGGTATTGAAGACAAATGCTCTGACCGAGACTCAGTTGATACACAACAGTAGGAAATAACTTCTTACAGAAAGTAATTATGTTTTAGTTATTTACTTTTTGGCATTGTTGTCAAAGGGGGAGAAGGCCTAAAAAGGGGGAGAAGACTAATATAGAGGAAGAAGACCTATCAGGGGAGAAGATTAAAAGAAAACTGAGCAGACTACAGATTGGAAAGAAAAATTAAAACAAGAGAAGTCTAATGTATGGGGGAGAGCATTTCAGCATTTTAGAATCATAGCAATCCGAATCTTTTAAGGTCAAATCAATTGGTTTTGCCATCAATGCCAAAGGGGGAGATTGTTGGCAATATTGCATTATAACAGACAATGAAAGATTGTTGGCATTTCAATAAGGATATTGAGAAGGTTGTTGATGATTATGGATATAACTGATTAAAAATGTTTACTATCTTGATATTATTATTTTGTCATTGATGTCAAGAAATTGATTTTCTAATTCAGTATGATGTTGCCATATCTTGAGAAGTATGATATGAAGATTATAAAGATGTCGGTAAAAGACACAGGAAAGAATATGATGAATAAGGGGATGAATAAGGTATTCAATGGGCAGCTAGTACCGAGTCAGACAATGATGAGATCATGATGTTTTAGATTGTTTTAACATCATATATATGTTGTAAATTGTAAAGGTTAATACTATACTATGTTATCAAGCAAAGAACCTAGTCGGTAAACCCTAAGGAACCTAGTCGGTAAACCCTAAGGTTATCGCTATCGGTTAATGAAGGCGGAATGTCTACCGAGTGAAGTTTAGCATTCACTGAGTTGTAACCGAGCTATAACAGAATGCATTAAATGTTTACATGTTGTATTTAATGAAGGAAGCTGATGAGTTGGAACTGATTAAATGATTGGTGAGCCATGAATGAAGTTTGTTAACGAATCTAAGGCAATGGAAAGTCAACATGAAGATCTATAGCTCAGATTGAACCACAATACCCTGGCACAAGTTCCAAGACTAATATGCATGTTCCTAGGTTGGGCAAAACATTTTCAGATCGAAAGATGCATTGAACCTGGACAAGATCGAAGATCTGATGGCTATGATTGATCATGGGAAATGTGATCAAGGAGATTTAGCGGTTACCTAATTGTTTATAAATAGGAAACTATTGATAAACAATGTATGCGGGTAAGTGTATGCACAGGGATGCTACATAGTGATTATCGAGCACAGAAGCTTGAAGACTTGTTAGAATAACAGAGTACAAAAGCCTAATAGATAGACAAGATTAGTTCTATGTCTAGATTGTATTGAACAAATAGGAATCTGCTTTAGCATTTTAGATGTGAAGTTGCAGATAGATTTTATTACTGTTATTTTGTGAAAGTGACAGAAAATCTCTTAACTGAGTGGACTTAACAGTCTTATTTGTAAAACCCTCTAGCAAGGTGACATTCTGATTGAGTGTTTGAAATCCTTTAACAAGGTCACTTCTAACAAGGTGAAGATCCTAACAGATCTGAGGGAAATCCCTTAACCGGGTCACATCTAGCAATGTGTTTGTAATCTTTAACAGGATTTGCTTTTAACCGAGCATACTCTAGAAGAGTATATTTCTTAGTGGGTCCAAAATCCCACAGTGGTTTTTCCCTATTTGGGTTTCCACGTTAAATCTGGTGTTATGAGGTTTATGATGTTTATATGCTTTTGAGTTTGCATGTTTAACAGTTTTAGTTATATTACTGAAATATATGTTACCGAGGTTGAATCTGATGTTTTTATGGAAGATTAAGTTTGTATGATTCACCCCCCCCCCCCCCCCCCTCTCATCTTGTTGGCTATTGGATCTGTACTTATATTAAGTATTAGAACTATCAATACCTAGAGTGGACTAGGGGAATAGTGAGAAGAGCATTCTCAGGTTAGGCTAGGAAGAAAGCCTTAGAGTGAGTCAAGCTGACTCAAGCAATCTAGGATCCTCCCTATCACTAGCAGTCAATCTTTTAGTATTAGGTTAGTATCTTAAAAATAAGCATTCATCGACATTATCACCATTCATAAATCATAAAATTTTATATCATTTATTAATATCCACATAACACACTCACCCATTATATGCCATATATCACCTATTAAGTTTGAACAAAGTTCATGATAAAGTGTTAAAAACATAAAAATATCTTCTGAAAGATGAAACAAAGCATGTAAAATAGTATCATTTCTAGATCTCAACTACACTTTTTCCTTGTCCCCAATAAAACTAAGGCCTAATATTATACTATATTGCAACAAGCCTATAGTCTACTGATTCTACTATCTTCTCCCACAATTCCTTCTATACAATCATGTCCACCAACCTTCTACTTTATCAATGAGAAATTGGATATATAGGAGAAGAGTTGGGTGAAATATTATTGGGAGTCAAGTTATGTTGATATCCTTTAAGGCCCTAATATATATGTTTTCTCTTGACTCCAATGCAATGCAGTGGTAAACTAAATAGGGATCCTTCCTTTACAATTTAGGGGTGATCTCACTCCATTTGTTTTTGAAAAATCTTAATGTATCCTTTCCTAATGCTGCTATTAGTACCTTGAATCTTTTGTAATCCTCTTCTAGACATTGAAGAATTTTTTTTCAATCACCTCTTGTTTACTAAAGTGTTCTACCCATTCGTCAAGAATCTTCTCTAGCTCCACCACTTCTACTCTAATTTGTAAAGGGGCTGATTTTTCTCTCTCTTGATATTTTTGAAATAGTTATCCCCTTTGTTGTTAATTTTTTATATAAGATGCAAGAACCTTAAGCTAGACATACCCCACTTATGTCAATGGGTTCCAAGTGGAAACAACTAGGTTATGATTTGTACTTGCACAATTGATCTTGCATGTCTGGGGTGTCTTTGGAGTAAGCAATTAAGAATAACATTGGTGTAATGATGGAGATTGGAAGGTCACTAATGAGTTGATTTATTTGAAAACATATAACTTTTTCCTTCAAATATAAGACATACGCTCGGGCTAGTGGTCTACAACTCATTAATTGATTTGTCAAGTCAACCAGTTTTCCCATGTGTCAACTGTTAATTCCTTTACCTCTAAGTCTGTTTCTTCTAATTCTACTTTATTCTTAGCCTTAATATCTTCTTTCTCCTTCTCCCAATTCTACTTGGCTAGTCAAGTTCCATTATTGTATTACTTAGAGAAAGTCCAAGGGTTAATGTTGTTAACACTAGGGATGATGTAGGGGGTTTGGATCTTAAGCCTTCGCATATCTATATAGGGATCTTTATCTAATTCATGCTATAAGATATATTACATATATATATATATATATATATATATATATATATATATATATATATATATATATATATATATATATATATATATATATATATATATATATATATATATATATATATATATATATATATATATATATATATATATATATATATATATATATATATATATCTTTTGTGTTTCCTCTTATAGGGTTTCTTGCTTTCTTTTTTTGAACAAATACTCTCTCTTTGATTTAGTTTCAACATTAAAATTATTTTCTTGCTCCTAAGGCTTATTTGCTCCTATAACCCCCTTTTTCTGAAGAAAATGTGAATGCCTTTTTGGATGCCTCTTCTTTTTAAGCTCATTCCTTTTAGGATTATTCCTTTTGGGTTTCTCTTCAAGCTTCTGTTTCTTAAGGTTTTTCTCAGTTGAAGAGGAAGCAGGGTCTTTTTGTTTGTTGGTTTTAGGTGGAGATGGAGGAACATGGTTTTCTAGTTGAGATGTTACAAGTGAGTTTCTAGATGCTACGAGTTGTTCCTATGACAACTCTTCACTCATGTGCTCCTTGGGGTTATGGGTAGGTGTCGAATGAGGAGGTAAATTTGTTTATACATTCAACCTAGTAGGTCCATTTTCCCCTGTATCCTTTGATTGATTGACATCATCCTTAGCCTTATCATCTTTAGTTGGAGGAGTCCATGTGAGTTTGTTATTAATACCATTATAAGAACAAAATTCTTCCTAGATAATATGTGGAAATTAGGTAGATAGAGTTAGTTTTACAATAAAGGTAAGTAAATAATGGTGTGATAGAGATTAATGGGTCCTCTTTCTCTTAAAATCCACAACCATTCTACTAAGCATATGGTGCAGATAATTTGGGACACTTACCAATCTATTATGGCATAGATAATTTAATAACTTGGAATGAATTGTGTAAAAAGGAGATTGTCTTCTGTCACAACTGAAGTACTTTATCACATGGATTGCTACTTCCCTTTGTTGGCAAAATGGTCTGCGCTCCCCTCAGAATTCAAGACAAGGGATTAACCGCCTCTCGTGTGATCCATATCTCTATAATTTGTGTTGGGCATTGATAGATCGATCTTTTGACGCAACGACAAACTGGGCTAACAAATGGTATTAGAGCATTGGGTTACGGGTTTGAATCCCCTCAGGTAACACTGAGGGGGAGATTTTTAGCAAAATGGTCAGTGCTCCCCTAAGGATTTGTGACAAGGTACTGACCGCCTCCCATGTGATCCATATCTCTACAGTTTGTGTCAGGCATTAACAGATCGGTCTTTTGACACAACAACAAAATTGGCCAACACCCTTCATAATAGAGGTAAGGAGAGGTACTCTATTCCTTGAGATGAAGACTCAAAACCTTCCCTTAGTCTTGCAAACTCTGCCCTAACTGAGAATACATCTAAAGATGTTGGATAGGCTTTCTTTGTCATTTGAAGACAAGATTCCTTTGAGATTGCAACTTCAGACACTTGCACTCTCAGTCCCTGTGATGATTACTTCATTTTTCCTAGAATGTAGCTACAAATTGCTTAGTCATCGCTTTATTAAATTATGTTAGCTTTACATAGTAATGAATCCAACCCGAATCCTACAAAATAACAAAGAGTCTTCATCTATTATTGTAGACACCTAAAACTTGCACAACAAATTAAATGAATTTATATTTGTTTAATTACCCTAATCCGCCTATTGACTAAACTAAGGTTTAATCAATATCCCTTTTCTTCTAATCAACCATTAATCAAATTAAAGATTTAATTAATTCCCCTTTTCTTCTATCTTAAGCCATATTAATTAAATTAAACATTTAATTAAATATCCCCTTTTAGCCATTTTAATTAAATTCAACATTTAATTAAATATCCCCTTCTAGCCATTTTAATTAAATTCAACTGTTAATTAAATATCCCCTTCTAACCATTTTAATTAAATTCAACATTTAGTTAAATATCCCCTTCTAGCCATTTTAATTAAATTCAAAATTTAATTAGATATCCCCTTCTAGCCAATTTAATTAAATTCAACATTTAATTAAATATCCCCTTCTAGCCCTTTTAATTAAATTCAACAGTTAACTAAATATCTTCTTCTAGCCATTTTAATCAAATTCAACATTTAATTAAAATCCCCTTTCCCATTTAATTAAACTTACATTTAATTAAAAATCCCTATTTCCCTCACCCCACTTACATTTTACAACATATGCAAGTTGCATCTCCTTCTGGCTAAAATAAATATTTTATTTTCTCTAAAAAATCTTATTTTCATCCACCCACTTGCATTTTCCTACAAATGCAAGTTGCACCACAATTTTAAATAAATAAAGTATCTATTTGAAATCCTATTTATCTCCACCCACTTGAAATCTTTAATGGCTTCCTTCTAGAGTCTTCTCAAACCTTTAATGGCTTCCTTCTAGAGTCTTCTCAAACCTTTAATGGTTTCCCTTAAAGTCTTCTTAAGTCTTTAATGGGTTCCCTCAAAGTCTTCAAGCATTTAATGCTTTATACCCCTTTTTCTCATTTAAATAAATTAAGATTTATTTAAAATAAATCCAAAATTCACATTCACATTTAAATAAATTAATATTTATTTAAATATCTTTCCAAATGCAAGTTGCATTCATTTTAGTTGAAATAAAATCTTTTTATTTTAATTAAAAATTCTTGTTTCTCCCACTTGCATTCTCCTACATTTTCCATTAACTTACTAAGCATTCTTCAAGAACCTCTCAAAACCCACTTAATTAGTCCAATTCTTCAAATCATATTTCAATCTTGTGCATCTAAATTATAGCCATTTTGCAGGTTAAGGAGCTCATCTTGTCATCTTCAAGCATTCAAGCCATCTTCAAGCATCCAAACCATTTAGCATTAGCATTAGCATTTTAGCTTCATTTTAGCATATCATCTAGTTAATTGCATATCATCTCATAGTATTTTATACTCATCTAGTTTAATTAACTCATCTAGCATCATCTAATCTTCAATTTGGAATACATTTAACATCTTAATCATCTAGTCTTGCATCTTGCATCCTATCTTCGTCCATCATCTCACCTTAGCTAAGATCTTGGTTGCATCCATTTTGATCTTAGCACATCACTAAAATCTCGTTCTCTAGGTTGTCATCTAAGAGATCAAGTGCTCTTTCAAGTGATGGCCACCTTGAATCTTGAAGATCTTTAGAGATAGAGGACAATGAGCCGATTTTAGGAGTTTTAAATCCAATAACTTGTTTATGATTTCTAACTCTAATGCAATGCTTTATTGGTGTGTTTGAAGTGTTTTTCTTCTTTTTCTTATATAGGAGGTGTCATTCCTGAAACCAGACTTGATCTCAATCTTATCAATTCTAGCAATCCAATCAGTCTGATCAATCTTATCAATCCAATCAAACCCATGCATGTCATCAATCTATTCACTCTTTTATCTTTCATATAACATTTTTCTTCTTTCAAGAGATCCTTCATGCCCTTAAGGCAAAGACGATATCTCGAGGGGGCATTATCATATCAATATCATATCGACATTGGTTCTATCATCGAATTTCATATCGACACAGTTTTTCATATCTAGGGCATCATATCGACATTTTGGACAAGCGACATCATATCAAAAATTTTGGCGACAAATTAAGCATTTTTCTTTGAATCAACATGTGGTCACACGTTACTTCAAAGAGGGGAAAAATGTAAACACCTAAAACTTGCACAACTAATTAAATGAATTTATATTTGTTTAATTACCCTAATATGCCTATTGACTAAACTAAGGTTTAATCAATATTCATTTTCTTCTAATCAGCCATTAATCAAATTAAACATTTAATTAATTTCCCCTTTCTTCTATCTAAAGTCGTTTTAATTAAATTCAATATTTAATTAAATATCCCCTTTTAGCCATTTTAATTAAATTCAACATTTAATTAAATATCCCCTTCTAGCCATTTTAATTAAACTCAACTGTTAATTAAATATCCCCTCTCAGCCATTTTAATTAAATTTAACATTTAATTAAATATCCTCTTTTAGCCATTTTAATTAAATTCAACAATTAATTAAATATCCTCTTCTAGCCATTTTAATTAAATATCCCCTTCTAGCCATTTTAATCAAATTCAACATTTAATTAAAATCCCCTTTCCATTTTAATTAAATTTAACATTTAATTAAAATCCCCTTTCCCATTTAATTAAATTTACATTTAATTAAAAATCCCTATTTCCTTCACCCCACTTGCATTTTATCTAAAAATCTTATTTTCCTCCACCCACTTGCATTTTCCTACAAATGCAAGTTGCACCACAATTTTAAATAAATAAAGTATCTATTTGAAATCCTATTTATCTCCACCCACTTGAAACCTTTAATGGCTTCCTTCTAGGGTCTTCTCAAACCTTTAATGGCTTCCTTCTAGAGTCTTCTCAAACCTTTAATGGTTTCGCTTAAAGTCTTCTTAAGTTTTTAATGGGTTCCCACAAAGTCTTCAAGCATTTAATGCTTTATACCCCTTTTTCTCATTTAAATAAATTAAGATTTATTTAAAATAAATCCAAAATTCACATTCACATTTAAATAAATTAATATTTATTTAAATATCTTTCCAAATGCAAGTTGCATTCATTTTAGTTGAAATAATATCTTTTTATTCTAATTAAAAATTCTTATTTCTCCCACTTGCATTCTCCTACATTTTCCATTAACTTACTAAGCATTCTTCTAGAACCTCTCAAAACCCACTTAATTAGTCCAATTCTTCAAATCATATCTCAATCTTGTGCATCTAAATTATAGTCATTTTGCAGGTTAAGGAGCTCATCTTGTCATCTTCAAGCATTCAAGCCATCTTCAAGCATCCAAGCCATTTAGCATTAGCATTAGCATTTTAGCTTCCTTTTAGCATATCATCTAGTTAATTGCATATCATCTGATAGTATTTTATACTCATCTGGTTTAATTAACTCATCTAGCATCATCTAATCTTCAATTTGGAATACATTTAACATCTTAATCATCTAGTCTTGCATCTTGCATCCTATCTTCGTCCATCATCTCACCTTAGCTAAGATCTTGGTTGCATCCATTTTGATCTTAGCACATCACTAAAATCTCATTTTCTAGGTTGTCATCTAAGAGATCAAGTGCTCTTTCAAGTGAGGGCCACCTTGAATCTTGAAGATCTTTAGAGATAGAGGACAATGAGCCGATTTTAGGAGTTTTAAATCCAATAACTTGTTTATGATTTCTAACTCTAGTGCAATACTTTATTGGTGTGTTTGAAGTGTTTTTCTTCTTTTTCTTATATAGGAGGTGTCATTCCTGAAACCAGACTTGATCTCAATCTTATCAATTCTAGCAATCCAATCAGTCTGATCAATCTTATCAATCCAATCAAACCCATGCATGTCATCAATCTATTCACTATTTTATCTTTCATATAACATTTTTCTTCTTTCAAGAGATCCTTCATGCCCTTAAGGCAAAGACGATATCTCGAGGGGGCATTATCATATCAATATCATATCGACATTGGTTCTATCATCGAATTTCATATCGACACAGTTTTTCATATCTAGGGCATCATATCGACATTTTGGACAAGCGACATCATATCAAAAATTTTGGCGGCAAATTAAGCATTTTTCTTTGAATCAACATGTGGTCACACGTTACTTCAAAGAGGGGAAAAATGTAAACACCTAAAACTTGCAAAACTAATTAAATGAATTTATATTTGTTTAATTACCCTAATATGCCTATTGACTAAACTAAGGTTTAATCAATATTCATTTTCTTCTAATCAGCCATTAATCAAATTAAAGATTTAATTAATTTCCCCTTTCTTCTATCTAAAGCCATTTTAATTAAATTCAATATTTAATTAAATATCCCCTTTTAGCCATTTTAATTAAATTCAACATTTAATTAAATATCCCCTTCTAGCCATTTTAATTAAACTCAGCTGTTAATTAAATATCCCCTCTCAGCGATTTTAACTAAATTTAACATTTAATTAAATATCCTCTTTTAGCCATTTTAATTAAATTCAACAATTAATTAAATATCCTCTTCTAGCCATTTTAATTAAATATCCCCTTCTAGCCATTTTAATCAAATTCAACATTTAATTAAAATCCCCTTTCCATTTTAATTAAATTTAACATTTAATTAAAATCCCCTTTCCCATTTAATTAAATTTACATTTAATTAAAAATCCCTATTTCCCTCACCCCACTTGCATTTTATCTAAAAATCTTATTTTCCTCCACCCACTTGCATTTTCTTACAAATGCAAGTTGCACCACAATTTTAAATAAATAAAGTATCTATTTGAAATCCTATTTATCTCCACCCACTTGAAACCTTTAGTGGCTTCCTTCTAGAGTCTTCTCAAACCTTTAGTGGCTTCCTTCTAGAGTCTTCTCAAACCTTTAATGGTTTCCCTTAAAGTCTTCTTAAGTCTTTAATGGGTTCCCTCAAAGTCTTTAAGCATTTAATGCTTTATACCCCTTTTTCTCATTTAAATAAATTAAGATTTATTTAAAATAAATCCAAAATTCACATTCACATTTAAATAAATTAATATTTATTTAAATATCTTTCCAAATGCAAGTTGCATTCATTTTAGTTGAAATAAAATCTTTTTATTCTAATTAAAAATTCTTATTTCTCCCACTTGCATTCTCCTACATTTTCCATTAACTTACCAAGCATTCTTCTAGAACCTCTCAAAACCCACTTAATTAGTCCAATTCTTCAAATCATATCTCAATCTTGTGCATCTAAATTATAGTCATTTTGCAGGTTAAGGAGCTCATCTTGTCCTCTTCAAGCATTCAATCCATCTTCAAGCATCCAAGCCATTTAGCATTAGCATTAGCATTTTAGCTTCCTTTTAGCATATCATCTAGTTAATTGCATATCATCTCATAGTATTTTATACTCATCTGGTTTAATTAACTCATCTAGCATCATCTAATCTTCAATTTGGACTACATTTAACATCTTAATCATCTAATCTTGCATCTTGCATCCTATCACCGTCCATCATCTCACCTTAGCTAAGATCTTGGTTGCATCCATTTTGATCTTAGCACATCACTAAAATATCGTTTTCTAGGTTGTCATCTAAGAGATCAAGTGCTCTTCCAAGTGAGGGCCACCTTGAATCTTGAAGATCTTTAGAGATAGAGGACAATGAGCCGATTTTAGGAGTTTTAAATCCAATAACTTGTTTATGATTTCTAACTCTAGTGCAATGCTTTATTGGTGTGTTTGAAGTGTTTTTCTTCTTTTTCTTATACAGGAGGTGTCATTCCTGAAACCAGACTTGATCTCAATCTTATCAATTCTAGCAATCCAATCAGTCTGATCAATCTTATCAATCAAATCAAACCCATGCATGTCATCAATCTATTCACTATTTTATCTTTCATATAACATTTTTCTTCTTTCAAGAGATCCTTCATGCCCTTAAGGCAAAGACGATATCTCGAGGGGGCATTATCATATCAATATCATATCGACATTGGTGATATCATCGAATTTCATATCGACATAGTTTTTCATATCTAGGGCATCATATCGACATTTTGGACAAGCGACATCATATCAAAAATTTTGGCGGCAAATTAAGCATTTTTCTTTGAATCAACATGTGGTCACACGTTACTTCAAAGAGGGGAAAAATGTAAACACCTAAAACTTGCACAACTAATTAAATGAATTTATATTTGTTTAATTACCCTATTATGCCTATTGACTAAACTAAGGTTTAATCAATATTCATTTTCTTCTAATCAGCCATTAATCAAATTAAAGATTTAATTAATTTCCCCTTTCTTCTATCTAAAGCCGTTTTAATTAAATTCAATATTTAATTAAATATCCCCTTTTAGCCATTTTAATTAAATTCAACAATTAATTAAATATCCTCTTCTAGCCATTTTAATTAAATATCCCCTTCTAGCCATTTTAATCAAATTCAACATTTAATTAAAATCCCCTTTCCATTTTAATTAAATTTAACATTTAATTAAAATCCCCTTTCCCATTTAATTAAATTTACATTTAATTAAAAATCCCTATTTCCCTCACCTCACTTGCATTTTATCTAAAAATCTTATTTTCCTCCACCCACTTGCATTTTCCTACAAATGCAAGTTGCACCACAATTTTAAATAAATAAAGTATCTATTTGAAATCCTATTTATCTCCACCCACTTGAAACCTTTAGTGGCTTCCTTCTAGGGTCTTCTCAAACCTTTAATGGCTTCCTGCTAGAGTCTTCTCAAACCTTTAATGGTTTCCCTTAAAGTCTTCTTAAGTCTTTAATGGGTTCCCTCAAAGTCTTCAAGCATTTAATGCTTTATACCCCTTTTTCTCATTTAAATAAATTAAGATTTATTTAAAATAAATCCAAAATTCACATTCACATTTAAATAAATTAATATTTATTTAAATATCTTTCCAAATGCAAGTTGCATTCATTTTACTTGAAATAAAATCTTTTTACTTTAATTAAAAATTCTTATTTCTCCCACTTGCATTCTCCTACATTTTCCATTAACTTACCAAGCATTCTTCTAGAACCTCTCAAAACCCACATAATTAGTCCAATTCTTCAAATCATATCTCAATCTTGTGCATCTAAATTATAGTCATTTTGCAGGTTAAGGAGCTCATCTTGTCATCTTCAAGCATTCAAGCCATCTTCAAACATCCAAGCCATTTAGCATTAGCATTAGCATTTTAGCTTCCTTTTAGCATATCATCTAGTTAATTGCATATCATCTCATAGTATTTTATACTCATCTAGTTTAATTAACTCATCTAGCATCATCTAATCTTCAATTTGGAATACATTTAACATCTTAATCATCTAGTCTTGCATCTTGCATCCTATCTTCATCCATCATCTCACCTTAGCTAAGATCTTGGTTGCATCCATTTTGATCTTAGCACATCACTAAAATCTCGTTCTCTAGGTTGTCATCTAAGAGATCAAGTGCTCTTCCAAGTGAGGGCCACCTTGAATCTTGAAGATCTTTAGAGATAGAGGACAATGAGGCGATTTTAGGAGTTTTAAATCCATTAACTTGTTTATGATTTCTAACTCTAATGCAATGCTTTATTGGTGTGTTTGAAGTGTTTTTCTTCTTTTTCTTATATAGGAGTTGTCATTCCTGAAACCAGACTTGATCTCAATCTTATCAATTCTAGCAATCCAATCAGTCTGATCAATCTTATCAATCCAATCAAACCCATGCATGTCATCAATCTATTCACTCTTTTATCTTTCATATAACATTTTTCTTCTTTCAAGAGATCCTTCATGCCCTTAAGGCAAAGACGATATCTCGAGGGGGCATTATCATATCAATATCATATCCACATTGGTTCTATCATCGAATTTCATATCGACACAGTTTTTCATATCTAGGGCATCATATCGACATTTTGGACAAGCGACATCATATCAAAAATTTTGGCGGCAAATTAAGCATTTTTCTTTGAATCAACATGTGGTCACACGTTACTTCAAGGAGGGGAAAAATGTAAACACCTAAAACATGCACAACTAATTAAATGAATTTATATTATTTTAATTACCCTAATATGCCTATTGACTAAACTAAGGTTTAATCAATATTCATTTTCTTCTAATCAGCCATTAATCAAATTAAAGATTTAATTAATTTCCCCTTTCTTCTATCTAAAGCCATTTTAATTAAATTCAATATTTAATTAAATATCCCCTTTTAGCCATTTTAATTAAATTCAACATTTAACTAAATATCCCCTTCTAGCCATTTTAATTAAACTCAACTGTTAATTAAATATCCCCTCTCAGCCATTTTAATTAAATTTAACATTTAATTAAATATCCTCTTTTAGCCATTTTAATTAAATTCAACAATTAATTAAATATCCTCTTCTAGCCATTTTAATTAAATATCCCCTTCTAGCCATTTTAATCAAATTCAACAATTAATTAAAATCCCCTTTCCATTTTAATTAAATTTAACATTTAATTAAAATCCCCTTTCCCATTTAATTAAATTTATATTTAATTAAAAATCCCTATTTCCCTCACCCCACTTGCATTTTATCTAAAAATCTTATTTTCCTCCACCCACTTGCATTTTCCTACAAATGCAAGTTGCACCACAATTTTAAATAAATAAAGTATCTATTTGAAATCCTATTTATCTCCACCCACTTGAAACCTTTAATGGCTTCCTTCTAGGGTCTTCTCAAACCTTTAATGGCTTCCTTCTAGAGTCTTCTCAAACCTTTAATGGTTTCCCTTAAAGTCTTCTTAAGTCTTTAATGGGTTCCCTCAAAGTCTTCAAGCATTTAATGCTTTATACCCCTTTTTCTCATTTAAATAAATTAAGATTTATTTAAAATAAATCCAAAATTCACATTCACATTTAAATAAATTAATATTTATTTAAATATCTTTCCAAATGCAAGTTGCATTCATTTTAGTTGAAATAAAATCTTTTTATTCTAATTAAAAATTCTTATTTCTCCCACTTGCATTCTCCTACATTTTCCATTAACTTACTAAGCATTCTTCTAGAACCTCTCAAAACCCACTTAATTAGTCCAATTCTTCAAATCATATCTCAATCTTGTGCATCTAAATTATAGTCATTTTGCAGGTTAAGGAGCTCATCTTGGCATCTTCAAGCATTCAAGCCATCTTCAAGCATCCAAGCCATTTAGCATTAGCATTAGCATTTTAGCTTCATTTTAGCATATCATCTAGTTAATTGCATATCATCTCATAGTATTTTATACTCATCTGGTTTAATTAACTGATCTAGCATCATCTAATCTTCAATTTGGAATACATTTAACATCTTAATCATCTAGTCTTGCATCTTGCATCCTATCTTCATCCATCATCTCACCTTAGCTAAGATCTTGGTTGCATCCATTTTGATCTTAGCACATCACTAAAATCTCGTTCTCTAGGTTGTCATCTAAGAGATCAAGTGCTCTTTCAAGTGAGGGCCACCTTGAATCTTGAAGATCTTTAGAGATAGAGGACAATGAGGCGATTTTAGGAGTTTTAAATCCAATAACTTGTTTATGATTTCTAACTCTAATGCAATGCTTTATTGGTGTGTTTGAAGTGTTTTTCTTCTTTTTCTTCTATAGGAGGTGTCATTCCTGAAACCAGACTTGATCTCAATCTTATCAATTCTAGCAATCCAATCAGTCTGATCAATCTTATCAATCCAATCAAACCCATGCATGTCATCAATCTATTCACTCTTTTATCTTTCATATAACATTTTTCTTCTTTCAAGAGATCCTTCATGCCCTTAAGGCAAAGACGATATCTCGAGGGGGCATTATCATATCAATATCATATCGACATTGGTTCTATCATCGAATTTCATATCGACACAGTTTTTCATATCTAGGGAATCATATCGACATTTTGGACAAGCGACATCATATCAAAAATTTTGGCGGCAAATTAAGCATTTTTCTTTGAATCAACATGTGGTCACACGTTACTTCAAAGAGGGGAAAAATGTAAACACCTAAAACTTGCACAACTAATTAAATGAATTTATATTTGTTTAATTACCCTAATATGCCTATTGACTAAACTAAGGTTTAATCAATATTCATTTTCTTCTAATCAGCCATTAATCAAATTAAAGATTTAATTAATTTCCCCTTTCTTCTATCTAAAGCCGTTTTAATTAAATATCCCCTTCTAGCCATTTTAATTAAACTCAACTATTAATTAAATATCCCCTTCTAGCCATTTTAATTAAACTCAACTGTTAATTAAATATCCCCTCTCAGCCATTTTAATTAAATTTAACATTTAATTAAATATCCTCTTTTAGCCATTTTAATTAAATTCAACAATTAATTAAATATCCTCTTCTAGCCATTTTAATTAAATATCCCCTTCTAGCCATTTTAATCAAATTCAACATTTAATTAAAATCCCCTTTCCATTTTAATTAAATTTAACATTTAATTAAAATCCCCTTTCCCATTTAATTAAATTTACATTTAATTAAAAATCCCTATTTCCCTCACCCCACTTGCATTTTATCTAAAAATCTTATTTTCCTCCACCCACTTGCATTTTCCTACAAATGCAAGTTGCACCACAATTTTAAATAAATAAAGTATCTATTTGAAATCCTATTTATCTCCACCCACTTGAAACCTTTAGTGGCTCCCTTCTAGGGTCTTCTCAAACCTTTAATGGCTTCCTTCTAGAGTCTTCTCAAACCTTTAATGGTTTCCCTTAAAGTCTTCTTAAGTCTTTAATGGGTTCCCTCAAAGTCTTCAAGCATTTAATGCTTTATACCCCTTTTTCTCATTTGAATAAATTAAGATTTATTTAAAATAAATCCAAAATTCACATTCACATTTAAATAAATTAATATTTATTTAAATATCTTTCCAAATGCAAGTTGCATTCATTTTAGTTGAAATAAAATCTTTTTATTCTAATTAAAAATTCTTATTTCTCCCACTTGCATTCTCCTACATTTTCCATTAACTTACCAAGCATTCTTCTAGAACCTCTCAAAACCCACTTAATTAGTCCAATTCTTCAAATCATATCTCAATCTTGTGCATCTAAATTATAGTCATTTTGCAGGTTAAGGAGTTCATCTTGTCATCTTCAAGCATTCAAGCCATCTTCAAACATCCAAGCCATTTAGCATTAGCATTAGCATTTTAGCTTCATTTTAGCATATCATCTAGTTAATTGAATATCATCTCATAGTATTTTATACTCATCTAGTTTAATTAACTCATCTAGCATCATCTAATCTTCAATTTGGAATACATTTAACATCTTAATCATCTACTCTTGCATCTTGCATCCTATCTTCATCCATCATCTCACCTTAGCTAAGATCTTGGTTGCATGCATTTTGATCTTAGCACATCACTAAAATCTCGTTCTCTAGGTTGTCATCTAAGAGATCAAGTGCTCTTCCAAGTGAGGGCCACCTTGAATCTTGAAGATCTTTAGAGATAGAGGACAATGAGCCGATTTTAGGAGTTTTAAATCCAATAACTTGTTTATGATTTCTAACTCTAATGCAATGCTTTATTGGTGTGTTTGAAGTTTTTTTTTTTTTTTTCTTATATAGGAGGTGTCATTCCTGAAACCAGACTTGATCTCAATCTTATCAGTTCTAGCAATCCAATCAGTCTGATCAATCTTATCAATCCAATCAAACCCATGCATGTCATCAATCTATTCACTATTTTATCTTTCATATAACATTTTTCTTCTTTCAAGAGATCCTTCATGCCCTTAAGGCAAAGACGATATCTCGAGGGGGCATTATCATATCAATATCATATCCACATTGGTTCTATCATCGAATTTCATATCGACACAGTTTTTCATATCTAGGGCATCATATTGACATTTTGGACAAGTGACATCATATCAAAAATTTTGGCGGCAAATTAAGCATTTTTCTTTGAATCAACATGTGGTCACACGTTACTTCAAAGAGGGGAAAAATGTAAACACCTAAAACTTGCACAACTAATTAAATGAATTTATATTTGTTTAATTACCCTAATATGCCTATTGACTAAACTAAGGTTTAATCAATATTCATTTTCTTCTAATCAACCATTAATCAAATTAAAGATTTAATTAATTTCCCCTTTCTTCTATCTAAAGCCGTTTTAATTAAATTCAATATTTAATTAAATATCCCCTTTTAGCCATTTTAATTAAATTCAACATTTAATTAAATATCCCCTTCTAGCCATTTTAATTAAACTCAACTGTTAATTAAATATCCCCTTTTAGCCATTTTAATTAAATTTAACATTTAATTAAATATCCTCTTTTAGCCATTTTAATTAAATTCAACAATTAATTAAATATCCTCTTCTAGCCATTTTAATTAAATATCCCCTTCTAGCCATTTTAATCAAATTCAACATTTAATTAAATATCCCCTTCTAGCCATTTTAATCAAATTCAACATTTAATTAAAATCCCCTTTCCATTTTAATTAAATTTAACATTTAATTAAAATCCCCTTTCCCATTTAATTAAATTTACATTTAATTAAAAATCCCTATTTCCCTCACCCCACTTGCATTTTATCTAAAAATCTTATTTTCCTCCACCCACTTGCATTTTCCTACAAATGCAAGTTGCACCACAATTTTAAATAAATAAATTATTTATTTGAAATCCTATTTATCTCCACCCACTTGAATCCTTTAATGGCTTCCTTCTAGAGTCTTCTCAAACCTTTAATGGTTTCCCTTAAAGTCTTCTTAAGTCTTTAATGGTTTCCCTCGAAGTCTTCAAGTATTTAATGCTTTATACCCTTTTTTCTCATTTAGATAAATTAAGATTTATTTTTAAAAAAATCCAAAATTCACATTCACATTTAAATAAATTAATATCTATTTAAATATCTTTCCAAATGCAAGTTGCATTCATTTTAATTGAAATAAAGTCTTTTTATTTTAATTAAAAATTCCTATTTCTCCCACTTGCATTCTCCTACATTTTCCATTAACTTACTAAGCATTCTTCTAGAACCTCTCAAAACCCACTTAATTAGTCTAATTCTTCAAATCATATCTCAATCTTGTGTATCTAAATTATAGTCATTTTGCAGGTTAAGGAGCTCATCTTGTCATCTTCAAGCATTCAAGCCATCTTCAAGCATCCAAGCCATTTAGGATTAGCATTTAGCTTCATTTTAGCATATCATCTATTTAATTGCATATCATCTCATAGTATTTTATATTCATCTAATTTAATTAACTCATCTAGCATCATCTAATCTTTAATTTGGAATACATTTAACATCTTAATCATCTAGTCTTGCATCTTGCGTCCTATATTCATTAATCATCTCATCTTAATTAAGATCTTAGTTGCATCCATTTTGATCTTAGCACATCACTAAAATCTCGTTCTCTAGGTTGTCATTGAAGAGATCAAGTGCTCTTCCAAGTGAGGGCCACCTTGAATCTTGAAGATCTTTAGAGATAGAGGACAATGAGGCGATTTTAGGAGTTTTAAATGCACTAACTTGTTTATGATTTCTAACTCTAATGCAATGCTTCATTGGCGTGTTTGAAGTGTTTTTCTTCTTTGTCTTATACAGAAGGTGTCATTCCTAAAACAAGACTTGATCTCAATCTTATCAATTCTAGCAATCCAATCAGTCTAATCAATCTTATCAATCCAATCAAGCCCATGCATGTCATCAATCTAATCACTATTTTATCTTTCATATAACATTCTTCTTCTTTCAAGAGATCCTTCATGCCCTTAAGGCACGAACGATCTCTCGAGGGGGTATTATCATATCAATATCATATCGACATTGGTTCTATCATTGAATTTCATATCGACACAATTTTTCATATCTAGGGCATCATATTGACATTTTGGACAAGCGACATCATATCAAAAATTTTGGTGGCAAATTAAGCATTTTTCTTTGAATCAACATGTGGTTACACGTTACTTCAAAGACGGGCAAAATGTAAACACCTAAAACTTGCACAACTAATTAAATGAATTTATATTTGTTTAATTACCCTAATATGCCTATTGACTAAACTAAGGTTTAATCAATATCCATTTTCTTCTAATCAACCATTAATCAAATTAAAGATTTAATTAATTTCCCCTTTCTTCTATCTAAAGCCGTTTTAATTAAATTCAATATTTAATTAAATATCCCCTTTTAGCCATTTTAATTAAATTCAACATTTAATTAAATATCCTCTTCTAGCCATTTTAATTAAATTCAACTCTTAATTAAATACCCCTTTTAGCCATTTTAATTAAATTTAACATTTAATTAAATATCCTCTTTTAGCCATTTTAATTAAATTCAACAATTAATTAAATATCCTCTTCTAGCCATTTTAATTAAATATCCGCTTCTAGCCATTTTAATCAAATTCAACATTTAATTAAAATCTTCTTTCCATTTTAATTAAATTTAACATTTAATTAAAATCCCCTTTCCCATTTAATTAAATTTATATTTAATTAAAAATCCCTATTTCCCTCACCCCACTTGCATTTTATCTAAAAAATCTTATTTTCCTCCACCCACTTGCATTTTCCTACAAATGGAAGTTGCACCACAATTTATTTGAAATCTTATTTATACCCACCCACTTGAAACCTTTAATGACTTCCCTTAAAGTCTTCTTAAGCCTTTAATGGTTTCCCTCAAAGTCTTCAAGCCTTTAATGCTTTATCCCTCTTTTTCTCATTTAAATAAACTAAGATTTATTTTTTAAAAACTCAAAATTCACATTCACATTTAAATAAATTAATATTTATTAAATATCTTTCCAAATGCGAGTTGCATTTATTTTAGTTAAAATAAATATTTTTATTTTAATTAAAAAATCTTATTTCTCCCACTTGTATTCTTCTACATTTTCCATTAACTTCCTAAGCACTCTTCTAGAACCTCTCAAAATCCACTTAATTAGTCTAATTCTTCTATCATGGCCACATCCCTAAATTTTGGGGAAGTCACTTCTAATTTTGGAAGAAAGTCTTCTAAATTCATTTAATGTTTTATCTTTACAACAAGCTAACTTTGTTGAGTTCCCCAAATTTGTAAGACTCTCACAAAAGTCTTGAAGGTTATCTAACTTCCAACAAGATAACCTCCAAGGTCTCCAAAGAGCTTTTAATGCTCTTACAAAAATTCACATTTTCAACACATTGAACTTTGCACAAGATTTTGTCCATTGGCCAATATCTTTATTCATTGGATAAAAGCTTCATTCCATGAATTTGCCCACATGGTATTAACCATTAAGTCTTCTAAAGCATTTAATGCCTCCTCCCTCTCCTCTCAAGCAATCTCATGGTGACACTTGTTAACATGGGATTGGGTTGAAAATCTCACATGGATTGATAACTTTCAATCTTGACCCTCCTTAAGCTAGTTCAATCTTGGCCATCCAATTCTCCAATTCTTCTATAAATAAAGCCCATTTCTCCTTCAATTCATATCCAATCTTGTGCATCTAAATTATAGTCATTTTGCAGGTTAAGGAGCTCATCTTGTCATCTTCAAGCATTCAAGCCATCTTCAAGCATCCAAGCCATTTAGGATTAGCATTTAGCTTCATTTTAGCATATCATCTAGTTAATTGCATATCATCTCATAGTATTTTATATTCATCTAATTTAATTAACTCATCTAGCATCATCTAATCTTTAATTTGGAATATATTTAACATCTTAATCATCTAGTCTTGCATCTTGCGTCCTATATTCATTAATCATCTCATCTTAGTTAAGATCTTAGTTGCATCCATTTTGATCTTAGCACATCACTAAAATCTCATTCTCTAGGTTGTCATCTAAGAGATCAAGTGCTCTTCCAAGTGAGGGCCACCTTGAATCTTGAATATCTTTAGAGATAGAGGACAATGAGGCAATTTTAGGAGTTTTAAATCCACTAACTTGTTTATGATTTCTAACTCTAATGCAATGCTTCATTGGTGGGTTTGAAGTGTTTTTCTTAATTTACGTTAAAGACCACATTTTTGGAATACATTAATTGGTGCCCACCGTGGGGCAACCCACAAATTTTCAGCAGGTTCACGCTCAAATATTCTAGGGCATATGTGGACTTTTCTAATCTAATCTGTCTTACTTCCTCTTAGCACATGGAATCGTCAGAATAGCGCATACCTGCTCCAGAGTAGCACTTTTGTAATAGGAAGAGAACTAATTTATGTAACACAAGGAAATTTTAGGCTTGTAAAGCCCACCATATGAACTAATTTTTTTGAGAGGCTTTTGCATGTCTAATATTTTGTCGCAGGTTCCAAGGAGTTAAAGTAGATTTTGATTTCTTTTCTCAAAATTTTCTTTTACAAAGGGATTTAAAAAGAGAACTGAATTTTATTTTACAAGGACCTAAAAAAACCTCATCATTTCTTTGGTGTTTAAAACAAGACCGCATTTTCTATTTTGCAAAAGGTTAAAAAGAACAACAAACAAACCTTTATTTTTTTAAACTTAAAAAGGATCTCACTTTCATTTTGGTGCAAACTAAATAGAACCTCATCATTTCTTTGATGTTTAAAACAAGACCTCTTTTTTATTTTGCAAAAGGTTAAAAAGAAGTACAAACAAACTTTTATTTTTGCAAAGTTAAAAAAATCTCACTTTCATTTTGGTGCAAACTAAAAAGAACCTCATCATTTCGTTGGTGTTTAAAATAGCACCTCACTTTCTATTTTGCAAAAGGTTAAAAAGAACTACACACAAACCTTTATTTTTGCAAAGTCAAAAAGGATCTCACTTTCATTTTGGTGCAAACTAAAAAGAACCTCATCATTTCTTTGGTGTTTAAAACAAGACCTAACTTTCTATTTTGCAAAAGGTTAAAAAGAACTACAAACAAACCTTTATTTTTTGCAAAGTTAAAAAAGATCTCACTTTCATTTTGGTGCAAACTAAAAAGAACCTCATCATTTCTTTTGTGTTTAAAACAAGACCTCATTTTCTATTTTGTAAAAGGTTAAAAAGAACTACGAACAAACCTTTATTTTTTGGAAAGTTAAAAAGGATCTCACTTTCATTTTGGTGCAAACTAAAAAGAACATCATTTTCTTTGGTACAAAATAAAAAGAACCTCATTGACGATTGGTTACACGATTTTCATTTTGTTGACCAGGTTTATTTTCCAAAGTTTTAAAACACACATTTTTTGATAAAGGGATAAAAAGAACACCATGTTGTTGGAGCAACATCTCCAAAATAGGACTTAACAAATCATTGCTTTGCAAAGTTAAAAAGAAATTTGTTTACTTTGTCTTATAGTGGTAGGCATATTCTCTCCCCTTAATTGGGTGATCAAAAAGCCAAATCCACTTTTTCATTTCTTTATTTACTTTCAAAGAATTCAAACCTTTAGAGGGCCTGCCTTCTTGAAGCCTCGAAAGGGCTAGTGTGAAGGGTACGACCCAAATGGGGAATGACTGTATCGCCAAGTATTTTAACCCACTCTAATCAAATGTGGAGGCTGATGAAAATCCCCTCCAATGGAAGTGTGTATTTGGTATCCTTACCCTAGTATCCTTGAGATGTGAAAAGTCTTTGTTCTAAAGGCTGGGAAGTCTCTTAATTGAGTTTATCATTTGTCGCACCGAACATAATCCTTACTACAAACCTTAGCATTAGAAGCTTTGAACCAAGTTAGTTGCCAAACATTGGCAATATCGTAGTGCAAGGGAGGGGAAGAATCCACCCCCAAGATTACTCACCATATATCTCCCAAGATGACTACTCAACTGTGAAGCAATTCACTTTGGGTTAATTTCTGGCAAAAGGCAAAAAAATGAGCGCCCTCTAGGGGGTGACAAGGTTGTTTGAGCTGATGGAGTATCGAGAATAGTGGGCTATGATATTGTCAATGACCTTTTGAATAAAGAGTCTATCTGATGTGTCTTTTGTTGTAAATCAAACTAGTGATAACATTGGGGATTTGAAAACATCCTCACAAAACATACACTTAATGTTTAGCATAGGGATGACCATTGTTTTCATGTGTGCTATGTCTTCTTGTCATAAATATTAAAATATCTTACAAATCAATCAATACAACAATCAAGTTCAAAACAAAGAGAAAAGAGCAACCTTAGTGAGAAGAGAATTTCCGAATCCAACTAACCACCCTTAGAAAAATGTATGAAATTTTCAACTATCTTGAGATTAGATTTCATCCAACAAAATTGAGGAGTGTCAAAATAGTGATCAAAGGTTCCACCATCTAGCAAATCCTATCAAAACAAATACCTAGTTAGGTTCTCAATTTGTCAAATTAAGTTTCTACATCATGAAACTTGACTCATATCATTTGACACACTTTGTCGTGGAAGAGAATCAAACTAAAATTATACTTAACAAGTAAACTTGAGTTTCCAAAATGAAGTATCCATATCCAACATCAACATAAATATTGACCATTTGTGTATGACCACTCACCACATTTTGAGAAGAAGAAGTCTTCATCAAAATACTAAGTTGAAGAAGAGACAACCTAGTTCTTAGCCACTTATCAAGAGGAGTAAATTTCTCTATATCAACCATCAACTCTTTACATCACGTCACACATTCTTGCATCATATGCGGTTGTATATCCAAGGAAAAACCAACAAATTTGACAAATAACCTTTGAGAAGTAGGGCTTACATTCAGAAAGCAACATTCAACCAACACCTTAATAGGGGAGGAAGGATTAACCCCGCCTTGTTTCCAAAGTTTCTTATCACTTACAACAAAGCTCGACCTGAGACACCAACTCCACCAAGAACTCCAATAGAACAATAATTCATTACTGTAGAGATATATTAATGCCCATTGTCACTTGATCTCAGAGAAACAAAAAGAAGGAATCACAACCAGAATTAAGCATGAGTTGTAGATTGTCCAATCCTTTTGATGAATATGCAAATATGGGAGAAACAAATATCACCTAAGAACTTCTCCAAGAATGTCAAGAGAATGTGGCTTTCCAAAAACTCGTAGAAAAACTTATAGAAGTAGATAAGCAAAAATATCTACTCATGCTGACTAGTAAAGGAGTCAGTATTCCTGAGGATTTTGACAAAGAAAACTTAAGCAATACAAATGAGATAATTTCATGAACAAGGGCGAGAAACTATGCTTACAATCAAGAACAAATAAGAGAAGAAGAAGCGCATGATCAAGAAAACATACGCAACTGAGATCATACCCATGAACAAGATAACACTCACAAACAAGACCATACCAGCAATAGGGACAATCTTAATGAATGAGGGGAAGCTCCCCATTGAAGGAAAAATGCATCCCTAGTTGTTCTTACACAACAAATCCAGACACTTCAAAGAAAAATGCAAGACAAGCAACAAGGAACCACGATACGATACTCATTAGACGAAATTTGTCCTTGTCATTTTGATAGGAAATTGAACATGCTACCTTTTCCCTCAAATTCAGATATAACAAAGTATGACAAATACGATGGTAAGAGTGATCCCCATGATCACATCCAGAAATTTTGTACTATGAGCTTGGAGTTCGCTCACAATGACAAATACCTAATGAGACTATTCCCAAGAAGTTTGGGAGGGAAAACAATGGAGTGGTTGTCAAAACTCACACCTCCCATTAGATCATTTGATGAGTTGGTAAATAAATTCATAACAGAATACTCCTATAATATCCAACACGCGATCACCATGCTTGACATATGCAATACAAAGAAAAATAACAATGAAACATTCATGGTGTTTCTACAATGATGGAGGCACATGGTCTCAAGGTACCCATGAGATGTACCTGAAAAGGAAAAGATGGAGATCTTCATAGACAATTTAAATAGTGAAATGAGTTATCAACTAAAACTACAATGTATACCATATTTTTTTAAAAATTAATAGAGAAAGGTATCCAAGTAGAGGAAGCTTCCATCAAGAAAGGAACCTTGAAGTTCTTCAAGGAAGGTGTTAGTTCGTCAAACAATAACACCTTTAACAATCAAAACAATAACAACTCATACAAATCCAAATTTTGGACTAGAAACAAAAACATTATTAATGATGGGGTAATCGATGCCAACAATGTAAAGTCTAAACAACCAGTGTTGACTTTATCAGACAACCCACCATGCAATACTAATCAAAGAAGTGTTAATCAAGGCACTAACACTTATCAATGAAATACTAACCAAGGAGCTTCAACATCAAACAACAAAAATCACCGAGGCAACAACAATAACAACCAAGGGAACAACACAAACCAAAGAAGCAACACTAATACTTTCTTGTATCGGCAAATATACACAACATTAGGACAAACCTTGGAATCTGCATTTTGAGAACTATTGGCAAATAAGATCATCACATTGCCAGACACAAGCAACTTTAAACCCTAAGTCAAACCACCATGGTGGAATGACTCACATTATTGTGATTATCATCAAAACAAGGGGCATAGAACAAATGATTGCATGAGGTTGAAAAACCTACTTCAAAATATGATAGACAAGGGAGACCTAACAGTCGATGGACATAAAACCAATGATGATCATGAAGCTTTCAAAAATCATCTTCCCAATTATGACAAGGAAGGAGCATCAACATCAAACAACACCAAAGGAGCTTGTATCAATCACATATATGAAAACACCATCAATAACATATCAACATATGACAATCAAGTGAATGACATAAAAATCAAAGACAAAAAAGAACATGCGTCAATAAATGTGACAACAAGAGCACATAAATATGTCTTGAAGGGGAACGCATCAACATCAACAACTCTCCCCAAGACTTAATATAATTTGGTTGACCAACTACGAAGAACACCTGCTCAGATATCTATACTTGAGTTGCTAAAACTTTCACCAAAAAACAAGGATATCTTGGAGCAAGCTCTTATAAAAAAAATCATTCCAAATGATCTGGATATTAATCAATTCCAAGCCATGGTGGCCCATAGACGATGCCACATAACGTATCTTTTTTTGAACATGATGCTGTCTCTTTGAATCATTCACATAACACCCCACTACATATCGAGGTCTTACTCTATAAACATTGGGTAAAAAGAGTATTAATAGATGGAGGAGCTAGTCTCAATATATGTACTCTAAAGATTATCTGTGCATTGGGCTTATCTAAGAAAGCTATTGATCCTGAAATGAAAATCACTATCAAAGCCTATGATGATGAAGAAAGATCATCCGAAGGAACTGTGATACTACCCATTCAAGTAGGTCTTGTACAAAGAGACATAATGTGCCAAGTCTTGGATATAGACTTGACATACAATATACTATTGGGTCGTCCATGGATCCACAAAATGCAAGCAGTGCCTTCCACCTACCATCAATGTCTCAAGTTCCCCTATAGTGGACAGGAAATTTCAATATCTACAAATACCAACCCATTTCAGTACTGCAATACTATGGGGGTAGCTCAAGATAGCCTGGTTCCATACAATGGGGAGGCCTGAGCTTCCTCATCATCCAACCATAAAGAAGAACTCAAGTCCCTATCCATCTAAAATAAAGGACCAAGGAATGGGGGAGTACTCTTTTGAACCCTTATATATATCTAAGTTGCCAACTTCACCAAAGTCTTATGGACAACCTTCCACATCAAGGAATCAGGCAACACAATCCATCACAAAGTTTGATGGTAAATTTATCCAAATGGGCACATTGGCTGAAGAATCAAAAGATAAAGACATCCTTAGCTGGCTATACAAGGATGAAGAAGAAATCAGAGCTGCTACCATAGAAGTAATCGTACCAACAGAACAGTATGGCAATGGGTTTTAGATCATGCAATGAATGGGATACAAAGGAAAAGGACCTATTGGCAAGTGCCAAGAAGGCATCATAGAACCCATACAACCTCGTTCACAATTTGCAAAAGACAAAAAAGGACTTGGGTATGGCCAACATGTTTTGCCTGTACCAAAGAAAGCTCATCATCAAAAAAATTAATGGAAAGAAAAGAAAAACTATAACAAAGACTCATGGCAAGAAGCACTGAACCAAGTAGCAGAAAGACAAGGAAGGACCAAAAACATGACGAAAATGAGAGACGAAAAGAAGAACTCTCTATTCAAAGGGAGGAAGCTTCTTATAAAAACGTACATCATGTACAAGAACTTGATCAAACCAAGGCTGAGACATGATCTAGGGAAATTGCTACTCAAATAAAGGAAACAATGTATGAACAAATTCAAAGAGTACAAACAAGCATCGATCCCGAATTAGAACAAGCTACTAAACTTGTGTCAATTATCAGTGATCTTTTCTCACCATACAACATACCTATCAGATTCAGTGAGGTAACCTGGGACAGTGATTTTGAAACCGATTCCAATGAGTATGAGTGGGATAGTTGTTCTAATATTACTAAAGATATTGAAGTGGATACAATCCATGCATACACACCCATTTCTCATGAGGGACAAGCCTCAAGATATCGATCATTTGAATTCGGGCTACAACATATCTATGAGGCTAGTGAGAATGAGAAATGACAATATGAACGAGGCAATGTCAATGAGAGTACCATCGAAAACTTCAAGAATATCATAGACCTCATCGATGTCCCAGACAACTATGATAATATCTCCATCATGACAGTTACCGCAACTGATCTTGACCTACCAAATGACTCCCTACTGCTCATATATCATTACCTCATAGACTGGGAAGAACCCAAACACCATGATATACCTATATTCCCAAATGATGAGACCATTGTTCAATACCTTTTCTTAGTTAACCTGGAAACATGCTCCATGAGTGAACCACATAACAACATCTACAATCAAGGGAGTGCCAAGTCTCTCAGTCGCAAAAGTATAATAAAAAATGGATCTAATGGTGAAAACCATCTAAAAATAAAGGATGTGTCTGAGGGTGAAAACCTCTTTGAGGCACCTAGAGATGAGAGACTTGGCACTCTTCCTGAACATTACCAAGAGAGGTCACCAATCAATAAATATCAGCACTTGAGTAGCAGTAAAAACCATACATCTGGCAGAATCATTGACAGAACAGGAGCAACTGGATGACATCCAATTCTTCACAGAGAAGCAAATCAACTTTGCTTGGTCTTATGCAGACATGCTAGGGATAGATCTAAATCTAATCATGCATCACTTGTCCATCACTCCTGGAGCTAAACCTGTCAAACAAAAATTAAGGAAAATGAATCCACATGTGGCATTATTGGTCAAAGCGGAGCTGAAGAAGTTATTAGATATCAGATTCATCTGACCTATAGACTATGCCGAATGGATCTAGAATATTGTACCAGATTCTAAACCTAACAAAGGCATCTAAATCTGTACAGACTTTAGGGATGTCAACAAAGCATGTCCAAAAGATGACTTTCCTTTGCCAAGCATCAACATTATTGTTGATCTAACAACAGGGCACACTATGTTATCCCTCATGGATGGTTTCTCTGGCTACAACCAAATCAAGATAGCTCCAGAGGATAAAGATAAAATTGCATTCACCTGTCCATGGGGAACATATTGCTGGAACGTCATGCCTTTTGGCTTGAAAAATGCTCGTGCAACTTATCAAAGAGCCATGATAACCATCTTCCACGACATGATGCATACTTTCATGGAGGATTGTGTAGATGATTTTCTAGCTAAATCATTCACAAGAGCTGAACAACTAGACATACTAGATAAAATCTTTCAATAATTGGAGTAGTTCAATGTCAGATTAAACCCTAATAAGTGTGTCTTTGGAGTCACAACCGATAAATTGTTGGGCTACATTGTATCAGAAAAAGGCATCGAAGTAGATCCAGCAAAGGTTCAAGCTATCATGGAGATGCCACCTCTTAAAAACATCAGCCAACTACGATCTCTGCAGGGCAGGCTAAAATCCATCAGATGATTCATCGCTCAGTTAGCAGATAAATGTCTTCCATTCAATCATCTGCTTCATAAAAATATACCTTTTAGGTGGGAAGACAAATGTGCAGAATCATTCTAGCAGCTCAAACAATATCTGATGAATCCACCAGTTTTGGTACCACCAATAGCGGGCAAGCCACTCATCCTTTATATATCAACAATAGAAGTATCATTGGGGGGACTGGTAGCGCAAGAAGATCCAATGGGAAAAGAAAGGGTTATCTATTACATCAGTAGGACTTTGAACGGATATGAACTCAATTATACATTCATCGAAAAGGCTTGCTTAGCAATGGTGTTTTCTTCTCAAAAGTTTTACCACTATATGCTAGCCCACACAATCAAGGTGGTAGCAAAGATCGATCCTCTCAAATATCTACTTAGCAAAGCTTCTCTTATGAGAAGATTAGATAAATGGGTTATGATCCTAAGTGAGTTCAAAATTCAATACATAGAATGATGAGCTATCAAAGGACAAGCAATTGCAGATCAACTAGCAGAAGCACCACTACCAAACCAACACCCACTACAGGTGAAATTTCTGGATATGGATGTGCTCACTATCACACCTAATTAATGGACCCTATACTTGTATGGATCCTATACACAACATGGATCGGGTGTCGGCATCCTATTTGTCACTCTAGAAGGGCACACAATTCCAAGATCTTACTGACTAATGTTTCCATGCACTAACAAAATTGTTGAATTCGAATCCTTGGTAATAGGAATCAAAGTCATGGTAGAATAGAGAATCACAGAATTGAGAGTCTATGGAGATTCTCAATTAGTTATCAATCAGATCAATGATGACTATCAGACAAAATATGATAAGCTAATTCCCTACAAATGCATGATGGATGATTTTAAAAAATACTTTGTGCACATCACCTTTGAGTAGATTCCAAGGCTAGACAAATTCTAGATAAACACAATCATTATGAATTCCTGGTGGAGCAATTGTTTTCCCCAACCTATGATAATTCAGCATCCCAAGTCATATGTGCCCTAGCCGGTTTTGATTCTTCTCTATACGGGAAGATCTATGACTATCTCAAAAACAATACCCTCCCACCTGACCTATCTCGCAACCAAAAATGAAGCTTTATCCAACAATTTTCCCACTATACCTTAACCGCTGACACACTTTACTGTTGAGGTCTAGATGGTACTCTTCTTCGATGCCTTGATCGTAATGAATCTGACTCTGCCTTACATGAGCTTCACAAAGGTATTTGTGGTATGCATTCAAGTGGTCCTACTCTTGCCAAGAAACTTCTGAGAATGGGATATTACTGGCGGACAATGCAAAGAGAGTCCTATCAATTTTCTAGGAAATGTGATAAGTGCCAAATTCATGGTAACCGCATACATGTTCCAGCATAGGAACTGCAACCATTCACCATATCTAGCGGTCTTGCCAATGGGGACTTGATCTAGTGGGAAAGAATCATCCTTCCCCATCAAATGGACACAAGTTCATCATCACAGTCACTGAGTACTTCACCAAGTGGATCAAAGCAGTCCCAATGACCACCATGACTGGAAAGCAGATCTCATCATTCATCCTCAACTATCTCATTTGCAGATATGGCATTCCTAGTTCCATCATCACATAACAAACGTCCTTTCAAAAATCAAGATGTGCAAGAGCTATGCGAATGATTCAAAATTCAACTTGTCTTTTCCACACCATACTATCCACAAGGAAATGACCAAGAGGAATCATCAAACAAAATAATCTTGAAAATCCTCAAGAAAACAGTGAATGATGCTGGCAAGGACTGACATATACAACTCAATCTGACACTTTGGGCCTAAAGAATGAGCATCCGCACACCTATAGGGGCTACACCATAATCATTGGTGTATGGTTCAGAGGCAATTCTGCCTCTTCAGGTAGAAATCCTATCTCTCTGAGTATCTTTGAAGGGCCTCACACCAGATGAGGAATATTGAGTGAACAAGTTGCAGGAACTAGAGCTTCTTGATGAAAAATGACAATGTACCTATGACCATCTCAAGGCATATCAACAATGAATGTGAAGAAGCTATAATCACAAAGTCATCCCAAGGGATTTCAAAATTGGTGATCTTGTCCTAAAAGAAAATCCTAAAAATCAGCAAGATCGAGAAAAGAAGGGGAAATTTGAGTCCAACTAGTTGGGACCATTTGTCATCATATCAGCCTATGGATCATGAGCATATCAGTTGTCAACTTCAGAAGGGGACGTGCTTGACGAACCAACCAACAACATCCATCTGAATAAATTCTACACTTGAGTCGTCCAATGCATGGATCAAGCAAAAAAGCCAAAAAAAATTTAAAAAGTATCAAAATCGTCACTATGGCCAAAACCTGGCAAACAAGCACCTTGTGACACAAAAAAAAAATTGAAAAAGAAAGAAAAATAGAAAAAAAATAAAAATCAAATCAAAAAGTGCAATAAAAACAAGTAGTGAAAACTTGGCAACAGGCAATACTTGTGATAAGCAACTCCTCCATTTATAAGTGTTTGTACATATCTTGGCACCATCTGATCTAGGCCAATGGCCATCAAAGAACACTTTGTCACGCAACACCTATCTTGGACATACTTAGCATACTCACTGTCCTTGCTTATCTAAACAGTTATTAATATCATATCCTACCATGGCTTGGTGATCAGTTGTCCATATCCATATCGAGTAGTATCTAAAGTGGGGGCAAAATCCTCACCTTGCTAGGGGCATCTCGCCTTTGAGTTTTAGCATTAGATCAAATGCGCATTAAGAAAAAAACAAGGATCATGGCAATCAATGAGGAACATATCAACATAAGAGCGAAAAAATGAGAGGGAAAACATCAAGGCTATTTGAACTGATTACAACTAAACAAAGATCATACTTGCAAGATGTTTTATGTGACAAAAATACATTTCAAATAACTTGCATGTTTACTTGTGGTTTTGATATTTTGCTTATCATATCTCCTGAGCACCTCTAGGATGTCTCATGACTAGAGAAGCAAGGAAGGAATATGATGTTTTCTTTGTCTACTATATGCGAATGAAGCCTTTTACCATGCAAATTTGTCCTACTAAGCAATCAGGTGGCATATCGCTGAGGATATTTTGGATTTGCATTGGCTTAAAGTTAACTCTTGTTTGATCTTGTTTGTTTGAGAAAGCAACACTCGGGTCATCTTGGTTCAATTATACCTTGACTCTTGTGCTATCTTACAATATCAAAATCCATGCAAGTTATACTCAGGTCATTATGGTTTAATTATACCATGATGCTTGTATCAACTTTCAACATATCAAGGCCCAATGATGAAAACAAAGGAAGCACTGGCAATTTGATCCAAATAGATGGCAACATCTGGGAACGAGAATGCATTTTAATCTTGCATTAGTTGCATTATAACTGCATATCATATCAAGCATTAGCTGCATTATCATGTTAATGTGCATATTAGATTTCATTTAGTACCATATCATTTTAATCATTGCATTTAGTGGCATATCATTGCATTTAGTTGCATCATCATATTTCACCGTTACATCCATCACATGCAAATCTATCGCATCATCATGCAATATTTCTTCAGCTTCATATCTTCATCATTTATCCAATTGTTATTTATCATGTCTTATACATGATGTATCTTTCCTGAAACCAGATATTTTGATCATCTTTGTCTTATACAGAAGGTGTCCTTCCTGAAACCAGACATGATCTCAATCTTATCAATTCTATCAATCTTATCAATCCAATCAAACCCATGCATGTCATCAATCTATTCACTATTTTATCTTTCATATAACATTCTTCTTCTTTCAAGAGATCCTTCATGCCCTTAAGGCACAAATGATCTCTCGAGGGGCCATTAACATATCAGTATCATATCGACATTGGTTCTATCATCGAATTTCATATCGACATAATTTTTCATATCTAGGGCATCATATTGGCATTTTAAACAAGCGACATCATATCAAAAATTATGGCAGCAAATTGAGCATTTTTCTTTGAATCAACATGTGGTCACACATTACTTCAAAGAGGAACAAAATGTAAACTCCTAAAACTTGCACAACTAATTAAATGAATTTATATTTGTTTAATTACCCTAATCCGCCTATTGACTAAACTAAGGTTTAATCAATATCCCTTTTCTTCTAATCAACCATTTATCAAATTAAAGATTTAATTAATTTCCCCTTTCTTCTATCTAAGCCATTTTAATTGAATTCAACATTTAATTAAATATCCCCTTTTAGCCATTTTAATTAAATTCAACATTTAATTAAATATCCCCTTCTAGCCATTTTAATTAAATTCAATTGTTAATTAAATTCAACATTTAATTAAATATCCCCTTTTAGCCATTTTAATTAAATTCAACATTTAATTAAATATACCCTTCTAGCCATTTTAATTAAATTCAACATTTAATTAAATATCCCCTTCTAGCCATTTTAATTAAATTCAGCATTTAATTAAATATCCCCTTCTAGCCATTTTAATTAAATTCGTCAGTTAATTAAATATCCCCTTCTAGCCATTTTAATCAAATTCAACATTTAATTAAAATCCCCTTTCCATTTAAATTAAATTCAACATTTAATTAAAATCCCCTTTCCTATTTAATTAGAAATCCCTATTTCCCCCACCCCACTTGTATTTTACAACATATGCAAGTTGCATCTCCTTTTGGCTAAAATAAATCTTTTATTTTATCTAAAAAATCCTGTTTTCCTCCACCCACTCATTTTCCTACAAATGCAAGTCGCACCACAATTTTAAATAAATTAATTATTTATTTGAAATCCTATTTATCTCCACCCACTTGAAACCTTTAATGGCTTCCTTCTAGAGTCTTCTCAAACCTTTAATGGTTTCTCTTAAAGTCTTTTTAAGTCTTTAATGGTTTCCCTCAAAGTCTTCAAGCATTCAATGCTTTAAACCCCTTTTTTCTCATTTAAATAAATTAAGATTTATTTTTTAAAAAAATCCAAAATTCACATTCACGTTTAAATAAATTAATATTTATTTAAATATATTTCCAAATGCAAGTTGCATTCATTTTAGTTGAAATCAATGTTTTTTTTTAATTAAAAATTCTTATTTCTCCTACATTTTCCATTAACTTCCTAAGCATTCTTCTAGAACCTCTCAAAACCCACTTAATTAGTCTAATTCTTCTATCATGGTCACATACCTAAATTTTGGGGAAGTCACTTCTAATTTTGGAAGAAAGTCTTCTAAATGCATTTAAAGTTTTATCTTTTCAACAAGCTAACTTTGTCGAGTTCCCCAAATTTGGAGGACTCTCACAATGTTGGCATTGTGTTGTCATTGATGCCAACCGGTATAGGATAACTACCGGTATGAGAGATGCATGTGCAACACTGTCATGGAGGAGTACAAGATGAGATATCTTTGAGATCACCTTGTGTTGTAGAACACCAGTAGGGTAAGGAAGTGAGTGTCATTCAAAGGAATGATAACTATGGTCATCAGTACACAAGTTAGTGTCTGACTTATGTGGATGAAATGGACAGGTTACCGGTACAATCTATCACCGGTAAGGAAAGGATGTCAACTGGTAAGTGAAGTGTTGACAATAATCAAGGTGCTTGAGCTATTGTTTGTGATGAAGAGGCAAAATGCTACCTAAATTGCATCAACACCGGAGGAGAAGAAGGAACAGGTCACCAGTATGTTGTGTGGATGTAGAACAAAAAAACTCCCACCGGATGAATAAGTTATCACAGGTTATGTGATAAGTTGGCAGAGTATGATGCCTCTATGAGAAAGCTGACATATGGAAATATATCGGGACATATGTCAAGTTGAAGATGTATCCTGGAATCAAACCGAGGTAGAAAAGAAAGGAGCAAAAGCTCATAACCAATCTAGCGAATGCATGATTCTCAAACCAAGTAACACGCTGGATGGCAGCTAAGTCCAAATGCATTGTATACTAGCCTATAGTCCACTCAAGAAGAGGCCAGCCCCTAGAGCGAACCAAACCGAGGTAGAGAAGAAAGGAGCAAAGGCTCATAACCAATCCAGCCAATGCATGACTCTCAAACGTAACACAGTGGCACAAGCGACAAGTCTTAATGCACTTTGTACTAGCCCACAACCTACCCCCACAAAGAAGCTAGCCCCCTAAAGGGAATTGAACCGAGGTAGAGAAGAAAGGAGTCAAGGCTCATAACCAATCCAATCAATGCAATACTCTCAGAAAGTCACACGCTGGATGGCGGCTAAGTTATAATGAACTGTGTACAAGCCTATAGCCAAACCAATAAGAGGCCAACCCACCAAAGGGAATCAAACCGAGGTAGAGAAGAAAGCAACAAAGGCTCATAACCAATCCAAAAGTATCCAAGGCCAAGGGTAACATCCGGAATCACAACTTGGCTAGTGAGAACACCCATCAAAATGAAGACATAGATTTGAAAGACCATAGTAAGCTTTCCAACCGCCGAGGATTCTCTTCTGGACACTATGGTTCCAATTTCAATGGCAATTTAAATTGATGCCTAAGTATTTGTGAGATTGAACTTATTCAAGGGTGTTATCACCATACAAAATTGGAGGAGCCCTTCTATTATATTAGGCTTTTCTTAGATCTCATTAGAATAATCTTGGTTTTATCAATATTAATGAAAAGCTCATATTTTTGGCATAAATGCTAGAGAACTTTGAGTTGCTTGTGAAGATCGTCAATAGTTGAAGCAAGAATAACAATATCATCAGTGTATAAGAGCACAGGCTGGCTTGATAGGAGACTTTTTCTCCTTAAAGGGTTTTGGGCATAAAAAGGGGATGAGACTCTACCAAAATGCATGTCATAGTCTTTTACGACTGATAGTGCTCCTCAGTAAGAAAGAGAATCTCTCCATTAAACTGAAGCACACACTCCTTAGCGAGGCAGGGGAGAATGAGTAATCAGTGAGGCTAGGTTTCTCGCTGATGCCACTTTCCTTCTCATTGATTGAATACAAAGATCAGATGAACAAGTGGAAGATAAGAATACCTCAAGTGCATGAGAACAGGGATATGCACTGGACCGACAAAGAAGGCATGTTGAGTTGCCGTAACTGATGAAGTGTGACGGGTTTTTCACTTTGGCAAACCAGTAGAGATGATGTCTTATCTAATGATGAAGAAGGCAAGGCAAAGAAACTGCAGATAGAGAGTGCAACCGATGTGAAGATGCCTCAAATGAAAATAGTTGAAGATTGATGACATGGTGTCATCAAGGTGGTTTATCGGTATGCAAGTCCACTAGTAATATGGGCGAGGTGCAGATACAGAAGACTTCCCACTTGATGGGAATGAGCATGCTATGGATAGACATGTCTGGCGACCGGTTAAGGTGTACCACAAGCAGTTCAGCAAATGTGTAGACATGAAGGCTAACCGATAGAGTGTGAGACACCGACAGGGTTAGTGAACCAACAGAAAAGAAGAACCAGCTGAGTGGTTGGTCAGTGATCCTGTTTGAACTGACACAAAGGTCCAAGACGGAAGTTGGTCGAAAAAGGTACCATGTAGAGTCAAGGTGGCGGACTTGCATGCAACGATAGATGTAGTGTGCACCGCCAAGGTTGTTGCCGAGTTGGTCGATATTAATGGTAGA